>NW_021703785.1:52586817-52724661 GCF_005190385.1 Monodon monoceros | reverse complement strand
CATATGAGGACACAGCAAAAAGGTGTTTGTCTGCAAGCCAGGAATAGGCCTCTCACCAGTAACCAAATCTGCTGCACCTCGATCTTGGACTTTCTAGCCTCCAGAGTTGTAAGAAATCAAGTCGGTTGTTTATGCCACCCAGTCTATGGTGTTTTTCCGTTTTTTTATTTGTTTTTTTGTTTGTTTTATAGAAGCCCGAACTGATTAAGACGGGTGCCAAGGCACTTCATTAGAGAAATGATAATCTTTCAACAAGTGGTGGAGGACAGCTACATGCTAAAAGTGAACTTCAGTTTCCACCTCATACTGTATATGAAAATTAACTAAAAATGGATCATAGGCCTAAATACAAGAATTGAAAGTACAAAGTATCTAGAAGAAAATATAGGAGAAAAACTTAGTGATGCTGGGTTTGGCAAAGATTTCTTAAATAGTACCCAAAAATTTTAAAAATTGGACTTCATTTAAAAACATTTTTATTTCTGTTCAAAAGGCACTGTTATGAAAATGAATATGAGGTATACCTGCTGGGGCCCTATGGGCATTTGGGTTGTCATAGACTGGGAGAAAATACTTGAAAACATACCTGACAATGTACTTGAATTTATTTATACTATATAAAGAACTCTAACAATTCAGGAAGGCAAACAACCCAGTTTAAAAATGGGCAAAAGATTTCAATGGTCATTTCATGCAAAAAGATATTGCAAAAGACAAGCACATGAAAAGATACTCAGTATCATCAATTATTAAAGAAATGCAAATTGAAATCATAATGAGATTTCATTCTATACCCACTAGAATGGGTAAATTTAAAACGACTGACCATACCAAGTGCTGGTGCAGATATAAAAGAACTGGAATTCTCAGACCCAATTATTTTGGAATGTAAGTGATGTACCATTTGAGAAAATAGTTTACAGTTTGTTAAAAGTTTAAAATATATCTACCATATAACCCATACATTCAATTTCTAGCTATTCATTTACCCAAGAGAAATAAAAGTGTATGCCCACTGGAAAACCAGGAACAACACAGATGTCTACCAGATGAATGAGTAAACAAAGTGTGGTATATTCGTACAAGAAATATTGCTCAGCAATAAAAAGAAAGAGCTACTGATATATCTAACAACATGGATGAATCTCTGAGTAGGCTGAGTGAAAGGAGTGAGACTAACATTGTATATATTGTATGATTCTTTTCATATAAAATTCTTGAAAATGCAAACTAATTTTTGGTGACAGAGCAGATGAATGTTTGCCTGGAAACAGAGAGCTGAGGAGGGAAGGATAGATCACAAGGGATCAGGAGGAAACTTTTTTGGACATGTCTGATATTTGGACATGTGGGTAGTGGATAAGTTCACTGTCTTAATTGTGACAGTCTTATGATCATAAAATTAAGTCAAAACTTATTAAATTGTAAAGTTTAAATATGTGTAGTTTATATCAATTATATTTCAATAAATCTATTAACAAAGAAAGGAACGAGAAGGGGAGAGGGAGATGAGAAAGAGGAAGGAAAGAAGGAAGGAGAGGGAGGAGGAGGAAGAGGAAGAGAAGCAGGAGGAGGGGGAGACGCAACAACAACAAGAAGACATAAAATTCTAGTGAAAGAGTAGAAGTGGATCGGAGGAGGAATTGAATAAAGCCAGGGAGAAAAGTCAACAGTCTATTAGTTATGTTAGTCTAAGAAAGAGAAGAGATGATGACCAAATTAGTGTAAATGCCATCTCCCCATATTGATCAATAGGGTCAACAGCCTGATCTGGTTGACAGGTCATGTGTCCCTTTCCTGACCATTCCATGTACATCATTCATTCACTCATTTATTAAATATTTATAGAGCACCTACTTTGTGCCAGGTACTATTTTAACTACAGGGAAGATGGTGGTAAAGAAGTTAGACAAGTTTACTGCACCCATGGAGTTTACTTTCTAGTTAGGGCAGGCAAGCAATGAAGATATAAAGTAATTCCATTGATTGAGGTGTTACAAAGGAAATACAATAGGATGATGTGTAGAGAATAACGGGGGAGGAAGGTGGATAGTTAATTTATATTTTGATTCAGGGAAGACTGTTCTGAGGAGTAGTAATAAAGCTGAATTGTGAAAGACAAAGACCCCAGCAGGTAATATCTAGGGATAGAGAATTCTAAGGTGCAGGGAACAATTTCAAATGCCCTTAGGAGAGAAGGAACTAGGTGTATTTCATAAACAAAAGGAAGCTGGAAGTGGGGAGAGTAGTACACGAGAGGGATGGCAAAGTGGATACGGATTAGAGCATGTATGGCCTTAAAAGCCATATTACAGAATTTGAATTTTATTATTAGTGCAATGGAAAACCACTGGAGGATCTTGAGCAGGGAAGTAGCATGATATGATTTATGTTTTTAAAGGATTCTTCTGCCTGAAAAATGGAGTCTAGTTGGGGGAGAGGAGGAAGCATGGAAACAGGAGACCAGTTGGAAGCTGGACTATGCTACAAAGACTGGTCAGAAGTGAGCTGGGATTTTATATATTTTGGAGGCCCAACCATCAAGATTTGTTGGTAAATAGGTTGTGGGGGTTAAGGTAAAGGGAAGAATCAAGAATGACTACTAGGTTTTTAAGTGTCCAGGTGGAAAGTGGTACAGTTTATTGAAATCAGGAAAGCTGGAAGAGGAACATGTTGGGTGTGCAAATTAAAAGTTCTTTCCTGAACCTGTGTAGTTGAGACATCTATTACATATCCAGATAGAACTGTCAAGTGGTCATTTTAAATATTAGAGCTGGAGATAGAGGTTGAAGTTCATCAGCACGCTGTATTTTTCAGTGTACTTCCCTCTCTTGTCTCTGCCAAGAAAAGGATAGGCTGGGTCTGCCTTTCTAGTGAAGTGCTTTCCTCCCCAAATTATAGATTCATTTAAAGAGGATGACCATACTGGATAGAAGAAAAAGGATAAAGGCCTACAGTTTTATTGGTGGGAGGATCTACAGAATTTGATGAATAGTTAAATATAAAGAGAAGAGAGGGGCTTCCCTGGTGGCGCAGTGGTGAGAGTCCGCCTGCCGATGCAGGGGACACGAGTTCGTGCCCCAGTCCAGGAGGATCCCACATGCCGCGGAGCGGCTGGGCCCGTGAGCCATGGCCACTGAGCCTGTGCGTCCGGAGCCTGTGCTCCGCAACGGGAGAGAACACAACAGTGAGAGGCCCGCGTACCACAAAAAAAAAAAAAAAAAAAAAAAGAGAAAAGGGAGGAATTAAATATGGCTCCCAAAGGAATACCATTAACTAAGTTTGGGAACATAGGGGTGTGGTAATTTGCATTTTTAGTCCCAAATCTTCATCCTCGTGTATACACCCTTTGCCATTTATCATTATAATGCCCTCCCATAATGGGTGGACATACTTTCTACCCCTCCACTGAGATTTGATCATGTGACCAGCTGGGATGTTATTCAAACAGAAGTTTGAAAAAGTTGTTCCATAATTGGGCTTCCATTCTTCTGCATCTGCTATCATCATGAGAAGGACATACCTGTCCTGGCCCCCTGGAGGATAAGATACATGTGAAGCAAAGCCAAGGCACCCCGGTTGGCCCAGTTGAAGCCAACCTAAATCATCTTACAGCCAGCCAACTTCCAGACATTTGAGGAAATCCAACCAAAGTCAACAGAACCACCTAGCCAAGCCCAGTTGCTTCTTATCACATGAGCAATAAACACTAGTTATATGTCACGGAGGTTTTGTGATTCCGACAATGTGACTGATAGAAGGGAGAGCAGGTTGGGATCGGGGAGGGGAGGATTAGTCTGATTTTTGGACACGATGAATTTGAGATGGCCAGTGGCAGCTGGGTATAGGACTTAACAGCCACTTACATTCTGTGAATCATTAGCATATATGTATCTCAAGATCTAAGTATGGATAAGATTACCCAAGGAGTATATACAGAATGAGAGGAGGAAATTATGATGACTGCATCCTGAGGAAAACCTGTATTTGAAGGAACCATCGAGATTGAAAAGCAATGCTCAGAGATATCTGAGGTGAAGAAGAGAAGAATGCTGGGAGGTTTTAAAAAGGAGGTGCTGGTTAGAAATGCCAAATGCCTCAGAGAGGCAAAGCTAAATATACCTTTAAACTCATCTTACAAGTGAAGACAGTGAGGTTTGAATAGGGTAATTAAGTTTGTTATGTATGATCACCCCAACTAGTAAATAGTAGTAAGGACACTAGAACCTAGATCTTTTGTGTTTTCAATTCAGGGTTTTATCATTTTTATCATACAGTTTTTCTTTAGTTTGTACTTCTGATTGCCCACAAATATATTAGTAAAATGATTGTAAAGTATCTTTTACATTTAAAATATTAAGACAAAGGATAAAATTTTAATATTTAGAATTAGATGAACATTAAAAAATAAGAAATATATAACCCTGGGCTCCCTCTGATTATAAAATAATTTTGTTACTATATTACATGTCTCCGGTTATGCATCAATTTTTCTGTATCTGATAAATATATATTTTTTATGTTAAGTGATTTTTCTACACACACTATGGATCAAAACAATGACTTTTCTTTCATGTTGAATATCATGAACTAATAATAATAATGTTGAAATATCTTACAGAATGAACTTCATGAGCTTAAAACACAAATAGCATCTGTCTCTGCAGAAACTAAAGAAACAGAAAGGCAAATTTATCAGCAAGATGCTGCCATACAGACTACCAAACTTCAGTGTGGAAACCTGGAAAATCAAATCAAATCCTTACATACAGAAAATGTGAAGCTTAAATTTGACATAGAGGCAGCACAAGAAGATTTTGAGGAACAAATGATAAGATATAATGAATACTATGCAAAAATAAAAGCACATAAAGATAGTTTGAGAGAGGTAGAGAGCAAATGGTCATTCATGACTGAACTCAATGAGAAACGAGACCTTGTTAAAAAACTAAAGACAATGAAAGAGGAACTTATGCAGGATCTCCAAAATCCAGAAGGAAACCTGATGAAACAAGTACAGGTTTGAAATATCACTTATTAAAATGTTTTCTATTATTCCTTTTATTGCAAGTACACTTACTAAGTGATAAACTTATCATTAACTTAATAAAATACCCATGGGTGCTCTAACTCGATTCACAAATTTGAAAACTTGTATAAGTGCATGAGTTATGTAACAACTATGCCATATGTGCAAATGCATGAAGGAAACATCCCCAAATCCCTTATAGATTAATAAAAATATATAGTCAAACAAAATCACAGTGAACAATTAATCCATTTGTTACAGAAGGTGTGACTCACAAAGATGTTGAAACTCTAGCTTCCAGGCTAATGGATACAGACCAATTAAAATCAATTTAGTGTGCTTAATGCTATTATACAAACAATATGAATTAATAATTGTACCCTAAGCATCTTTTTCTTAATAGTCTTTGAAGATGTTGGGAGATAAAAACTTAAAATATCTATTATTTCTTGCTAAAGAATTTAAAAATACCCTTTATATTGTAGCTGGGCAATTGCCCCTGTGACTACCACTTCCCTTTATGTCTTATTTTCATTTGGTCTATATTTTCAAATCTAAGGTTTGCTTGTTTGAACAACCATTCTTTGTTCCTCGTACCTATAGAAGTAATATTCTAATCCTATTTATCAAAATTAAATATGATGGCTAGTTTTCTTAAATTATAGAAACACTGAAAATCTTGGATTTATATTGACCATTCATTGTTTGATGTGTATATTTTAAATTCTATAAATATACAGGAAGACATTACAAACCTAAAGGATAAAATTATAACTGTAAAAGAATCCATCATTGAAAAAACTTGTTTTCTTGAGGAAGAAAAAAAGACACATGAAAACTTAAGAAAAGAAATAGAGGTAAGTCTTAATTATCTGGATTTCAATGTTTTATGGGATCATTTTTTAAACTTTTACTATAGTCGTAATTTCCATAGTTTACTCTCAATTCCCAAAATAGCTAGAGAACAAAAAAGAGCTACAAAAAGCAGTTGATAAGTCTAAACCATTAATAGATAAGTATAGAGACTCCCTCATTCAAAAATATTCAAATATATTAATACATTCAAAGAAAGCAAGTACTCACTCTTATTTAAATCTGGCCTAGAATTCTTCCAGGTCGCATTCCACCAATTTTGTACCCAGTTAATGGCTAGAAAGCAGAGGCTAATACTGTATGTGGCCTTTTCAGATTGGCTTCTTTCACCTAGCAATATGCATTTAAAATGCTTCCATGTGGGGGCTTCCCTGGTGGCGCAGTGGTTGAGAGTCCGCCTGCCAATACAGGGGACATGGGTTTGTGCCCCGGTCCGGGAAGATCCCACATGCCGGTGAGCCATGGCCACTGAGCCTGCGTGTCCAGAGCCTGTGCTCCGCAACGAGAGAGGCCACAGCAGTGAGAGGCCCACGTACCGCAAAAAAAAAAAAAAAAAAATCCTTCCATGTGTTTTCATGTCTTGATAGTGAGCTGAGTGATAATTCCATTCTCTAGATGTACCACTGTTTATCCATTCACCTGCTAGAGGACATCTTTCTTGCTTCCAGGTTTAGGCCATTATGAATAAAGTTGCTATAAACATAAAAAAAAAGAAAGTAGAAGCTATCCAGTCAAAAATATGACCACTCCTAGACAGAAATTAAAGACTCTTCAAAGTAAAGTAAAGACAATGGAAGTATTGGTATTCTAAACTCCTCTGACTTCCTATTTGTAATTTTCAACTGTCCAATTAAAAACAACAAACTGATGTGTAAAATTAAAAGTGAAACTAAATTTGAGGTGCCACTGGCAGACCTCTATAGTCATTATTGTTTAGATGAGGGCAGAACAAAAATGGAAAAGTGTACGTTGTTAAGGGCAAAAAAATAATTTTCACCCTTAAAAATTACTTTGGAAAATAAAAAGATGTATATTTTCAACTTGTTTGTGTCTAATTTGACACAATAAAAAAAACCTGAGGAATTTGAAGACAAAAACCCTCACCTTTACAAAACATTCTCTTCAAGAAACACCATGATTTTATCTTATATTTTACTAGCAATCTAAATAAATGGGCATTTTTTTTACCCTTCTAGATATCAAGATTTATTATAAAACTATAATAGTAAGACAGTATATAAGTGGCATAGAAATAGAAAAAATGATTAATTAAACAGAAAAAAAGAATCCAGAAATAATCCATCATAAATGGTACAAACAAAAATAAGTTAGCCATATGAAAAAATAAAGACAATTTTGAAATAAAATTAGATTCCTACCTCTTAACACATGCATGCACATGCTTCCACGGGGATTGAAGACAATATAGGAGACAAACTTAACCATTTGTGTTACAGAAGTATTTATTTTAAAAGAAACACAGACATATATGCAAACTACATGATTAAATGTTACTTTTGACTATATCATAAATTTCTAGATTATTGAGATGCAGCATAACAATAAAGAAGACAAGACTCATTTTGAGAGAGGGTATTTGTAACATACATAAGTGACTAAGAGATAAGAAAATTTCAAACAAGCCATAGAACATTGGTAAAATGGTATGAAAAGTCTTACCTTTCAAAATATGAATATCAAAAAAAAAAACCCAATGGAAATGATGAACAACCTCGCTAACAATAAGGGGTTGATAATTCAAACCACAATAAGGCCCCATATTTAGCCTGTCAGTTATCAATATTACAATTTGTAAGATGTGGACCACCTGAATTCTAGAATACTATTGGTATGAGTATAAATTGGTAAAAGCATTTTGGAGAGAAATTTGAGATTCTTAGTAATTTTTATTAAGGTATATTTGTCATAAGAGTAGGTACACTATAAGGGTTTAGCTTGATTAATTTTGGCAATTTATACATACACCTGGGTTACCATGACCTAGATCAAGATATAAAACTTGCATCATGCCCAGAAAGTTCTCTTGTCCCTTTTCCTCAGGCTACCACTATGCTGATTTTGAAAACAGCTTTATTGAGATATAATTCACATACCATACAATTCACCCATTTAAACTGCATAATTCAATGGGTTTTAGTATGAATACAGATAATTTGTAACCATTACCATAGTCAATTTTAGAAATTTTCATCACCTCAAAAGAAACCCCATACCCTTTAGCTGTGCCCTCTCCATGTGTCTATTGTATTTACCCATATTTTTACTCCACCATATTCTTTCTTCCTTCCTGATGTTCTAAGATTTCCTCTTTTATCATTTCCTTTCTCTTTAGAAAATTTCTAAATTCATTCTTTTAGGAGAAGTCGGCTGGTGGCAGTCTCTGGGTTTTTTCTTTTTTTTCATCTGAGAATGTCTTCATTTCCCTTTCATCTCTGAAAGATATTTTGGTGGATATAGAATTCTGGGTTGACAGTTCTTTTCAGTTGAAAAATGCTGTGCCACTTCTTTCTCGTCTCTATGATTTCTAACAGATAATCCACTGTCATTTGAATTGTTTTTCTCTCTACAGATAAGGTATTTGTTTCTTGCTGCTTTCAAGCTTTCCTGTCTTTAGTTTTCAGAAGTTTTACTGTTATATGTTTTGGAACTAATTTCTTTGGATTTATACTATCTGGAAAATTCTCAGCTTCTTGATTCTGTAGGCTGATGTCTTTTGCCAAATTTGAGAAGTTTTCAGCTCTGATTTATTTGAATACGTTTGCAGTTCTGCCCTCTCTTCTCCTATCCTTCCAGGACTCTGATGACACAAATCATAGGTCTTTTTGTGATACAGCCCTACAGGTCCCCGAGGCTCTCTTCATTTCTTTTTTTCAGTCTTTTGTCTCTCAGTTTTTCAGATTGAGTAATCCTTAGAGTTCTATCTTCCATTCACTGATTCTTTCCTTTATCCCCTCCATTCTGCTATTGAACCATCCCATGAAATTTTTTATTTCAGTTACTGTGTTTTTTCCATTTGGTTCTTTGTATCCTTTTTTCCTTTGCTGAGACTTTTTATAATATTCATTTGTTTCAGGCAATTCATAATTGCTCATTGAAGCATTTTTATGATGATGGGCTTTAAAATGCTCGTCAGATAATGCTAACTTCTGCATTTTCTTGGGGTTGGCACATGTTGATTGTTATTTCTTACTCACTTTGAGGTCTTCCTGGTTCTTGCTTTGATGAGAGATTTTCTATTGAGATCCGGACATGTTGGGTATTATGTTTTAAGACTCTGGGTCATTGTTGCTTCCAGGTAGTACTGGAAGTTCAGAGTCTCCATGGACACTCATGGAGGGGAGAAGGGCTTCTTGTTACTGCTAGTCAAAAGTGGGAGTTCTGGCTGCCCACTAGGCTTCTGTTGATAAGCCCGTGGCTGGGAAAGGGCAGGAGCACCTCTTTACTGCTCCCGTGTAGATGTGGCCTTGCTACTACTGAGCGGTGGTAAAAGCCCTGACTCTCCACTAGGCCTCCTCTGACATTCTCCCAGTGAGGAGGGGGAAGAATGCCTTGTTACCACTAGATGGGAGTAGAAGTCCAGCCTTCCCAGATGGGCTCCACTCACACCAGAGGATGTGGTTTGTTACTTTCCAGAGGGAATGAAAAGTCCTGGCTCCCCAGTCAGCCTTCTCTGACACCGCCCCAGCAGGAGGATCAGGGCACCTTGTAATAGCCCAGCAAAGGTGAAAGTGTAGGCTTTGCTAGTGTGGGTGGTGGTGGGGCCGTAGTTTTTTCTGTGGTGTTTGACTTGAGTAGTTACTACCTAAAAGTTTTCAGTCTTGCATAGTCTGCCTTTTTCCTGGTCCTTTGGCTAGATATCCAGTCTGGGATATATGAGGCAAAATGAAAACCCAGGGAGCTCATTACCAAGTCGTTCCTAGGATCCTAAGGTCTCCAGCCAGTCTGCCTTCTCTCCACCTTTCAGAAGCTTCTTATGCTAATATTACATACAGTGTCCAGGGATTTTAGTTGTACTTAGCATGAGGAATAGGTATATGAAATGCATCTACTTTATTTTGACAGAAGCAGAAGTGTACATAGGTATTTTTAGTGGTAAAGGGTGATGTAAATGTCTACTAATGATAGATTTAGATGGAATGTCATTGAGCTTGAGACCAGTTTTTAATGTTTTCATCAGTATATTTCTTATCGTGAAATTTAATAAACTCTTTTTTAAGCTTTCATAATAGGGTTACTAAAGATCCTTTTAGGCTTTTTAATTTTAGTTTTATTAACTCTAATGCATTAAAAAGTAGTCCTCAATTCTATCACAATGTTATGGTTGAAAAAATGAAAATCTAAGAAATTAGAGATTATCTGTAATAAACTATAACACTGAAGGACAAATACCACAGCCACAGCATTGTCTTGAGAGCACTGCATTTTTTTCCCAACAACTTCATTTATTGCTTGATGAGAATTTATCATTGACACAAGTAACTTCTTTCTCAAAACAACTAGTTTTTTAAGAGTATAAATTTAAGTACCAGAAGATTTTTATTACTTATTTCTTTTTTGAGTCTTTTTTTTTTTTTTTTTCTATTCCTTCTGGATGTTTTTAGCCATGGTCTTGGTGCAGTTCATGGTCATCTTTTGCCTGGATTATAGCATTCTTTTGTTCTAATGTTTAATTCTTTCAATATTTTGTGCTTTGCATGTTTAATCTTGATATTATGTTGCTTTTTACATTTTTTGATTAAGAAAAACTGAAAATGGTTTTTGAATTTTACATGCTTTTTTTTTTAGTCAAATGAATGTTTTTGGTAATTTTAGGCCATGTCTGAATGAAAGAAGTATTTCCAAATAATTATCCCAAAAAACCTTTTTTCCCTGTCTATTGTCTGTCCTTATATATATATTAGAAGAAAGGAACTAAAGAGAGGAAAATAAAGATAAGTTATGAGTCACTGATGAAGAAAAGTGGGGAAGCAAAATACAAAGCAAACAAACACAAAGCATTAAGCAGGAATCATTTTTAAAAACATGTTATTTGCCAAATCCAAGAGTTTTCAGGGAAGGGAAACTAGAGCAGTTAAGTTTTTAGCAAATGATGAGTGCTGCAAGTAACATTTTGTGATAAACAGGTATTGTGTAAAGCATTTTAAGATTTATTAATGGTTACCCTTGCCTAAATTTTGTTCAATTTGAGCTCCAAATTTAAAGGACAGGGAAAAATTCAGAGTGCTTTTGGAGCTACTAGGGATCAGGAACAAAATACATTTCACTTGTTACAATGCAACATGCAGGTTACACAATTAACTAATCCATTCATTTACTGAGGTCAGCCACAGAAATGATTACACAACTAGAAAGCCGGTCCTACATGAAAAACCCAAAGAAGCAAAGGTAAAAAGGTAAACTAAAGGCAGGGTAAGAATGATTCAGATAGCTAGATGACATGGTAACAAATTATTCTGTCTTACAAAAGGTACAAGAAGAAATGTTCAGTATTATTAAATCTATTGCTGTTTATTGAGTGCCTGGTATTTTTCAAGCACTTTGTGTAGGCTATCCCATTTAAATTCTCACAGTAGCATATTTTACAGAATTTCAGAAAATTTAAATAACTTGTACAAGGTTATATAGCTAGTGATAAGGAACAGAATAGAATATGAGTCCATGTCTTTTGGACTCTACTCCCAATCTTTTTAAAAAATGGTTTTCACTTCTGTGGAAATACATTCTCCTTGGAAAAGATTAAAATTTTAGAGGGAAGGCTAAAGTTCCTTTGACCACTGCCTCCCATTACATTGCTCTCTTATCACACTCACCTCTTCCTAACGGCAACCGCTGTTTGGTGTGTGCACTTGGGTAAGCATGAGTATGTATGTATATATGTATATATACACATGTGCATGTACACACACACATGAACACACATCTGTGCATAGGGGAAGATTATATAAAGTACCATACATATAATTTTGCAACTACTTTACTTAATAACTTAATAAATAAATAGTATTTTTTCATATTAGTACCTATGGACCTACATTATTCTTTTGAACTGCTGCAAAATATCTCACAGTATGACTATACCTTAAATTATATAAAAATGCCACAACTGATAGACATTAAGTTATTTCCAGCGTTTCACTATTAAAAGTAGTGTTGTAGTGAACATAGTACACACACCCTTTGTATCAAGAAGTAGAATTACTGGGTCGTAAGATAAGTTCCCTGATCTTGCTAATATTTAATATGTTCTCTTAATAATTATCACCACAAATAATAATAATAACTTACATTTGAAATCATTTTATACTGTTTTAGGGATTCCTACCCCTCATCATGAGGTTGATTGAGTAAATATTAAATTTGGCCTTATTTGGAGCCCCAAACTTCTGTATTATCTCCCTTCAAATCCTTGGCTTTAACTTGAACTGCAGTTGCATTGGGGGCGGGGGTAAAATTTCAAGGATCACAGTGGGGAAAAACAGCTACAATGCTGAAGAACTGACCTGAGATTTTAGCATCTGCCCACTGCTACTACTGCCACACTTTAGGAGTAAAGACCATACTCAGAACTAACACAAAACTAGACTAAAGACAAGGCCTAGATCTAAGAACAAAACTGAAATGGACACTCTCTAGCAAAAGTATAAAATAAAGTCTCACAAGTTCAAGATGATCCACCAGTAACTTAACTGACTGTTAGAACAAAATTCAAAACTTTTCAGAATAAAATAACATAATCCAGAGTTTATAATATATGTACACTGTTCAGTTAATTAAAAGCATTCTTACACATGTAAACAAATAGAGAAGTATTACCAATAATTAAGAGAATAATCAAGAAAAACAGTTGAATAATTAATCAAGTCACAGTTGACTCAGCAGTTGTTCGGCAGGGATGGAAAATTATGATTAAATATGTTAAATATTCTACAACAGCGGTTCCCAACCTTTTTGGCACCAGGGACCAGTTTCGTGGCAGACAGTTTTTCCACGGACAGGGATGGGGGGAGTAGAGCAATGGTTCAGGCGGTAACGCGAGTGATGAGGAGAGATGGGGAGCTGCAGATGAAGCTTTGCTCACTCGCCTACTGCTCACCTCCTGCTGTGCGGCCTGGTTCCTAACAGGCCGCAGACCAGTACTGGTCCACGGCCCCGGGGTTGGGGACTCCTGTTCTACGTGAAAGATGGATACACGGTAATGGGTAAAGAGAAAGAATATTAATCATATAAAAGAACCAAATGGAAATCTTAGAACTGAAGAAAAAGTTGAAAAAATTTATTGGGTGTAATTGATAGCAGGTTAGACACAACAGAAGCAAGATCTTTCTTAAACTTGAAGACAGATCAGTAGAAGTCATCAAAGCAAGCATACAGAGAAAAAGAAAAATACTGAAGAAAATACATAGAGCCTCAGTGACTTGTGAGACCATGTTAAGCAATGTGACATATGGGTAATTAGAGTTTCAGGAGGTGAGAAGAGAGAGAGAAAAGGGAACAGAAATATTAAGAAATACTGCCAACAATTTTCCAAACTTGACTAAAAGAATAACTCATAGATTCAAGAAATTTACCAAACCCAAAGCAGGATAAATACAGAGAAAACTGTATCTAAGGAAATTATAGTCAAGCTACTGAAAACCAAATACAAAGAAAAAAATCTTAAAAGCAGCCAGAAAAAAAGACACATTAAATATACAAGAACAGTGATGGTTATTGATTTTTTTAATAGACTTTATTGTTTTAGAGCAGTTTTAGGTTCACAGCAAAATTGAGCAGAAGGTACAGAGTGTTCCCTCATACTCCCTGCCCCCTGGCAGCCTCCCAAGCTATCAACAGCTCCCACCAGGGTGGTACATTTGTTACAACTGATAAACCTATGTTGACACATCATTATCACCCAGAGTTCATAGTTTACATTAGGGTTTACTCTTGGTGGTGTACCTTCTATGAATTTTGACAGATGTATAATGACATGTATCCACCATTATAATATCATACAGAAGAGTTTCAGGGGAGTGGTGGTGGTGGGATGAATTGGGAGATTGGGATTGACATATATACACTAATATGTATAAAATAGATAACTAATTTAAAAAAAAGGAGAGTTTCACTGTCCAAAAAATCCTCTGTGCTCTATGTATTCATCCCTCCCTCCCCCAACCTCTGTCAGCCACAGATCTTTTTACTGTCTCCATGGTTTTACCTTTTCCAGAATATCATATGGTTAGAATCATACAGTTTGTGGCCTTTTCAGATTGGCTTCTTCCACTTATTAATATGCATTTAAGGTTCCTTGTAACATTTCATGGCTTGATAGCTCATTTTTTGTTTTATTTATTTATCTTTTTAGTGCTAAATAATATTCTGTTGTCTGGATATACAACAGTTTATTCTTTCACCTACTGAGGGACATCTTGATTGCTTCCAAGTTTTGGCAATTACAAATAAAGCTGCTATAAACATCTGTATTTTTGTGTGGATATAAGTTTTCAACTCCTTTGGGTAAATGCCAAAGGGTGTGATTGTTGGATCATGTGGTAGAGTATGTTTAGTTTTGTAAGAAACCACCAAGCTGTCTTCCAAAGTGGCTGGACCATTTTGCATTCCCACCAGCAATGAATGAGAGAGTTCCTCTTGCTCCACATCCTCACCAGCATTTGGTGTCGTGAGTGTTGCAGATTTTGGTCATTCTAATAGGTGTGTAGTGGTATCTCATTGTTTTAATTCTCATTTCCCTGATGACATTTCATGTGGAGCATGTTTTCATATGCTTATTTGCCATTTGTATATCTTCTCTGGTGTGGTGTCTGTTCAGGTTTCTGGCCTATTTTTTAATCTGGTTATTTGTTTTCTTATTGTTGCATTTTAAGAGTTTGTTGTATATTTTGAATAACTGTTCTTTATCAGATGTGTCTTTTGCAAATATTTTCTCCCAGTCTGTGGCTTGTCTTATTTTCTTGACAGTGTCTTTTACAGAGCAGAAAGTTTAATTTTTATGAGGTCCAGCTTATCAATCATTTCTTTCATGGATTGTGCCTTCAGTGTTGTATGTAAAAAGACATCACCAAACCCAGGGTCATCTAGGCTTTCTCCTGTGTTATCTTCTAGGAGTTCTATAGTTTTGCATTCTATATTTAGGTCTGTGATCCACTCTGAGTGTAGACAGAAAAGAAATAAATAAAAAAGGCAAAATAGACTAATGGAACACAAATATTGAAATGGTAGACTTAAACCCAAACATATCAGTGGTTACATCAAATGTAAATGGACTAAACATTCCAATTAAAAGGTAAAAATGATCAGATTGGATTGAAAAAACAATTTGCGAACATAACTTTTTCACAAGAGATGCACTTTGAATATAAAGACACAGACAGGTTGAAAGATAGAAAAAGATAAGCTATGAAGACATCAGTCTTAAGAAAGCTGGTCATGGCTGTATTAATATGAAGTAGATTTTAAGATATGGACTACCATCAAAGTTGAAGAGGGCCATTCAATTCACCAGAAACAAATAATAATACTAAATGTGTATTTACCTAATCATAAAGCTTCAAAATACATAAGCAAAAACTGACAAAATTAAAAAGAAAAAGATACAAATCTACAATCATATTGGAGAGCTTAACAACTTTTTTGAGTAGTTGATAGAACAATACACAAAATCAGTAAGCAAGCATATAGAAAATTTGAACAACTTATCTACCAACTAAACCTAATTACCATATATAAAATACTCCACCTAATAACTGTTGATTATACTTTATTTTCAAATGCACATGGAACATTCACCAAGATAGACAGTACACTGGATGATAAATTTCAAAGAATTTGGTATTCTTTGATAACAGCAGAATTTAATTAAAAATCAGTAACAATAAGAAAGCTAGAAAATACATAAACATTTTGAAATTGAGTATCACAATTATAAATAATCCATGAGTCAAAGAAGAAATCACAAAAAAGAAGAAATCATGAGAATTATTACAAAATATTTGAAATTGAATGATAATGAAAACACAGCATATAAAAAACCATAGGGTATAGCTAGAGCAGTATTTAGAGGAAAATTTACAGCTTTAAGTGTGCATATTAGAAGAGAAAAAAGGTTTAAAAGCAATTATCTAAGCTTCCATCTTAAGAGACTAGAAAATAAGAATAAATTCAGCCCATAGCAAATAGGAAGAAATGACATAATAAATAGTAGAAATCAGTGAAATAGAAAATGGAAAATCAGAGAAAATCAGCAAAGCCAAAAGTTGAAAAGACTAATAAAATTGATAAACCATAACAATACTGATCAAAAAATGAGGATCGTGGGGACACTACTTTAGGTCCTATAGACTTAAAAGGATGATAAAGGCCTATTACAAAGAACAATAAATTTAACAACTTAGATGAAATGGACAAATCCTTGAAAAGCGCACATACCATCAGTAACACAGGAAGAAATTACTTTTATGTTTAGACCTATGATCCATTTAAAATTAGGCTATATAAATGGTGTAAAGTAGGAATCAATGAAATTGAACTCATAATTAAAACCCTCCCCACAAGGAAAGCTTCAGACTGACATGGCTTCACTGGTAAATTCTATCACACATTTAAGGAAGAAATAATACCCAGCCTATACAAATTTTTTCAGAAAATGGAGGGTGGAACTCTTCCCAGCTTATTTTAGGAGGCCAGCATAACCCTGACACAAAGAATGAACAGGAACATTCCCAGAAAAGTAATTACAGACCAATGTTCCTCAGGAACGTAGATGCAAAATATTTTCAAATTGACATCCGCTGGTATGTATAAAAAGGTTAGTAACTCATGACCAGGCAAAGTTTATCTCAGGAATGCAGAGTTGGTTTAACTTTCAAAACACAAACAATGTAAAGAAGTGAAGGAGCTAGTCATGTAGATCTGAGGAATAGCTTTCCAGGCAAAGGGAAAAATAAGTGCAAAAGTCTTAAGATGAGAATGTACTTGGACTCAGATTCTAGAAGTGAAGTATGTCTAGAGTGAAGGGAATGAAGAGGCCACTCTTTTTGCCACTGTGTTTTCTGAGCACCACCCCTGCTTCATTATTATTCTTATTTCTGCCTTGAGTGTAACAATAGCTAAATAAGAATAGTAACCCCTCCATTTCTTAGAGGCAAAAAAAGCTGTATTCTCTCCAGAACCACTACATCCTTAGCTGTGTAATGGTAGTCAAGTTTGAATATTGACACATACCAAAGGCAGAATTATACCAATAGAGGCTGAACAATTGGCTGGCCTTCAAGAAGGCTCACAGTGTGACCTTCATCTTTACGAAGTCAGTTCTTGGCCAAAACCTCCTTTTAGCCTTGTGGGCTTAGAAAATTAACCTTTTAAATATCCCAGGGTTGCGTAGACATGGAGAAGTGCTAGTAGAGTTCACAAGAACCTGATGTATAAAACTCAAATGCCAGTTTATTAGTTTACAATAATAAACAAAACTCTCAAGGAAATCAGAAAACCTATCAGTCATCAGTGCTTCTTCTCCCTGTAAGGAAACTACACTGGAAGCCAAATTATCATAAAGCTGGTTACTGAGCATAGAAATCAAGTCAGTCATTTGAGTTGGAGTGTTCTTAACCTCTGGCTCTGGACACTCAAGGAGGCAATCTCCGTAACAGTGTTATTCTTATCAGACAGTCACTGGATGGGAACTACCAACACATGCCTCCTTCACTTGCCTATTTTTGTGCTACGTTCTTCACATAATCCCTTCTGACGATATATTCTTTCTTTAGTTTATATTAATACCTCCTGTGATATCTAGCTGAGGCTGGTGATCTAGAGTCCCACTAAGGGGACTTTGCATGTCTCTACTCTGATCCATGGTGTATTAGTTTCACAGCTTCACTGCTGAAGAATAATTTTAGAAGCAGGCTAATATGATTTATGGAGTAACCAAAATTTTGTTCCAGTTTTTTGATTTCTATTAGCATATTCTATGAACATGTATATAAGCATATTCAGTGACTATATTCTCCTTATGAATGTATGCTATTGGATATATCAATGGATGTATTTATTACATATTAATATATGCAGTGATATATATTACATATATACATATAAGTTGATATATATCCCTTTGAATATACTTGATATATTAAAAATCTTCTTTTGAATATAGTTTCCTTATCTAATATGATGTTTCTGTTTACCAATTTATTTATAATTCTTTTAAAGTCATTTTCTGTTTTGCCAATATATCAGGAGGCCTAGTTCACCAATTTGAATGAACTGACTTTGAAGAATTAACAAAACTGAAAACTTAAAAGGATGTTTAAAGTTTATAGCAATTTATGTGAAGTGTTACTTGACAAGTTTTCACTTTGTTTTTATACCAGTATTTTGGAATGCTTACAGTGTTTCTGTCCTAGTTCCCCTGATGCTCTGCAGAACTGTGTTTCCATATAATTGGTTTCTTTTGTATTCCTGTATGTTTTATTTTATGCATTTAAAAAACATTCTAAGAAGAAGTCCATAGTCCTCATATACTATCAAAATGAGCCATGGCATAATAAAGGTGAAGAATCTCCAAGTTAAGGGAGAAGCTGGGAAAGAGAGAGGCGAAACTGTACTGAGGGTCCCAGTAAAAAGGGTCCCAGTAAAAAGGAAAGCTGAGTTACAGAGAGAAGGGGAGACAGGTCGGGGACAGAGTCTTAAGGCCCCAGAAACCCAGAGTCTTGTCTCCCTACAGCCATCTTAAGCTATAAACTTATTTTGGCAAATTGGTTATTTTGATGAATTGGTGTTTTGACAAATTGATTCTTCTTTGTATTGACCTAGAATCACCTTCCTGACTGACTAGAGCTCTCTCTTAAATAGACATGAGAATGAAGAAGTAACTTTCCCAGCCCCGCTAATCAGTTCATTTTAAAGTGGGTGTTTCACTACAACACCACTGTCACACTCACTGGGAGTACCACTTCACACCCACTGAGATGGCTATGATTGTGATCAAAAAGACAGGTAATATCAAATACTTTCAGTGTGTGAAGAATTGGAACCCTCCCACCTGCTGGTGAGAATGTAAACTCGTGCAGCCAGAGTAGAAAACGGCATGGCAGTCCAGCAAAAAATTAAAAATAGAATTACTGTATGATCCAGCAATTCTACTTCTGGGTATATACCTAAAAGAATTGAAAGCAGAGTCTCAAAGATATATTTATATCCATATTCATAGCAGTGTTGGTCACAATAGCCAAAAATAGGAACAACCCAAGTGTCCATCAATGGATGAATGGATAAACAAACTGTGGTGTATACACACAATGAAATATTATTCAGCCTTAACCCATGCACTTTCCACTGGGCCTCACTGCCCTCCGCTGTAGCCTTGTCTGTCTCAGCATAAATACTGATCTACTTAATGGCAGGGAAATGGCCTACATGATCTCCTGGATCTTTTAGATCAATAGGTCTATGTTTCAGTGAACCACTAGATACAGGAAATGAAACCATTACTCTTAACCAGAACCTGCTTTGATAAGTAGAAGGCCCTCCATCGCAGCTGCTTCCCTTGTGTTCAAATCCCAAACACCATCACTTGCTAGCTGTGAAACCTTGAGTGCATTACTTAAACTCTTTGATCTTCAGTTTATACAAAAGTGGGGATAATAATATTTACATCATAAGGTGTTATGAGAATTTAATTACATGTAAAAAGCTCTCATCACAGTATCTAGCATGTAATGTGTTGAATACTTATAATTACTGTTTATTTTTATTATCATTATTATTTACAGTGAGTAATTTTTAATCAAGTGCTTTCCTCTTTAGAGTAGTCAAAATATCCTTTATGGCTGTTTACTAGTTTTCCTTCTCAAGGCCCATTGACATGTGCTCTTCTTTTAATAGGTACAACGTAAGAGATATGGTGCAATTCTTAAGCGTTTGCACTGTCAGGTGAACAAGCTTCAGTCAGATAGAAGACGATGGCAATGGAACATTCAACAGCTGCAAAAAACTGCAGCTGAACTGAGAAAATGCATTGGAACGAAAGATTAACATGGCCAAGGGTAATGTAGTATAGGGTAATGCTGAGCACAGACTATGCCACAAAAATTATGGGATAGAAAGGTGAGAATATCCTTTGGGTCTTAACAAATGACATCCACTATCAGAGGGCTCTCTTAATGACAGATATGTTTTCTTTTCTTTGAATCAGTCATCTGTTTGCTGAAATGCCTTCCAACCCGATAATTGATAGCAATAGAGAGACAATAGGAAGGCTCACAGAAGAATAGTGAAAGACTCTGTATGAATATTTTGAGTGTATAAGATATATTGTACTCATGAATGCCTGTTTATAAACATGTTGCCTTCACTAGCACATGAAGCAAAAATTTAGAAGAAAAGAAGCATTTGAATTTACAGTGGTTTAAATTGTTAAGATATTTTAAATGGTTGTCTGTTTCAAACTACCTGATTTTCACCCCTGGCTTCAAAGCAGTCCATAAATGTTGACATTTATAATAAGGTTGTTATGTGTTCAAGGCTTCAGATATTTACCTAGTTTTTCTCTTTTATCCAGAAGGTAACAATCATTTTTCTTTGCTGTTGGATAACATATTTTTAGAGTGTTGCAATGTATACAATTTTTTGTTCACTTTTCTGTCTGTATGTTCTTTCTTACTCTTCTATAGCTAAATTGAATTTATAACATCATGTAAGGCAAACATACCAGCTCTTAATGTTAACCAATGTAGGCTAACATTTTTTTTCTCATTGAAAGTCATATACTATGTCCACAGCAACAAACTTGTGCCTTTTAGAATAAAAGCGCTCCTTCTTGTGGCTCCATTGCGTTAAATTTTTAGAAGCAGAAACAAAACATCAATTATTGAAGATATGGTTTTTAAATATTCACTTTTAGGATTTAATGAGTTCAAAGCAATAACATCAAAGAGGTATCTTAGGTCCATTTTCTCCTCACCTTTCTATGTGCATAAGATTCAGTAAGAGTATAGCTGACATAAAACCTGATAATCTTGTTTGCCTAATATTAGTAGTCCTATTAGGAATTTGCATGACTTATTATGGCTAACGCTTCAAGTGGCTTATGCTGTAACACAATCAGCGTTGGCCCATGACTCAGAACTAGGTTATTTTCTTTCTTTCTTCTAATTTTTAGGATTAGGGTTAGAGTTAGTAGATCACAGACGTAAATGCAAAATGCAAAATTATAAAACTGCTAGAAGATAACATAGGAGAAAGCCTAGCTAACCATCAGTATGCTGATGTCTTTCTTAGATACAACACTGAAGGCACAACCCATGAAAGAAATAATTGATAAGCTAGACTTCATTAAAATTAAAAATGTCTGCTCTGTAATAGATAATGTCAAGAGAATGATAAGACAAGCTATAGACTGAAAGAAAATATTTGCAAAAGGCAAACCTGATAAAGAACTGTTATTCAAAATATAAAATAAACTCTTAAAACTCAACAATAAAAAAACAAATAACCGGATTAAAAAAATGGGCCAAAGGCCTAATAGACACCTCACCAAAGAAGATACACAGATGGCAAATAAGCATATGAAAATATGCTCCACATGATATGTCATCAAGGAAATGAGAATTAAAACAATGAGATACCACTACACACCTGTTAGAATGGCCAAAATCTGTAACACTGACAATACCAAATGCTGATGAGAATGTGGAGCAACAGAAACCCCAAACAGAAATGCAAAATGGTACAACCATTGAGGAAGAAGTTCATCTCAGTCTAAGTTTAGAGGGAAATTTGACAAAACCTTCATTTGCGGGACCTGATGATGGTGGTCTCACTGGTGATACCAAGAAACTGAGTTCCTTGTATTAAGTGCACTTCATGTATTTCTAATAAGACGACTTTCCAGAAAGTGACATTTGTTATGTTCTGGCTTTTAAAAGGTGAAATATAAATAAATTTCATAATTTATCCAAGAAAACAGAAATGCAAAATGGTACAACCATTTTAGAAGATAGTTTGGTAGTTTCTTACAAAACTAAACATACCCTTAACATATGGTCCTGCAGTCACACTCCTTGGTATTTATCCAAAGGAGTAGAAAACTGATGTCCACACAAAAACACAGGTGATTATAGCAGCTTTTTTCATATTTGTCAAAACTTGGAAGCAACCAAGATGACCTTTGGTAGGTGAATGGATAAATACACTGTGGTATATCCAGACAATGGAATATTATTTAGTGCTTAGAAAAGAAATGTTTTTAAGCTATGAAAAGATACGAGGAAACTTCAATGTATATTTCTAAGTGAGAGAAGCCAATCTGAAAAAGTTACATAAGTCTAACTATATGACATTCTGGAAAAAGAAAAACTATGGAAGCAGTAAAAATATCAGTGGTTGCCAGGGTTGCTGAGGGTGGGGGGTTGGAGGAGAGATGAATAGGTGGAGCACAGGGGATGTTTTTAGGGCAGTGAAAATATTTTGTATGATGCTGTAATGATAGATCTATGTCATTATACATTTGTCCAAATGCATAGAATGTACAGTACCAAGGGTGAATCCTAAGGTAAACTGTGGACTTTGGGTGATTATGATGTGTCAGTGTAGGTTCATCCTTGGTTTAAAAAGATGTACCATTATGGTGAGTAACGTTAATGAATGGGAAGGCTGTGCATGTGTCGGACCAGGGAGTATATGGGAAACCTCTGTGACTTTCTCTCAATTTTGTTATAAACCTACAACTGCTTTAAAAATTTGTTATTTTTTAAACATCTTTATTGGAGTATAATTGCTTTACAACGTCGTGTTAGTTTCTGCTATATAACAAAATGAACCAGCTATACGTATACATATATCCCCATATCCCCTCCCTCTTGCGTCTCCCTCCCGCCCTCCCTATCCCACCCCTCTACGTGGTCACAAAGCACCTGATCTCCCTGTGCTATGTGGCTGCTTCCCTCCGGCTATCTATTTTACATTTGGTAGTGTATATATGTCAATGCTACTCTCTCACTTCGTCCCAGCTTACCCTTCCCCCTCCCCGTGTCCTCAAGTCCATTCTCTACAACTGCGTCTTTATTCCTGTCCTGCCCCTAGGTTCATCAGAACCTTTTTTTTTTTTTTTTAGATTCCGTATATATGTGTTAGCATATGGTATTTGTTTTTCTCTTTCTGACTTACTTCACTCTTTATGACATCAGTACATGAAAGTCAGTATTAGTAAAACATTTGGGCTAAGGAAAGTGAAATTCTGCTTATAAAAATTGCTTTGGAACCTTGTAAAGTTCACATAGGTGATTACAATTAACACTCGAAGTTCCTGTATCATCTTGCATTGAACATGGAATCCCTTGTTCATCCATACAAATCATTAAGGCCTATATCAATACTGTGGAAATTTAGGACTATTTTTTGGTGGGGAGAGTCAGTAGACTAAGAAGAACTTACGGTTTTTCAACTAAAAACTATTTGATTTACTAGTTGCTCATATTTTCAATATTTTATTTTTCATTAACTAAGATAATGATTAGTAAAGCTAATGATCAGTAGCTAAAAGTTGTGTGCCTGTCATAAATAACCTATGCTATATTTGTTTACTTGAATTTATAATGTATTTCTAAGGGAAGGGTTTGGTTTTTGGTTTTTGTTCTTTTACTTTCCTGATAAATTTGGCAGTATAAGTAGTGGGTCTTCTATATCACATAAGCTACCATATAGCACTTTCTCCTGAATGTTACTGAACTATGACCAAAACCAGGAAAAATAAATTGAAACAGATACTAATAACAGAATAGATTTATTCAATACATATCTAAGAATGGGATGCTCCAAATTGCTTTTTCTCTTCTGTAATGTTCTATCTCAATGATGGCTATGAGGTCTACATTTTTAGAAAAATTAAAATAGCATATGATTTAGTAATGACAGAGTTGCTGTTTACGTAACCCAGTAAAGACAGAGATGAAATAATGAAACTTCAATCTTTTAATTAATGAGATGATGTATTCCAAAAGCAAAACCAGAGTTCATGTGATAAATAGTTTTAAAAGGCTTCTTACTCAGAAAGCTCTCTGGCATAACAATCATGTCAGAATTAGAATAAAACCCTTAAATTACAGATATTTGCCAGTGTTGCTCAGCCACACAGCACAAGGTAATTTAGAGGCAATGATAACACACTGCCAGTCTAAGATAGACCGTCAAATTTCTTCTTTGTCCAAAACGTTTAAGTCAAGACATATCGTCCACCTTATCTATTATGTATTACTTATTACTCCCCATGACATTATTTTACATAGAATAGAAATTTGTTATCCCCGTGCTTGTATTGGAGAAGCTTCCTCAAGGTGCTTTCAAGACTATTTCTCCTTGATTCCATAGTGCTTCTTTATGTATGTGATATGGGAAAAATATAACAATCCTGCAAAAATGAGTTGTTTTGTCTTCAATGACTAGTGTTAACTAATTCATGCCCAGTTAGCCAGCCAGATGTCAGCACATATACTTGGCTGAAAATATTACACAGTTTTCTCCTCATCCACCTTTCCCACAGAGACTGTGTACAGCCATTGTCAAGTGTCTGTCATTCCTTAGAGGGAGACTGTTTTGAGGACACCTCCGTCCCTTGGATGTAATATTGACTTGGCTGGGAAGTTAGATAATGTTGATATTATTTTAATTTGTGGTTCATACAAATTTGTATAAAGCACTCAATTCTCAGAAGAGTCCATTCTTTTTCTAATCTTTCACTAATTTAGATTATTCATCTTCTAAGCCTTTCAATCTCAATTAATCTGTCAATGTAATTTACTCAGGCACAGTTTCCTAATAATTAGTCTAATTCTCTCATTTTTCTTCCATTTCTTTCCAGCAAAAAATACCACTTCCTCTTCAGAGCTTTCCTTTTCTCAGTCTCTGCAGAGCCCCAGTTGTATCATCTTCAGACTCCAATTCGCATTTTTGGTGTAACTCCAAAGTTTAATTCACTTGCCTAAATTTAGATCCCGAACATTGAAAACAATCTCTTCATTTATAACTATCTTATGCAAGAGACTCCATCTTTATTTTGAGCTGCATCCCAGAGATAAACTTTCTCAGAAACACTGACACAGTCAGTGCTCTGCCCAGACCCTCTCAGATCTCTTTTTTATCCTTTTTGAGCACCCCTCTCCCAGGTGAGCTATGCTTTTACCTCCACTAGCTCTCACCAACACTGTCTGTGGGAATCCTGCTACCCTCAAAAGGACTTTACCTGCTATTACAGCCTTGCTTGGCTTTTTTTTTCTTTCCAGTCTTGCTTCCCTCACCAATTTCTCCTGGGAGGACTTCACTAATAAATCACTTGCTCGGAGTCTGCTTCTGGGAATCCCAAACCAACTCACCTTGCAAAAATAATTACACATTGAAATCTCTGTTTTCAAGATATGACTCACTCTACTCCGGTTCCTCATTCCAGATCAATTCTGCTTCCAGCAGCAGCAGCAACAGGAAAAAAAAAAAAAAAAAGCAAGAAACTTAGCACCTTTGAAATCTAATTACTATCCCATTTAGTGTAATTATGATATTTTTATTTGCTTTAAGTTAAAAACGCAAGCCAAAAGACACAAACTTTATTCCATTTATTTAGTACAACAGTACAAGTACACTATGAGCCTTCAAGTATAATAAGTCAGTCACTATTTTGTATTAAACTTTTTTTCATATTACTATTCTTAGGAACTACCATGTTGCTACATACTATAAATTTATTAAATAAATCTTGATTTTGAATTTAACAATTTTTTAATTTAAAATTTTTTCAACTGTGCTGAGGTCCTGTGATTTTTAGACAGGCTTATTAAAAGACTCACGCAACCAGAAAAAAAGGGTGATATTTAAGGAAAACATTTTGGTTGCTCTCATTCCAACTAAATGACAAAGACAGGGACAGGAAAAAATCATGTGTGCACATCCCCAGATCCTATGGCCTCGTATAATCATCCTGGTTCTTTTAAACCATCCTTTCCTATCTTTTCCATTTTTTTAAATTAGCAATTCTCCCTTTTAATCATTCATTATTCCACCTACAACTCAAAACCCTAGAATAACAGTCTGTTGCAGATCAAGAGTAATTAACTCAGAATATTACAAAGAAATGTGGATCTAGAAGACAGAACATTGTAAAAAATCAAAATCATAGCATCTGTCATCATGGTTTCAGAAAATTTACAGTCACTTTAAAAGTATTGCTAAGGGTATTTCATAATATCTTTGTGATTTTTTACATTAACAGCATCGAAAAATATAAAATTGGTAACAGTTATAAAAAAATTATTAGTGTTGTGAAAATGGTTTTAACCTAGGCTAAATTTATTAAGACTTCTTGCTCTTGGCCTCCAAACACTTGTAAACATTAGTGTTGCTAGTCCTCAAAACTTCAAGCTGATATATACATAAGTTAAAATTCTGCAAAATGTCCTACACTTATGGAAGTAGGGCCCAGCAATAGGAACAAAATTTGAATATCCACTTTCATTTTGTAACAATCTAAAAAAGAAGCTGACTGGTATGCGTTAAAGCCCAACACAGTGAGCTGACGATGGCAAAGAAATAAATTTCACGTTCTACCTTCTTTGTTAGGTAATTGCAAAAATAAATATGTCATGGTTCTTTCCATTCAGGAGATTAATTTAGTTGGCAAGAGAGACATGTATATAATAGGTTCAAATACAACATAAAACATCCTGTAATAGAAGCGTAAACGAAACCCTGTGGAAACACAAAATAAGGTGCAGTTAATTCCAGACAAGGGTGGAAGAGTTTAAAAGAAGAGGTGACATTTGAGGTGGGCTGCAAAGCAATTATTTTCTCATGATTGTTTTCACTCATCAGACTCTGAAAGTTTCTATTTTATTCCCTTTTGCATTGCCATCAGCAAGCAGATACCTAGCGTACATAATAGGCGCTCTGGTGTATGTTGAATGAGTTAGTGAATAAGATAACCATTGCTCTTCTTGTCAATATTTCCCAACATCCCTGTCGTCAGTCTCTCCTACCTCTAATCTTATTATTAATACTATTTCTTGAGCTATCTTCTTTGAGTAAAAACTGAGCATGGGGCTTCCCTGGTGGCGCAGTGGTTGAGAGTCCGCCTGCCGATGCAGGGGACGCGGGTTCGTGCCCCGGTCCGGGAAGATCCCACATGCCGTGGAGCAGCTGGGCCCGTGAGCCATGGCCACTGAGCCTGCGCGTCCGGAGCCTGTGCTCCGCAACGGGAGAGGCCACAACAGTGAGAGGCCCGCATACCGCAAAAAAAAAACAAACAAACAAACAAAAAAACTGAGCATGAAATGCCTCTTCTGGGAAAAAAAGAAAAAAGAAAAACTTTCCAAAGACACAAAATCCATTTCAGGACTAAACAGTAAACACTGCCTTTTTTTTCCATTTTTTTTCTGTTCGATTTAACAATAAACCCTTTCCACCAGCCAAAACAAAATTCTAGGTCTTCTGTAGGCATGTATTTTCACAAATTTGCTTCAAGTTCTCTCTCCTACATTCAGGAATCAACAATAACACAGCCTCAGAACCAAGTTCAACAGTTACAGCTACTATAAAGCTGAACTACATTTAAAATGCCTCAGTTTCTCTGCAATGCTGTAGTTTAGAAGTACTAAGAAATATATACCATGATTTCTGAATCAAAATAAATATTGGCGTACAATTTAGAGAACTTATGTAGAGTTCCTTGTTTAAAATAGGTTAAAATAACTTTAAGCTTTTATATATTGGGCTTAATTATGGATAGTCTGGCATGGGATCATTTGATTGACATAGGATGATACCAAATAACAGACAATTCATTTATTATTTAAAAAAGAACATGAAAATTACTTCCAAAATTTACCTTTATGATTTTAAACCAAAATATGTGAATATTTATAAAGACCAAAACTTTAAATGCTTTTCTAGAAAATGAAATGAAACTTTTATGTAACTCTAATGAAAGTAAACATGTTTAACAAGCCACAAGCAATATGTTCTTGTGTTCTTCAATTATAAACAGTTTGAACCATGCTTTTAAAAGAGTTTTATATATTGAAAAATTATGTAAAATGTTCCATCTTTTAAAGAAGAAAGCTGTGAAAGCTTCATGAAAATACAAGTAAACAGGGAGGACTGTATGGAAATAGAAAGAAAATCTTTATTAAAAATGGAAACTATAACATTCCTCTGAATAGAATATTGTAATATTCTATTGAATATTGTATATTCATAAATGTAATGACTATTCAGGATAATTTGGGGCAATTTCACTTTGTTTTTATTGTTTCTATATGGTTTATGCGTAACTGTGGAGTTTAACTATAATTCTAATATAATTTTTCCCAATGACACACTTTATATCTTTCCTTATTACATCTGTAGCAAAATCATTTTCAGGAAACCAACTTCCTATGTCTATTATTATATTATTCTTTACACCACTAAAAATGCCCTCCCTTTTAATCATTTTCAAATATTCTTTACTTTCTTCCCCTAGAATGGCAATATTCCATTAGCTGATGGCACAGGGGTTTTAAGTGCTTTTCAGAGTTTTGGCAGAGTTTAAGCATTAACCATGCTTATTAGGCCTTGGAGAGTGTTAATTTTCAGGTAGAAAGGGAGTTTTGAGCTTTTGTTAGGATGTTTCCCAAATGCTTTAATTTCAGATATAGTTTAGTATAATTATGGCTGCTTTAACCAGGGCCATGTGAGAAAAAGCACTGAGTAGCTGATAAATAAATGACCATTGTAACACAGTTTAACATCCCATATACCAAAGGGAAAACATGTATTCTGTGATATTAACTATTGTAATTGCTAATGCATCACAATTTAGGCAAATAAGTTCAAAGTATACCAAGTTCTTGAAATAGTAAGCATTCTTTGAATCTGAATAAAAATTGCAGCACTATTTAATATGGTGGGCCCTGGAGTGGAGTGAATAAAAAAATGAAAAGCCATCTATTTTACGTTTGGTAGTGTATATATGTCCATGCCACTCTCTCACTTTGTCACAGCTTACCCTTCCCCCTCCCCATATCCTCAAGTCCATTCTCTAGTAGGTCTAGTGGGAAGCAGCTGAATAGCACAGGGAGATCAGCTTGGTGCTGTGTGACCACCTAGAGGGGTGGGATAGAGAGGGTGGGAGGGAGGGAGATGCAAGAGGGAAGAGATATGGGAACATACGTATATCTATAACTGATTCACTTTGTTATAAAGCAGAAACTAACACACCATTGTAAAGCAATTATACTCCAATAAAGATGTTAAAAAAAAAGAAAAGCCAAATATACCTTATTAAAAATAATTAGAAAAAAGAGTTTATTAATATGCATATTACTTAGAGTATAAATTTGTTGAATGAATTAAGAGGAAAAGTAGATTGTGAAACATTAGGAACAGTATATTTTAATTATATATATTTTTAAAGTGACTATGAACTCTGTTTCAAAGCGCCGGAAATACACAGCCCATGTCCAGCCCAAGAACTGTTTTCTCTGAGCTAAATATTCCCAGTTTATAACAACTCACGTGACTTTAGTTCATATCCCTCCACATCCTAGTCACATCCCTCTGGATGTGTTCTGCCTTGGTATTGTCCTATGAAAGATGCAGAACAGAAAACAACACTTAAGGTATTAGTCTGATCAACCACCTGTAGAAGAGTCTTATTTCATTCCATACTTGGGACTCAGTTTTCTGTTAATGCAACCTAAGTTTACAAAGGCTTTTATGGTAGCCATATCATGTTGATCACTCATGTTGAACTCACTCCCCAAACCTGAGAGATTATGTTAGCATACTAGCGATGTACAAGCATTCCAATTTCTCAACATCTTCGCCAACACTTATTTTATTTTTATAATAACCATCCTTATGGATATAAAGTGATACCTCACTTTGGTTTTGAGCCCATGTTTCCTTAGTGATGTAGAGAATTATTTCATGTGCTTATTGGCCATTTGTATATCTTCTTTGGAGAAATGTCTACTCAAGTCCTTTGTCCATTTTTAAATTCGGTTGTTTTTATTTTTGTTGTTGTTGAGCTGTAGAAGTTCTTGATGTATTATATCAAATTAATCCTTTATCAAATATTTTATTTACAAATATTTTCCCCACTCCATAGATTTCCTCTTCATTCTGTTGATTGCGTCCTTTGATGTGCAGAAAATTTTAATTTTGATGAAATCCAGTTTATTTATTTTTTCTTTTTGACTGTGCTTTTGGTATCATATCCAAAAAATTCCTGCCAAGTCCAATGTCATGAAAATTTTCTTCTATGTTTTTTTCTAAGAGTTTTATTGTTTGGGTTCTTACATTTAGGTCTTTAATCCATTTTGTGTTAATTTTGTGTATGACAAAAGGTAAGAGTCCAACTTCATTCCTTTCCATGTGGACATCCAGTTTTCTAGCACTATTTGTTGAAAAGACTGTCCTCTCCCCATTGGATGGTCTTGGCACCCGTGTCAAAAATCATTTGACCATATATGGGGTGGTTTATTTTGGGGCTCTGTATTCTATTTTATTGGTCAATACATCTATCTTGATGCCAGAATAATCTTTTGTTTGTGATACAAGTAGCACATATTTATTCCAGTTTGTCATTTGTCTTTTTACTTTGTTTATAGTACTTCTTTTGCCATGCAAAGTTGCTTTATTTTTATGTAGTTAAATTTATCAGTGTTTTTCTTTATTGCTTCTGTATTTTGTTTCACAGGAAAGTTTTCCCTGTACCTAACTCGTAAAGGAACATGCCCATGTTTTCTTCTAGTACATGAATGACACTATAAGGTTTTCAGAGAAAAAGAGAGAGTAGACCCCTCTTTAGCAAATACATGATAATAAACTAAATTGAGAAACGACTACACAAAGACCACTGGCCAAGTTAGAATGTGATCCTCTGTGTAATAGTAATGATGACAATCATGATGATAACGATGACAATGCTGACTATCTAATGACTTCATTTTCTGTACAATACACCATAGGAGGTCTTTGCATACAGTAAGTGTAGGGAAAGAAGAAAAGCACAGTTAAGAGCTTTAACTTTAGAGTTATATAAACTTGAGTTCTAATACCTGTTTCACTAGATTCATTCCAAACTATCACTCATTGGTGGTGTGATTTGGGGCAAGTTTCTTACATTCATTAAGTCTCCATTTTAAAATCTGTAGAATGGGAATAATATGATTTACTTCATGGAGTTGTAGATTAAATAAGATAATGCAGATAAAGTCCTTAGTGATTAGAATTAAATATTGCATACATATTAACTACTATTAATACAATTAGTATTGATTAGTTCACAGAATTCTCAATTTATCATTGAAATTACTGAAGCAGTTGAAAGTTAAAGTCATATAACTAGTATGTGTCAGAATTTGGACTCAAACCTAACCTCTGATCTCCTATTCCTCTACTACATCAGTAGGAAGTCATTTTAACATGAATGTTGATTTTACAAAAACCTAGAGTAGAGGGACCTGGTTGTTAAGAGAACTCTCTTCTGATTGGAAACAATGGTAATCGTATAAGAAACAATGTACAAAACTGTAGTGTATGACCTCATGATCTTTGCCTCTTTTTCCACAGTCAAATGGGAAGTGATCGGAATTTTAGAGCTGAGAAGTGAGAGAAGATTAAGACCGGGAAGGTGTCACTGGATTGAGTAGTTAAGATCTTATGGTTGATTTTTGAGCCAGAAACCAGTGTGTAAGGTTAAGGAGTGAGTGTATTCCGGCAGCAGCAGGGTTGGCACAGTGGCTAAGACTAGATAGGCTTTCTGGTGCAGGAGTTAGGAGAAGCCCTAGCCAGGAGGCAGAGGATGGATAGTGTAGAACATTTATTCCCCATGGCTCATATTTCCATAAAGGGAAGAGAATGTCCAATCTACTCTCAAGGAATGGAAAATTATGGTAGGAATGTTTTCAGCTAATCTCCGAACTTCCACTTGTCCCAATAGATGAGTGACTTAACCTTTTGTTGATTTGGAAGAAGGCTTAGCCCCCAACTCTTCTTCTTGTAAGCCAGACTGCAAATCAAGTGCAGAGAGGGCACATTCTGGGCTGCTGTTATAGGAGAAAGTTCAATTTAATAAAACTATTCAGCCAAACATGTAAAGAAACATTTACCAATCAGCTTCATCAATAGTAAAGTTAATGTTCCAATATCTATCTGTCCAAACGCGAAGGGAGAAAAAAGGAGTGCGATGGGGGTTAGCGGTAGGCAGAAAATGTAGCTGGTAGGTGGTTAGCTTCAGTAAGTTCTAGTAGCAGTGACATAGGCAGAATCTAGTTCCAGGTGGGAGCACTTGCTACAGAGATTCAAAACTGAATCTAAGGGGTGATAGTTGCTTCCTTGTGAGCAGTTTTGTCCTAGAATCTAAGCACAAGCTTACCCCTTAGGCCTGGAATTTGTGGCCTTCAGTATGAGGACTGGTGGGATGCAGTACATCCAAACAAAAAAGTGGGTAAATTGAGATAACATATATTGACTGCACTTTTGAGAAGTGAGATAGTAAATGAAAGGCTAGAAATGCAAGATAACTTGTAGGGTAGCTAGAAGGGTTAAGAGAAGGATTTCCTAGGGCCTGGGAAATCTGACCATGCTTGCAGGGCTCATGAAAAAGGCAGCATTGAAGATACAAGAGAGTGGGAGCTATTTGTGGAGTGTATCCTGGAAGCCCAAGAGGGGACAGGCTTCAGGGCAGAGAGGAAGGGAGTAACCTCCAGAAGAAAAGCACTCCTGAGTCAGGATGAAAAAATTAAAGACTGAATAAAGGAAAAGGACAGTTTAAAGAAAAGGGAAGTCGAAGGAGTTCTTGATTAGATAGAGTGTAAGAAAAACAGCTGAAGGTGACAGTGTAGCGTTAGTAGTGTAGAGTTAGTCATTTGAGGAAAATGAAAATGGTGTGAACTGCCATAAAGCCATAAAAAAAGGGATTAGCTTTAATGATCTAAATGACACCAATTAGAGTAAATCCACGGTTAGTGTAAATCCATGGTGAACCTACTAAGTTCAGCTTTGCAGTGTTTATTCAGCAGTGTTCTGTTTCCAGGATCAGGAGACACAGCAAAAGGTGGGATGGAAATTGGATTAAATAAACTCAGTAGGTCAAAGACTTTTTACCTTTTCTTTCTTAAAAACAATTATGGAATTTTACCGTAGGGTCATCATTTTAAGTGTCTGTTCTCTCTATTCGGTGGTATAGTGGTAAATATAGAAGTTGTAAAAAAGAATGTTGAACTCAAAACATACCTGGGAAGTAGTTTGTGTGGCTTGTTGGTCTATTTTAAAACTAAATTCAACATCTCAGATTACAAGTGAAGTGCTAATATTTATGGAAGCCTAAATGCCCACCCTAGACATTTGCTAGGGCACCACACAAATATGTAACTTGATTTAATTAAGTATTCCAGGGTTCTGGATCGTTTATTAGTTGTACACCTACTAACTGCATCTCTCGGCAACATAATATAAAGTGCAATATATAGTCTTTTTTCTCCTTTATCTTATACCCAGTTGTTCCTCCAGTTAAGACGTGAAACAGATGAATCAGTTCAGCGACACTGAAAGAGCAATTATAATGAAGTACCAACATATTTTACAGATTTTCAGAGGAATGAACAATATGAGCTATTTTGGGGATGATGGACAGGATTTGGATGAAAAGGAAAGGAAAAAATTGGATATTTCAAACTACAGCCATCATGTGCTGGAATGCCCACAGCACGCAGGTCTAATTACTCTTGGGAAAGAGTAAAGGAGAATGTTTGAATCAGATGTACTGAGACTGAGGCCGGGTGGGGTTGGGAGGGCTGCTTCATGGAGGGAGAGAAGGGAACCCCATCTCTGAGTGTCTACATTATTGGTTTATCTGCTGGATCTAACTCTTCTAGGTTGCTTTGGCTATGAAATCATAACTACGGTATGCTTTTCCACATGGTGTTCTATGAATATTATTATTTATAATAATTCCTTCATAATGATTTTCAAAACATGAAGTCTACACATATCAGTGTTCTCTGTAATCATTAAGTCCCTCTCCCGCAAGCAATCCTCAGCCAACCAACCCATTAGTCTAAGTTAAAATGGAAGGTAACAATTTTGGAGCATGCCACAAGGCTTTTAAGGAACCTATACGTTTTTCTTTTTAAAGTCTTAAAATATGTGGAATAAATATGAAGAGGTAGCAATTTAAATTTTTTAATTTCTCTCTTAAAGCCAAAAACTAAGTCCAGATATTTTTATTGGTTATAGCTCTAACAGCAGCTAATGGGTTGATGCCATTTTATCCTTCCCCTGGAAAGTAAAATTTTTATATATCACTTGTATGTGGAATCTAAAGAATAACACAAATGAACATGTTTACAAAACAGGAAAAGACTCACAGACATAGAAAACAAACTTATGGTTACCAAAGGGGAAAGAGGCAGGGGAGGGATACATTAGGAGTATGAGATTAACAGTTACACACCACTATATATAAAATAGATAAACAGCAAGGATTTACTGTATAGCACAGGGAGCTATATTCAATATCTTATAATAACCTATAATGGAAAAGAATCAGAAAAAATACATATTTATGTATAACTGAATCTAACACTTGAAACTAACACGATATTGTATATCAACTATACTTTGATTAAAAAAAGAAAGTAAAAATTTTTTTTAAAAAATGCTTGAACGAAACCTGCTAGAATATATCCTATAACCCCCAAACTTACAGCAGATCTGATATAATACCAGGCTGACTCCGAATCAGAAAGCCCCAGACAGTTGCATGAATTATAAGAGATCTCAGGAGTCAACTTAGTTATAGAGCTCATAACTGAGCAGGGAAGACAGATGTTAAATTATTATGAGGTTATTTACTGAATTGTAGAGATAGTAAGAGCTCTGAAGATGTAATACAGGGAACTCTTGAGAGAATGACCCAGTCTGGGGGTGGTCTCAAGAAAGACTATCTGGCTAAGGAATGCTATGCATGTAGCAAATTTATCACCCCATGGAGATTCTAGAATGTAAGAGAACAAGCAAATTATCATCAGCAAGCACCTCTTTTGCTTTGCTATGTCTCTTATTTTCTCATAAGCACTTTATAAACATTAATTCTATCCTCATAATTTCCCCATGAGGTAGATGCTACTATGACCATCATTCCCATTTTGCATATGGAGAAATTGATGAGACACAGAGTGGTGAAGTAAGTTGTACCTGGTCCCATAGTGACATCATGGCTTAGCTGGGATTTGAACCCTGGTGATCTCAATCACCACACTGTTGCTGCTTCTCAGCCCACATATAGCAGAGGGGAAGAAGCAAGCGCACCAAGGTATAAAATAACATATACTGAGAGTAGCTTAAGTACATATGTCTTCTGCATCCAGTAGAAAATTCAATCAGATCAAGGATTACTAAATTCCACCAGAAATCAAAGCGGAGCTGAGTAATATTTTGACATATAATTTGTATTTTCTCTCACCTAATTTTTCCTCTTATTCTTTTCCATATTCAAGCCAATAGCTTTCTGCGCTCTACTACTTCAGGTGTAGAAAGTAAAAATAGCCCCTATCCTTTCTGGCTTTTCTTTCTAAAAATAAAACTAAGCCCATAGAAGAACTTACACTCCTTATGGAGGATGCATAAAGGAGAACATGTTTGCAGGAGCAAACCAAGTTTGAAAAAAGTAGGAGGAAGAAAAAGGCTTTCGGCAGGGAGGGAAGTCCTGGGGCAGGAGTCAGATGCAGCTTTCAGGAAATATCTGGGGAGGCAGAAGAACCCAGTGCAGAACGGCTTCCAACACTGGCTGTGACTGTGGAGGAAGGACAATGTGGAAGTATCAGAGTGCCGCCAGCCTGGAGGGACAAAGGACGTGGAAAGAGACAATGAGTGTGAATCCAGTGGGACACCGTCAGGAAACCACTGTCTTCATCCATGTCCTGGTCGGTGTATCCTTTCTACAACTTGGCAACCTCTCCAAGAAATCCCATAGCATTTCTGGTCATTTTCAAACCATGTCTACAGTCTCATCTTTAGGTAAGCATAAGCGTAACTCTAATTTCCTGCTTACAATAAGACTTCTCTCAGCTGAAGTCTGACTCCTGCCTTTGTTTGGGTACCAGGATTAGGAAGTGCAGGCTGCTTCTACTGCTGTCTTCTTCTAAACTCCAACTCCCAATACCATGACCTCCTCTCCCCACCCCCAAGGTGAAGGGGGAGGGCCGAGAGCCAAGAGCAAAGGCCTATTTACTTAGCTTTGTTGTTCCTAGTCTGTCAAATGTAGACTCTCTTTCTCTCCCAAGATGTATGTGCAGATGATTTAAATATCTCCTAGTCAGGGCACTCTAGTCTGCACTGTTCTCTAGTAGGATACCTTCCAAATGACCTCTTGCTCTCCCCTGCAGTGCCTGCCCTCTAGGGTGCACCCACAGCCTCCTTTTGCTGGGGTCCTTTCACTTCAACTGGCAGCCTCCTGAGCTCGCTCAAACCTGGCTCCTCTCGGTGTCCACTTGTTGTGTTGTGCAGAATCCCGGAAAAATGGCACATTTTGAGCATGGAGGAAGTTTCCAAAAGAAGCAGAAGTTAAAATTTCCTCCAAGCAGGTGTAATGGGAAGTCCGGAGTCAGAAATTAAGGTGAGTTTTAGAAAGTAAATGGATATTTTTTTTTGCACAGTTATGTTTGTGGTTTGAGAGTCATACCTGCTAAAACAGTAAGTCTCCTCTAGAATGTTGTCCCTGGAATTGTGTAACACATGGCCCGAATCATCTATTAACGTAGGCCAAGTTTTTGCGCATTGCAGTAAATTTTCTTGGACTTTCTAGGAATGGTTGAAGAGAAGGAGTTGTCAATTGCCGTTATCTTATAGGAGACGGAGGAATGAGTTACTTTCTAATCAGTTTGTAACCATGTAAATCATGGTATCCAATGAGGAGTGCCTTCTGGTTTCTCATTCAAGATTTAACAACAGTCTTCTTTAATAGAACAATGTGAAGAAAGAGCTTCCTTCCCCTCGTCTCCTCCCCTTCACCCTCCCTCTTTCTTCTTTTGTCAGTTGATCAATAGTAGCTCAACTTCCACAAGTCACTGCTAATTGCTAATTGTCACGAAGTTGGCTCCTGTTCACCATCTACTTTCTAGATTGTAGCTTGTCCTTGTTGTGGCAGCAGGGGACCATCATGTTTTGATAATTTGCTATTCTATTGATCTTCTCTGTTAATTTACAAAGTAGTTAGCAAAAATATCCATTACCTGGGCATTTATCCAATATTAATAACCATTCTAAAAGGACAAAATTCCATACTTAAAAATATGTGATGTTACTGTGTCACTGGATTCCACTTTATCTCTGAAGACCCAGATGCTGCTGGGTCAACTTTGACATGCTTAGTTAATGCAAAAAAGAGAACAAAGAAAATAAACGTACATAATGGGTCTGCAGTTAAAAAAAGGAGGCAGCATGGTTGGGGGGGGGGGTCTCTCAAGAATCACACCTATGTATGCTGCTTCTCACTCTGGCTTTCTGACTTGTCAAATCTTTTGATTTTTTAATTACACATCTCTGAATCCTTAGAAAGGTAACAATACCTAAGCCTAGAAAGTCTGTTAAAATTCTTTAAAAAGAAACAAAAAGCAAGGAAGATGGAACAGAAACAGAAATGGCTGTTTTCAGCTCACAAAACAGAATGTTTTTGGAAGGATGACGTGGTTTCATAACAATTTCAGGTCAATAGTTCATATTACTCTTCTAAGGCTCATCCTTTAATTGGTTATGAGTTGTTTTATAATTGTCCTCAGAGTTCCCTGTATACCCATAAATGCCTATTCAGCAAAATTGGCAGATTAAAAGCTCTCATTCTTTAAATGTATTCAAAAACACATAAACTAATTATGTATTTCAGACCAGCTAATTTTTGCTGATAAAATACATGTTAGACGTGCAGATTTTATCCCATCATCATCTCCATTGATTACTGACAGAATTAGTAGGGATCCAATAGTGTGGAATACAATTAAATGAAACAATTTCAAATGGATGGAGGAGGGCATTTTGTCCTAACGTGAATCATTTTATTTTAGTGAAACCTATTACACGCGTATATTTATTAGCCATTCACACATCTCCAAGGCACTGATGAGCCATGCAAAACATAGTGATGGGCTGAGAAGTATCCCATGCTATTGTATCCAAAGGTAATTAACATCTAAATCCTGGAAACGGTGCGCTGAGTGGGCAGTAAACCGGTTGAGATATGACAGCTGGCAACATCATCTACTGGGCAGCACATTGCTTCTAAATTCCATTCAAGGCCATCCTCTCCTGAAAGCAAATTACATCTCTCAACTCCTTAATTTCTCCAGCATTAAAGGTTGGGAGAAATGCTTGGGAAGAGAGAACATTGGTGAAGATTCCCAAGGTCTTGTTTTATGAGAGCTTTCCATTTCACACCAAATTATAATTCATATATTAATTAGGCGGTTCTTAAACACATTCGGGGAATCCCTAGCCTTCAAACCTTTAAAATGTCTGAGGATTTTCATTACCTCCATAAGGTGATGGAAGTAAGGTAGAGTATAACAGTCCAAATACAAATGTATTTATATAATTATAACTGGATTCATAAGTCTATATCACTCTCTGCCTACTTCTTGTCAATATTTGCATATATTAATTTTAATAGTTACATCTTAAGTCAGGAATTTTGACTTAAATTTGAGGAGAAAGGCAAAATAGGAACTTCTTAGCATGAGCACAAGAAAAGCGAAGTGTTCTCAATTCTCATATTAAAATCACCTGAGAGATTTTTAAAACTACTGAATCCTTGGATCCACTCCAAAGCAATTAAATCAGACTTGCTTAAGAGACCTGGGCATCAGGATCTTACAAAGTTATTCACATGTTTCTGATATGTAGCTGAAGTTGAGACCCACCGGAAAAGGTCAACCGACAGCCAGTAAGAAGAGGAGGTGTCTTCTAGCTGTGGTGGAGTCTGGGAGGTAGGGCAAAAACTGCTTAGAGCATAATGGAATTGTCCTGGGAGCAGTACCTGCATGAAGAAAGAAGCTGGAGAGCCAATTAGGGCTTGATGGAATAAAGCAGGCAGGCTTTTAAGATCACCACGTGAAGAAGGACTTGGTCTGGGAAGAGGCTGAATCAAAATTTCACGACAGTGATGTTCAGAGGGTCTCAATCTCAGATGTAATCCTATTCTGTTGACTGTAATCACCAATCTGCAGAATAGTCAACAAATCCTGCATTAAAGGAACTTTTGAGCAATCCAAAGATTGCTATTCACGTCTTAGCCCTGAAGACAGTTAGGAAAGAAAAATTTGCATTAAATGAGCCACTATTTATTGGGTATTAGCTCTGCATGAGACACTATGGAAGATATAAATAAATACATGGTCTCTGCCTCTTATGAGCATATTTCCAACGAGTTGGAAAGAATTGTAGCACTGATCTCATGTTCCATATTATAGCAAATGTTCACTTTCAAGTCATCTTTCTTCACGCCCTACTTCTTCAACACGACTTAAGGACTATTTAAAAACAGTCAGTGACTAGTTGTCATGGAGTGGGTCAGATTGTACGTGCTATGGTTTTAAACAAGAAGAGATCACTATGGACAGGGCTGACCTAGGAGAAGGCTTCACAGGGGGCTTATACCCGAGCTGGGTTTGAGGCTGAACTGGCTGTAGTTAAGTGACAGGAGGGTGTCGTTGGTCTTGGGGATGCGTTTTCCTGCTGTCACTGTTGTCCTTTGGGGGAGTCAGAGAAAGGTTTGGTTTGCTGACAGTCAGGCGGCCTCACTGCACCAGCATCTCCAGGAGAGGTGACACCGCACACGAGCCAGCTTCCACAAAAGGCTGTGTAACTGAACCTCTGTCCACACTGCCACACCATTCACACACTCTGTGAACCACACACACGCATCACCATCACACCCGGGAGCCTTTACCAGGCCAAAGCAATTGGCATTTTATCTAAAGAAGGAGCACCAAACCTGAGAACATAGTTGGAAAAAGAATAAATAAGTGATTTATTGATATTATATTACAATATATGACAAAATCATATTTTATGTTTCTAGACTTTATAGGCCACCTGGTGGTCACTTAAGTTCATTAAAAGCTAAAGTTCTGGGAGAGGTTAGTTGCCATTAACAAGACTAATCAAGAATGGGATAAATGAAAGGTATCCGAGTATGGGGAGTAGAAAGAGAGGAACAGCCCACAGGGAGAGGCAGGGTGCCAATAGGAAGGAGGGGACACTCAAAAGGCAGTGGGAGACAGCCAACAAACGCTGTCCGCTCCATAGTTTTCCTGAAGACAGTCTTTGTCGGGGTAGTCCTGGAGTTTCCCCAGAGCTGCAGCTTCCCAAGACTGGCTGTACACTGGTGTGGCCTGGGGACCTACACAGTGAATCAGAATCACTGAGATGGGACCCAGGAATGGACAGTTTTTATTTTTTATTTGAAGTAAATCAATGTTGTGGAAAGCTTTATTCTTTCTTACTTTTATTTTTTTTTGGTATGCCATCAGCAATTTTTAAAATTGAAATATAGTTGATTTACAATATATCAGGTGTACAGCAAAGTGATTCACTTGTACATATATATATATATATATATATATATATACTTTTTCAGATTCTTTTCCATTATAAGTTGTTACAAGATATTGAATATAGTTCCCTGTGCTATACAGTAGGTCTTTGCTGTTTATCTATTTTATATATAGTAGTATCTGTTAATCCCAAATTCCCAATTTCTCTCTCCCAGCTTCCCCCTTTGGTAACCATAAGTTTGTTTTCTATGTCTGTGAGTCTATTTCTCTTTTGTAAGTAAGTTCATTTGTATCATTTTTTTAGAGTCCACATATAAGTGCTATCATATGATATTTGTCTCTGTCTGACTTACTTCACTTCGTATGATAAACTCCAGGTCCATCCATGTTGCTGCAAATGGCGTTATTTTGTTCTTTTTCATGGCTGAGTAATGTACAACTTTTAAAATGCCACAGATGGTGCTGATGTGCAGGCACACAGTGTTCTAGAACAGACCTGGCAGGAAAGGCCTGGGATGGATCATTGGAGGCTCATCCACCTGCAGTGTGATCTTAGGCACCAGAGGGGCTACAGAGTAAACAATCCCAAGGTGCTGGACAACGGATATCAAACCCCAATGTGCATAAGAATAGCCTGTTAAATGAAGATGTCTGGGTGCCAGACCAGAGGTTTTTGATTCAGCACATCTTACGACTCAGGCCAGGAACATAAGTCTTTTACAAACTCCCCAGATGATACTGATGCAGGTGGTTCGAGGACCTCAATTTGAGAAACGCTGTGCTGGGTGTTGCCAGGACGTGGATCACGAACCACGTCAGTGGTTCCTCCTGGGAGGAGTCCTCCTGGGAAGAGTTGGGGACAACACATCCAGCCCAGCTCTTTTCCACCATGTGGGCTTCATAGAATGAGCATTGTTCACACTACATAGGCCCTGGCCTCGTTCCTAGGTTATGTGTTTCTTTTCTCCTCCTCTTCTTTGTGAAGAGAGAAATGTGTTAGCCTCTGAGGTGGATCAGACTGAGGTTGGAGAGTTGTCAGCTGAGCAGATGAGATGGGTTATTTCGCAAACCTGGGGAGATTTTGCTCAGTTTCTACTTGACGATGCTTCCATGTAGGGTAACTTAACTTTCTTTCGAGAAAGATTTTTTTTAATATTTAATAATTGTGAAGGCAATTATTTTGTTTTTATTGACTATTTCTTTTAATACCAAGAGTAAAGTGACTTTAAATGAATTCATAAAGAAACAAACAGCCACTTTAAAATATTTTGGAATCTTCATGACGGGTAACAAACGTTTTTCTTGTTTAATGTGTTTTGTTATTTATGTTGTGTGTATGTATTGAATATACACAACTGTTCAGTCTGCAAAACTTCTAACAAAGAGAAAATTAAAGCCCAGTAGATGGCACTGTTTGCTACTTTTTTACAAGTTAATTCGGCAAGGAAACGTTCCCCTCACCCCCAAATCTATTTGTTCTTACAATAATATAAATCCAACCTCCATTTTTAAAAAGGATTTCTTACAAGAAGCCCAATCATTCTGTCCTCTTCTGGACCTACACTAAGTAACTCTGTCACAATTTATTAAATAGAAAAGTACTTGAGGATTATTAATCTTGAGTGTAGAATGCATTTAACTTGCTCTCTTTCCTTCAGTGCTGCTGAGACAGCTGTATTTCCCCTCCTCCACCCACCCCCATACACTCTACAGATGCTCCCTCTTCAAAAAAGATGTAGGTTAAAAATCAATTTCAGGCCAGAACTGCACTTGTGTTTAAATGAAATTGTTTGTATTGGGATTATACCTATAGCTGTTCTCTAACATCATTTTTTTTCAAACGCTATAATACATATATGAAAAAACCCTTCATTGTGTCTTTTGACATGAGAAGGAACTAAAGTGTGACCCATGTGTGTAGGTCACTGAGATCAGAAGGGGCACTGGTGTGAGCTCTGGGGGTTTCAGTCCCAGGTCTAATCATAGGACCCTGGGTCCAGCATTTAACTTGTCTGAACATCATTGTTACCATGTGTATAATTGTGATAACAATGCCTATGCCGTAGGAATATTATGAAAATGAAACTCGATAGTAGAAGCATCCAGTACCGTGCATGATCCATAAGAGGTACTCAAGTAGTGGTATCTGTTGTTCATGGTGTTATATCAAACAATCTCCTAGAGTCAGTCATGCCTGACACAAAACTTTCTAAAAACTTCAGAAAAATAAATTCCATAATCTCCATTAGCAATATATTTAGTCGTAACCCTCCCCCAACCTATGGGATGCTAATTTACTGTGTTTTCTCATCATTAGCATCAAACCTATATTTTTAAGCTTCTTGGGCTTTAGAGGCACACAGAGGCAATTCAGCAAGCATCATTTACTATTGAAGGTTAACGCAGTCATACCCTGTAATCTCCTACTCAGCTGCCAATACTAATTTAATACAGAGAGGTGAACACATGGCTGAAACATTTAGTGCAGTGTCTATTTTGCCCATCTCAGTTTAAGATTATGAAAATTATATACTGTCTACAAAAGCTAGTATTTCTAGTTAGTGATAGTTTCCCAACATCAGAGCACTAAATACATCAAAGTGCCAAGGTATTCTATTACGAATTAAAATTTGATGTCTGTCGGCATTCGATTTGATAAAAATTCTGAAGCCAAGCAGAAAAAGATTAACAAAATGAACTGGAATATTCAGGAGGAAGAAAAGTACCAACTAGTAAAGAGAAAAGGGGGGGAATCACCGTAAAAACAACTTGAATTTTCTATATTTATCTGTGTGTATTTGCTCCACTTGGTTGTCAGTTTTAATTGGTCTGCAGCATGCTGGGGTTCTAATGTATTCAGAATTTCACCATCTATTATAGTATCCCCAAAATGCAGTCTATTCTTGGTGAATAATAAGAGTTTCTCTCTTTATTGAAATAAATAGCTTATTAAATCTACTGTTAGTTTTTATACCTGGTGACACAACTGTTTAGAAGTGCAGAAAATGAGAAACTGTCTCCTTCACAAATCATATTTACTAGGAGCAAGGTTGATTCCTCAAGGTTGGCCCAATGCTATTTAAGATTTTGTAAAGGTTAAAGCCAAGGCAGGTATATACCAAACTGTCAGAAGTTCACTACTGACACTCATGTCTTTCCAGCGCAATTGTTTTCTGGATGCCAAGACTATTTTTAAAAAGGAAAGAGTCCTACTGTGCTGCGTGTATGTCTGCGTGCTATATCTATATAAACTTCGATGGTTCTAAAATTTGAGAGGCCACGTGATATACTGAAAAGAGCATAGGCCTTGGAGAAAGACAGATCTGGAATCTTAGATAGATACCAGCATTTATTTGTTTTCTTACCTTGGGAACTTATTTAAACTTTCTGAAGCAGAACTTTGTCATCTATAAAAAATGAGGATAATAATACATGCCCTATAGGAAGTGACTGGTGTATTTTATCACAGTGCCTGAAAAATAGGAATAGCTCAATACTCGCTTAAAAATTAACTCAGAACATAGGTGGGCCCTTAAACAACTTTATATATGAAAATCTGGATTCACAACTACAAAAAATTTGTTGTTGATAGAATAGAATCATTCTATTGATTGATAGAATCATTTTTAAAAGCCTCTATTAGTGCATTTAAAGTTTAACAAGAATAACACTGTACAAAACATTAAGTACGGTGAAATAAACTGTAGAATTAACAGAACACCAAAAGGAAGACATTATGTTGTTTCTGAGCCATTCATTTGTTGATTCCTATTAATGAAAATTAACTTCCCTACTTGAGTAACACCTAACAAGTATTTGTCTATGTTTTACTCTAAATAGGACTGGTTGATATTTAGATGTTTAGGTTTGTTAATTTAGCTAGTGTCAATATGTATGTGTGTATATATTATTTTGTGCTGTTCAGAAATATTAGTTAATATATGCCTGATCAGGATATGGAAATTAAAGGTTAAGGAAAATAAACATAAAGAAGACATAAGGGTCATGGGGTAGGGAGTTGGGACCCAGTACCCTCTGTCCTTTTCTCTGCCTGTCTCTCAGATCTCTCATTTGATATGAAAAGTTGGAAAAGTACTGAAAATCTCAGATGGTTTTATTGAAGGGATAATAAAATTGAACTACCACACGTTGATATTGGACGCACTCATGAATCCAGGGTTGTATATTCTACAATTTCTCAAAATGTTATTACAACATTCTATTATACAGTCTTCATTTTACATAAGATTTTCTTCCAAGAGAGATAGTTTGATGGATGTTTTGTTTGTCAGTTTACTAGAAATTGAAAAACTGAACTGCGGACACAAAGTTAGCTGAATTTACCAATATGTGCGTCTAACAGAGGCTGCGTGGCTGAGAAAGGATTGGTAGTCTCTTGGTTCATAATCAGAATTAATTATGATTTGGAGAAATAAGACTGTAAGTTCAACCACTGACTTCCTTGATGAACCATTTTGAAAAGCTAATTAGGCAAAATGCTACTAAAAGACTAAGATGCATGTACAAAATGAAAGCATATATATATATATATATATAGGCTGTGGAGGATGTCGATTTTGTCCCTAAACTAGTGCACATTCAAACATGTTCATTGTCATTTGATTCTGGCACTATCAAGCGTTGAAAATCACTCTAGCAACTAATATGTGAGCGAGCAGTTCCTTCGGCTCGGTCTAGTCTAGGTGAGAGGATTACTCACTATTTCTGGCCACATCTAAGAAAAGCAGCTGCTGAGAAATGCACAGCCATTCTCATACCCTCCCCTTCCCTACTCTCTACAATTCCCAGCTCCCCTATTGCACAATCCAGCTTGTGTGACCAACACTTTTCAAAGCTCAATGTAAGCACACCAATGTCTCAGAACTCTCATATGCCATTAGCACAAACAGGGGACCTTAGTAGCAGTCTCTCAGTCACAAGTCACGTGTGTCCTGGTATCAGGGCCTGACTTCCGGACAACACAGAAGATTCTGGCAATAAACACATCACACATTTTCTTAATGAAATGAAAAGTTAAACTTTTAAGGGCTCTTCTACTGTGTTTTGCAAGTTATAGTTGAGTCTATTAGAGAAATGGCTATGCGCCTGAGCTACTGATCAGGGATAGCAACTTGTTGGGAGAAAGATATGATTGGAAAGTAGGACTGAAAGCTGGCATCACAAGTTTTGCTAAATGAAACAGAAAATTCGCAATATATAATGGTTTTCCGTGGGTTGAGCAGCAGGCTAGATGGCAGGGGTGTCAGGCCTTGCCATGAATTCAATAATTATTTCTTGAATCCTGCCGATAGGATATCCATAATATTAATTAATTAATTAAACGACTATTTACTAAACACTTGCTGTGGACCCCAGTCAGAGTTTGGTGCACATATCCAAAGGAAAGAAAATAGATATGCTTCCTGACATGTTCACAGACCAGTCCTGGTTATGGCTATGAAGTTCCTGTGGTATCAGTTAAGAAGAGCCTGGGCAGAGATTCTGCAGGCTTGGATTCCTCCCTAGCTGTGCCGCTGACTTGCCGAGGGATGTTGGCGAGGGCATTTAGCCTTGCAGTCTCACTCTCTGCTTTCATACAAGGAGGCTAACAAGAGTTATAGCCTAGACAGGGCCTAGGTAGGGCTGTCAGTGAAACTGCCCTGTCTAGCTTCCCCGCAGTGTCGGTGTGATGGACAAACCAGATAATCGATATGAGAATGCTTTGAAAATTGTAAAGTACCCATTTTAATTTCACCTTACGATAGACAGAAATAATAATTTCCACCTATTCACCTCACATGCAAGCTGCTGCTTCTTGGCACGTATTGAACAACAGTGCTCACTCCCTGATTTACAAACAGAATTAGACAGAGTTCCTGCCCTGTGGTTTTAAACTAGGCAGACATGCATGATAAAACAATGAGAAAACATTCAAGGTAGACAGTATTGTGGTAGACATGAATGTGTTTATAAAAGGCCTACGAATTTCTTAGATGGAAAGTGCTATGGGCATTTTTCATAGTCCTTAGGATGTTTGCTTCTTGTGAAATAATGTAAAATACATATATTTTTTTAACCTAATGTAAAATAAAAAGAAAGCTACAGGAGGATTGAAAAGAAAAGTTGAGTAAAAAGAAGGGAATAAGTCAGAAAGACAAATATCATATGATATCACTTATATGTGGAATCTAAAAATATGATACAGGACTTCCCTGGTGGCACAGTGGTTAAGAATCAGCCTGCCAATGCAGGGGTCATGGGTTCGAGCCCTGGTCCGGGAAGATCCCACATGCTGCGGAGCAACTTAGCCCGTGCGCCACAACTACTGAGTCTGCACCCTAGAGCCCACGAGCCACAACTACTGAGCCAGCGCACCACAACTACTGAAGCCTGTGTGCCTAGAGCCTGTGCTCCGCAGCAAGAGAAGCCACCACAATGAGAAGCCTGTGCACCACAACAAAGAGTAGCCCCCGCTCCCCACAACTAGAGAAAGCCTGCGCACAGCAACGAAGACCCAATGCAGCAAAAAATAAATAATAAAATAAAAATAAATAAATTTATTTAAAAAAATATGATACAAATGAACTTATTTACAAAACAGAAATAGACTCACAGAGATAAAAAAACAAACTTATGGTTACTAAGGGGAAAGGATAGGAGGAGGGATAAATTAAGAGCTTGGGATTAACAGATACATACTACAATATACAAAATAGATAAACACAAGGATCTACTGTATAACACAGGGAACTATTTTCAGTATCTTGTAATAAACTAAAATGGAAAAGAATCTGAAAAAGAATATACATATGTATATATATGTACGTATAACTGAATCACTTTGCTGTACACCTGAAACTTTGTAAACCAACTATACTTCAATTAAAAAAAACAGAAGGGAATAAATAATGTGGGGCAATTAAGTCCAACAAAATGTACTGAACACCTTACTATATGCTTTATACTATGCTGTGTCCTTGATGGGGGAAACATTGATATTGGCATGAAGTGAACAACAAGCATGTTCTTTATTTTGCTCTAGAAACTATGCCAAGTAGTTCACCTCATGATTGACTGCGATCCTATAGTTTTGAAATTATTAATATTTTTAAATAGTAACAATTGTAGTAATACCCCCCAGATATTTTAGCATCTATATAATGCCTTAGATTTTACAAAATTTTTATGTGAACAATCTAATCTTCATAATAATTTTGTGAGATGGGCATCACCATTATCTCTGATTTACAGATGAAAAAGTTGGGCAGGCGTTGGTAAAATAATTTACTGAAAGTAAGACAGTAATTGGGAGACCCATGGCTTGAACCCAGGTCTTCTGACTCTAAGATGTGTTTTCCATCTTCATGTCACATAAGTCAACAGTCTAAAACAAAGCACTATGAAGCCTGAATTTGGATGCATTGTGCCCTTACTCTCATCTTATTCCATTTGTAGAATTTACAAGTCAATTCCATTGGTTTCCAGAGTAATGCAGTTATTAGAAGAATTTCGTGAAATGGTTGCTTGGGCAAACACTGCCTTCTTAAGGAATGTCACTGTGAAGTTTTTGTTTTTTTTTTTTAATATTTATTTTATTTTTGGCTGTGTTGGGTCTTCGTTGCTGAGCGTGGGCTTTCTCTAGTTGTAGCGAGTGGGGGCTACCCTTCGTTGCGGTGCGTGGGCTTCTTCTTGCATTGGCTTCTCTTGTTGCGGAGCACGGGCTCTAGGCACGCAGGCTACAGTAGTTGTGGCACACGGGCTTAGTAGTTGTGGCACACAGGCTTAGTTGCTCCACAGCATGTGGGATCTTCCCAGACCAGAGCTCGAACCTGTTTCCCCTGCGTTGGCAGGCAGATTGTTAACAACTGTGCCAGCAGGGAGGTCACTGTCAACTGTGAAGATTTAATTGTGGATTGTGTTTCTGCATAGGTATAGGATATATTTCTTTCATGAGATTGTTAGAATGCTCAAAAAAAAAAAAAAAAAAAAAAAGGAGACCTGATGTGAGATTCACTAAAAAGTTTAAAGCATTTATTTTATTTTCATTAGTTACAGGTAATCATGTGTAACATGAAATCTAAAAAGAGAGTGAAAATAGCTTTAAAGAAATATAAGCCAGGGCTTCCCTGGTGGCACAGTGGTTGGGAGTCTGTCTGCCAATGCAGGGGGTGCGGGTTCGTGCCCCGGTCCGGGAGGATCCCGCGTGCTGCGGAGCGGCTGGGCCCGTGGGCCGTGGCTGCTGGGCCTGTGCGTTCGGGGCCTGTGCTCCGCGGCGGGAGAGGCCACAGCAGTGAGAGGCCCGCGTACCGCAAAACAAAAACAAAAACAAACAAAAAAAAGAAATATAAGCCAAATACAAAGTCATAATTGACATTTATTTTTTAAGAATGAAATAAGATTCTAGTTAACTGTCTAATTAATGAGACGCCTATATGAGTAAAACACATACACAATCACACAATTATGCATGGTTGTTAGCAAAACTTTACTGATTTCCTGTAAATTCTAATAGTCTTCTAGTCCAAGAACAGATTACTACATGGCCCCTTTGCCAAAGTTAGGGTAAAAGACAACAACTACTACAATAACTTGGGGTAGTGCCTTAGTTGAGGCTCATATAACAGAATACCACAGACTGGCTAGCTTAAACACCAGACTGGTATCTCTCACAGTTCTGAAGGCTGGGAAGTCCAAGATCAAGGTGTTGGCAGATCCAGGGTCTGGTGAAGACTCTCTTGCAGATGGCCATCTTCTTGTCTTATCCTCACATGGTAGAGAGCAAGCTCTCATGTCGCTTCTTGTAAGGCTTGTAAGGCCACTAATCCCATTCATGAGGGCTCCACCCTCATGACCTAATTACCTCCAAAGGCCCCACCGCCTAATACCAATACCATCACTGGGGATCAGTCTTCCACATAACGAATTTTGGGGGGACACATTCAGTCCATAGCAGGTAGCTTAGATCTCTCTCCCTCTCTCTCTCTCTCTCTCTCTCTCTCTCTCGCAGACACGCACATGCACACAATAAGAACAAGATCTTTAACAAAATATCTTTTACCACAATAAGAACAAAATCTTGTTTTTCTCTCCCAGACTATTGTCTCCCTTCCAGAAATCTGAAATGAAGATTGTCTCATTAAAACAGCTGCTAAAGGCCAACTTCCATTTCTTTTCATTTTTCCTTCTATAATTGTAATGGAATAAAACTATCAAAATATATTATCCTACTCTGAATTTTCTATTCAGAGAATAGAAAGTTACAGTATCAGAGAATCATCTGACTAGAAGAGTACTTGATTATCAATGTCTGCCTTTAGGAAATACTATGTATAAATACCTTTATTTAGACCTATTTATAAAGATCTTCAGAGAGGACAATCCCATCATCTTTCTTATCTCAATTTGGATGCAATCACTTTCTTTGTCTGGAAACTCTTCTTTATACTTTGATTAAATCCCTTATACATCACAGATTAAGAAATATAAATATACAGACTGGATCTTTACATTTGAAAACTTGACCCTTGGACTGTCTTAAATATGGAAAAGAACTTGAGTTCATGTATTTCCAAAAACTTGTGATTGTTATGATATGAAAATCACTGAATGTTCAGGCTGGGTCACACAGGATGTAACCCTTAATGAAATCTTCATGGAGTGAGGCTTGGTCCCCAGTTTTGCAGTTGCAAAAAATTGGTGAGTGGTCTGGTCCTGAGCTAGCTGAAATCACAAGAAACTGGTTTACAAGGGTGAACATGTGGTATGATATGAGGGGTGGGGAGTTGAACATGAAGGAGGGTAGGCAGATGCATGCCTTTTCTGCTGGGCATTTTTTTTTAAGATATCAATACTTTATGTATTCAGAACATAGCCTAGACATGGGAAATAAGTAAAAAGAGACCATTTGTAGTGAAAACTAGGTGTCCCCAAGTCTATGCAATGGAGTTCTGTTTTGAGCAGAGAAGAATCTACAGTCAGTCACACTGAAGAAACAAGAAGAGATGGCTGACACCTTGAAGGAATACAGAGAAAGCAGACATGTGCACTCAAAGGTCCATTTGTTGGTGGAGGATGGTGTATTAGTCCAGGTTCTCCAGAGAGGTAGAATATATATATATATAGATAGATAGATATAGACATATATATATATGTGTGTGTGTGTGTATGTGTGTGTATATGTATATATATCTGAATCACTTTGCTGTACACTTGAAATAACACAACATTGTAAATCAACTACACTTCAAGTTTTTTAAAAGTTAATTTTATTGATCTCTAAAACAAAAAAAAGAAACTTTCCCATGTTCACCCAGAGAGTGACAGACCCATGATTTAAATTTAGCTCAATCTGATCTTAAATCCCATAATATTTTTACTTTTCTATGCTCTCTATTTACTATTAAATATTATATTCATTCCAGTGATTTTAATTTGTGACGATTAAAGGATATACAACATACTATATTTTAGCAGAACTGCCACAAAGTAATTAAAATTTAAAAATATTTTGGTACTTATTTTTTCTTAATTATTCTGGTCAAATATGGCCTTATTATATTAATTGAAATAAAGGCTGACTTTTGATAATGGGGTCAAAAGAAATAAAAGTGGAACACATCCATCTCTTTGAGCTTCAGCCAAGCCAAGTACCACATATGAGGGGCATTCCATGGCTACTCTACTCTCATGGACTTGGTTCTGGAGCAGTGGCCTCGTCCTGTCTCCGTTTCAGACTTTCTTCTTTCACCTCACCTTTCAGATTCCATGCTATAAACTTGGTACCTCTTCCTGCCCAAGGCCACTTCTTAGCCCAAGGTGGACCTATAGACATAAACTTGCAGCATTTAGGACAGGAAAGAATCAAGATAAATGATCCTGTGCAACAAAAGTATCCCTTTTTAGTTGCTGAAATTCTCTGATTTGCTAAACATGATGGCTCTCTTTGATGAATGCTAGAGACATGCTATCAATTCTCTAAAACTTTTTAATGCATATTGCTATGCCATGTATACAATTTCCAAGATTACAGCTTGTCTCATATGTTGCATTTTATTATCTCATTCTTTTCTTAGATGAGTTGCACATACAAGGTGGTAACTTATTTCCGTAAAACTTTCATAATTCACAAGGTAGGGTGTATATTCTTCAGAGAACTCCTATAGATAAATAATCTCACCTTGTTTTCTTTGTTTCCTTCCTTCCTACTGTCAATTCTTTAGCTTTCATTTTAAGAGTGATGCCAGAGGTCCTGGTCTCCTGGATTTGCAGAATGGGATAGCCTGGATTGGGGTTGTTTTACTCTGGGAACTTGTGCTCTGTACAACTAACAAATCAACAAAATTATAAACATTGTTATTATGTTCCATTAATAATTATAGCTTCCTGGGTGAAATAGTGAGCATGCTCAATTGCAAAAGTGCGGGATTCTTTTGGAATTATAGTCAGCATTTTCGTCTTGAAGGACTGTTTATAGCCTCTTAAAACAAAATAAAACATACTTCCCAAATTTTGCCTGCAGCAATTGACACAAAACATGAACGCAAATAATTCACCTCCAGGCCAACCTTCTGTATAACCGGTAGATGGTCACTCCAGTGAACATTCTGGTTACTTATTGAAATCAAGAATCTTTCCTGCTCCATCAGGGAATTCAGTACCAGATCCAAGGTCAGAGCCGGACCCCATCTTGGGGGTGGAGGTTAAGTAATGCAAAGCATCCACAGAATGGCTAGAGGCCAAGGAGCAGGGCTTGTGACTCCAGAACGAGGCAGCTCAAGGTGAGATTAAGTTTTTAAAGGGTCATTAAGAAGTACTCACTGTTAGAAGTGGGGAAGTAAAAAGGGAAGGTTCCAAGGATGACTTGGTAAAATCCTGTTTAAAGGACTTGCTGAGCAAAGAATCCTGAAAAGGAAGAGTATGAAAGGAAAAAAAACCCAAAACCACTTTTGAATCTTTTTGTGAAAGAGTTTAACTGTTTTTGCTAAAATGCTAGTATATATTTAAATGGCTGATACGTTGACTTGGATGACATTTTAAAACAATAAACTGATGCAAAGAAGATGTCTGGAAAGGTATACACCAAAGTAGGAATGTTGGTTGGTCCCTGAGAGGTGATATTGCAGCATTTTTTTTCTTCTTTATACATTTCTGTATTGCTTGTTTTCCCCCAATGAGTACACACACTGCTTTCACAATTAAGGAGGAATAAACAGTGAATTATTTTTGTTTAAAAAAAATAAAGTTTACAGTTGGTCTTAATCTGTAAAATAAATGTTCCTATAGCTAAGTTAGCAGCTCAAAACACCATTGGGGAAGCAGGATCTGTGTGACAGGAAAAACAGAGACTAATTAAAAACAAATGAACACAAAAGCTTGGGTTTTGCGACAGCAGCAGAATTTACAGAATTACAACACCTCTAGAATTATGGAACCCACAAGTTCCTGCATGTGTCTGTTTCTGCCAACTTCTGGTTGTCTGTGGCTTTCTTAAAATATCCTTGGAAGGGACTCCAAGAAATCATCAAATCAGTTCAATGTTCTTTAAGTTAGTCTAACAAAGGCTCCAGCATTTCTACAGGAGCTTCCCATTTGTGTACGTGTTCCAATTTTCTGCCACACACTTGATTTAAATCCAAGATTGCGTAGACTTACTTAGCTCCCACAACATTTGAAGCCCTTTCTCACGTTGTAATTTTCTTAATCAATGAGGTAGTTATTATTGTCCACATTACACAGGAGAGTCAACTGAAGCTCAGAAAGTGACTTGCCCAAGGTCTCATAGCAACTTGTTTGCCAGGCTGGGATTGAACTCAGATCTTACAACTTGATGTCCAGTGCCATTTTTATATGACACTAAGACTGCCTCTGGAGAAGTAAAAAGATGTGACTGGTAGTCCTGGTGTCGCCACATGAAGCCTCTGGGGCCCTTGGAGAGGCAGGCTATGTAAGTGGTCAATACATGGATGGTTGAGCTTTCCACAGCTCTAATTATGTGACTGGCTTTATGTTCATGCCACCCTATAAGTGGGAGAGGAGTTCATGGTAACACTTCCTTTAACTGAAAACCTCTTGTTTCCTTGGATGATTGCTTTTCCTCTTTATAAGTCTGTCATGAATTGAGTGAAGGAGTTGTAGTTTCAAAAGTTCTGTTAACCAAAAATAAATAACGTTAGTAAGTGAAAAGAACAGAGGGCAAAAATTAAGAAATTTTAAGGAGAGTCATAATAAAATATTACACTAAAATTATCCAAGAATAGACGGAAGGGTCTTTGTAGATACAGAAATTTCAAAATACATGGGTGGTCCTACTAATTTGTGGATCAGTTGAAATATAAACTATACAAAATTGATTAGCATATTCTAATCAACTCCACTCTGCCCAGGGAGCTCCAGGGATACTTAATCCACAGCTGCCACTGCCAATATGGCTGATTTTTTCTTGTCAGTAATTTTCTTCTTATCCCCAATCTAAAATTCAGAATTCAGCAACAGACTAGCTTTTTACCTTATACATCGTGTGGTAATTTATTACTACTAGGGAATATGAATATGAAAATATGCATATATACCTTGGCCACTAATCAATTTTCAATGGAATGGTTTATTTACTTAACAAATGGCTCGTTAAGTCACATTGGTAATTCAAGTTGAAGTTTTTTGTACCTGGTCAAGTGATAAATTATGCTTATGTTCACTTTTTTGTTCCCAAGAATAATGATAGCTAGATTGTAGGCTCCTTAAAGGCAGAGATAGATTGCATTTTATACTTTATTTGTTAACAATCATGGCATTAGGAATGGTACTGATTATGAAGTAGGTACTCAATAAATACTTGTGGGGTTTACTGATTTGCTTATGCATCTTCTTGGTATTGACAACCAAATAACTTATTGGATTAAAAACAGAAGTAAGGATAGTAGTATATCTACCAATTCATTTCCCTTTAGCCATAAATATCAATGTGCAAAGGATCTATGTTAGACAGGGGTTCTTAACCTGAGCTTCAGAGGGTGTTCCCTTAACTTCCTGAAATTTTATTCAAATTTTTTTTGTGTTCAGATGCTCACTTTCCAGAGGAGAGGATCTAGAGCTTTCTTCACCTTCCAGGAAATCCATCATTCCGTAAACTATTAAGAACCTGTGGTCTTTAATATTTTCGCCTGTCTCCGGAATGTCAGCACTGATAACTCTGGAAGCCCACCTACATTTGCTTGGAATACACTGTAACCTTTTTCCTCTGATTTTTGACTTCCCCAAACATGCCTGATCTCCAGTTAGAATTAAATTGCCCTAAGTAATATCTGGAATAAAACAATGTATAAGAGCATGAAGAGAAACAGGATAACTTGAAACTTCTTCTTGTTCCCATGCTACACTCTGTACTGAGCTGGCATTTGGGTCCAGATGCAAGTCAAGGTGTTTTTTTATCATTTAAAACTCTAACGCATTAAGTGATCTGTGACCTAATTATGGGGGAAATTACCTGTATCCTTATGCGTGCTCACAACCACTAAACTCAACAGCAGCATTTCAGCTAACGGTCCCTGCCTTCTCACTTGAGAGAATTTGGAGCAATCTGCTCCCAGCATGAGCAGTTGACTTTGGAATTCACGGTACATCTCACAGCCTAAATTTACCAGTCTTCAGAGACACAAAGCTTTTGTTATAACTTTAGAGGGGCAGATTAGTTCATTGTGGTCAAATCAGTTTGAAGTGTTTCTCTACACACCCCACCCTTTCCCAATCCAGTATTTTTAAGGAAGTTAATGTTTGACTAGTTCATTGCACTGCTGCAAATTGAAAAAAGCAGTTATGTTAAGGAGCATTCCCTTTTTAGGAAGAAAAATCAAACCTTTATAATTATGCTATTAATTCTCAGTTCAACTGATAATAACATATGAAAATGAATTTCTCGGTAGAACGTTTTATTGTTATTTAGTGTTTAGCTAGCATGAAGAGCTATGGTTTATAGCATTTTAATCGTAGCTAGTCCTCTAAACTTTTAAGTGGGTCAGAAACACTTTCTCTCTTACGTTGTTAGTCTTTCTTTCTATGGTTTATCTTTTAAATTAACATACATTAAGATTGCTCCAAGCCTACCTTCTTATTTTTAAATGTTGGCTTCTTCTAAATGTATTTGTTTTTACAAACACAAGTCTAATCCCTTCGGTGCTCATTAGAGAAGTTATGGCTTTGTTCCATTCTTCCATCCCACCAAGTAAGCAAGCACTTGGGAAGCTGTTGAATGAAACCATAAAGGCAACTTTTTAAGCAAAACAAAATTATTTAAAATTATTTTGGAAGACTCTAATAGCCATTTTAAAGGTTGGCTCTCAAGAGCCCATTTTGGGTGTCAGAGTTTTTCTGCTCCTTCTGCAAGTTCTAGAGCTTCCTTTCAAGTAAAAAAATTAAAATATCTAAGCTTTCAACCTAACAAAAAAGCACGTGAATTCCATATTACAACAAGTGGCTTCTAAGAAGATTGTAAATTGAGTGACAGAAGAGGAATCATTTAAAGGGACTCCCACTAGAGAACAGACGGCAGCACCCAAATAAATCCATTTTAATTTTCACTTTATTTCAGTTCTATTTCAAAGCTGTGATATCATGAGTGGAGAGAGAAGCAGCTCATAGAAGAGCCTGAGTTCAAAGGAACTGAAATTTAGCATGGAATGTAAAATCGAGGACTTTTGCTTCGAAGAGGATGACTGTAGAAATACCAAGGTTGAAGGATGTGGGCTTGGTGCTACAGCAGAATTAGTAGTCTGGGGTGACCCTGCATGTATTGGCAAGTAGCCATTAAGTAATGCTCTTTACAAGAGAAAATCTTGTACCCGACAAGCTATTAGAAACGTGCATTTCTCTTAAACCTCTTTTCCTGCCCTTCTACTCTAGAAGAGACATTATAAACTGCTAATGAAATGTGACTTTCATGTTGAGAGACTGGATTCCCCCAGGACTGAAATGAAGCACGCTTTAGCCTTCTCACACCCAGGTGCTCCATCGGGTTCCCTGCAGAGTGATCTCTGCCAGCACCCTGGTGAGACTGCACAATGGGTCAGTACTCTCTGCCGTCATTCTTTGCACTGGGGCTCTGGCCGACAAAGGGGAAAATAGTCACACACAGGGAAATGGTATAAGTTAAAATCAAGCAAGTCTGGTGGGGTGGTAATGACTTTCCCAGCATCCAAGTCTTCGCCTTCAGGACATGTGAAGCTAGAAAACAATGTCATTCATTCAACATTTATAGAGAACACACAAAGTACACGGTACTGGGCTCAGTACTGGAGGGCATGCAAAAGTGTACGAAACACAAACCCTGCCCCCACCCCTGCCCGAGGATTCTTGCCAGGAAGGGTATTTCAAGTATCAACCAGACCTTATGACCCTTTAAGAAATTCTTGAGGGAATAAAAGTGCATTCAGAATTTAAAACAAGCATGGAAAAGAATACCGCTAGGACAATAAGTCTTTTAGGAGAAAGGGCACGTAAATGTGCCTGAAAATTTTATTTCTATGGTATACAATGTAGCTTGGCTGAATGAGAGAGCAGAGGTTTAAAGGGCCAAGAGCGGCGCCAGGCTGGCCGGTTCTTGGAGAAGCCGGACTTCAAGGAAGTCGGATGCCTGCACAGTTAGCTGAATCCGAACAAAGAGGAAGCCGGCACTTTTACCTGGGAAGTGGATAACTTCGAGGAAAAGTGGAGAAAAAAAGGCAACATTCCGCCCGGAGTGGAAGCCCTCACAACCCTCGACTGTGCCTGCTGACCGCACCCTTGACCGACCTCACCCTCGCTCCCCCGCCCGGCTTCCTCTACCCAGTCTAGGCGGCAGGCCGCGCTCCGCCGGGTTCCACCGCCCACTCCACGCCCGCAGCTCTTGCACGCGCCGGCTCCAGCCGGTAATCGGCCACGTGCGCCGGGTTCCCCGCTCGGCCCCTCAGCGGGCCGAGCGCCTCCAAGGCTGCGGTGGCCACGGTGGGGGCTCGATCCCCGTCCCCACGCGCCCAGCCGAGAAGTCCGGACAGCGGCGGCGGCGGTGGCGGGAGCGAGCGGCCCGGCCCCTCCCTAGAGGGAGCAGCGCGACAGTGGGCTGCGGGCGCCGCCTCTGCTGCATCGGTGGCTGCGCGTTCCGCTCGGCCCAGCCCAGATCGGATTTGGAGCCCGCGCGCGCCGCGCTGCCTTCCCCTCCTCCTCTGCCACCGCCCCGCGGGCAGCTCCCCCGGGCCACACGCACGTTCGATCCTCTTTTCCCTGGTTTACGGATTTCCGAGGGCGAAGAATTTCGCCTCGGTCCCTGCGAGTGTCTCTCGGCCTCTCTCCCTCTGCCCTCGCGACTCCCCCTTCCCGTGGGCGCGCGCACGCTCGCTCGCTCACACACACACACACACACTCACACTCGCCGGCGCGCGTGCGCACGGCCGCGCGCCCTGAGCCGCGGAGTCTCCAGCGCCTCTCAGCAGATCCCACTCTCTCCGGCGCCGCTACTCACACAGGCTTCCAGCCGCCACTGGGCGTCCTCTGTCTGCGGTAGCGCGGCCGAGGCGGTGGTGGGAAAGGTAGCTGCAGCCCGGCGCGGTCTCAGAGCTCCGTGCCCTGGACCGAGTCCGGGGAGAAGCGGAGAAGGAGGACGCCGAGGCGAGGAGGAGCCGCGCCGCGCCCGAGTCCGCGCGGCTGGCTGCCTTCGCTACCGGTACCGCAGCCCCAGGTAAGCTGCTCCGGGGCCCGCAGCATCCCCGGGGCGTCCGGGCTCGGAGCGAGGGTTCCGCGGTCCCGCCGCCGCCGCTGCCGCCGCCGCGGCACCAGGACAGAGGCTCGGAGGGGAGTGGGCTCGGGGGGAGGGGAATGGAGCTAGAGGTGAGGCCGGTAGGGAGGGGGGCAGGGGAGCGTGGGGGCTTCACCGCAGCCCCCCGCGCCCTTCCCCTCCCTACCTCAGCTCCAGCCGGGTGACTTTTACGAGCCTGGGGGCGCCTGGCGCCCCAGACATCTATTCTCAGCTCTCCCCCGCGCCGCCAGCTAGTGTTGGCTGCGGGCTCCGCGCCCGCCGCGCGCCTCCCACCTCCCGTGCACCTTGGACAGCGCACCCCGCTGCCCGCCGCCCCCTGAACCGCACCCGGGTCCGCGTCCTGCTCGCGCAGTCCTCCCACTGCTCTCTTCTTTCCCGGTTGTCACCCTCCCGCCCTGCATCCCTTCTCCCAGCCGTGGCGGACTCCTCTAGGTGCGGGCCGGAAACTTTCCTCCCCGCCTTGTCTGAACTAGGTACTATTGTTGTTATTTGTGACTGTCCCCTTACTCGGAGAACTCAGACACAGTGGACTGGTTTTCCTCGGCGGCAGGCCCGGTCCAGCCCGAGGCAAGAGAGGCATCGGGCAGCAGGACTCGGCGGCTGCCAGGGTGCAGAGCCTACGCCTCGGTAGCCGGACGCCTGCCGCCTCCCCTCTTCTCCGGACTCCACACGTGCGCGCCTCCCACGGACGCCGCCCCTCCCCGACCACCCCACGTCCTCCCCCTGCACTGCCACGGCCACCCCATAGGTTGGACACCTGGGGCTTGCGGGTCCTGATTGGCTGAAGGCGTAACCCCGCCTCCTTTCCGGGGGGTGGTTTGGAGTGTTGTGGTTGTCATCCCGCGGCGCGCACATGGGGGAAGTTGGGGTCGACAGGTGGGGAAGCGGGGTTCGGTTGGATCCTCTCGTCCCATTGTGTATAACTACGCTCTCACCCGCCTTCCTCCAAATGCGCTCCTGCTTTTCTCCTTTTCTGTTTTTTTCTCAACATTTTGCTGCTGTGACATTAAAAGAAAAAACTGGCTTGTAACCTTATTTTTATTAATATTGTATTTGCTCGGTGGTGGCGATTTTTAAAGCAGATATAGAAGGATGAGGGAAACAAGTGCTTATGGGGAGGTTCGTGGCAAACTGGGCTGCAGATTTGAGTCCGGTAGTTTGGAGAAAGTAATGGGTGCCTAATGGTTATGAGGAGGGTGGAGAAAGTGAGAAGGAAATTGTTTCTTGGTGAGGGCCGGACACAGGTGAGCAACCTTGAGAAGCTGAGGGAGAAGGAAGTGGGTCATGTGTGGGTTGAGACGTGAAGGAGAAACCCGGATGGGCGCTCCCGGGAGCGTTTTGCTGAAGATGGCTCTGTCCGGAAAAGTAATTTTGACTAGTATTCAGTTCATTATTTAACACACTTTGTTTCTGTCTTGCTAATGTTGCCCTTTTGATATATTTTATAGTAATAATGTCAATCCACGTAATGGGTTTTGCTTATTCCAGTTTCTTGCGATATATCGATTTGCAAGTGGTAATGAATTTCAAAAAGTGAATTTCAAAGGCTCCTTTAGAGGGATGCACTAAATAGTTAAAGTGCTTTGGAGTATTGTGAAGGGAGACGGGTGAGCATTGCATAAAATCCAAAGACTGTTCTGGCATTATTTAGGGTCTTTGCAGAAATATATGTGTGTGCGTAAGTGACACTGATTTCTCTTCATTTCAAAGCATGATTGCCTCTAGCACTTTCCAGCTTTAATTCCTTCAGGCTGTTTTGATGTTGTGCCTGTACATCTAAGAATATTGTAATTCTTATCTTTAGAAGCCTTGTCAGTGGAAAACAAACAGCAACTGATGCAAGCTAATGTTGACAACTTTATAGTGAGTAAACTGTGCATTATTTTATTTGTAAGCTAGTGAAATATGCACGAGTAACATAGCATGACTGTTATTCCCTAGGGACCAGTATCAAAACAAAGTGGGGAATTACATGAGGCTATTCCAGGGAGCACAGTTCAATTATTTAAAAAGTGAATATATGTTAAGATTCTTGGGTGTAAAGAAAAGCAGAATATTCCCACTTGAATTATTATCTTTGTACGCAGCGGTAGCCGATGATTTGAAGTAAAACGACATATTAAATATGTTTGATGATTCCAAAGTAGATAGTAAAGGCTTTCCATTTACTATTTTTATGTAAGTAGAATTACTTTTCTGACTGAAGAACTTTGTATTCAAAGGACAGAATTTGATACATCTGGCAAATTGGTAATTATTGCTATTGTTGAGAAAATAATTCTTACTGTGTTTTCATATCTCCAGGTCATGCTTTGATTTGCCCTCAGGGATTTAGATTCTAGTTTTTGGCCTATCAAATTGAGATGGGTTGGAGGTAGGTAGAACAAAAATGTATATAGTCACACACACAGACACACACACACGCAAAATGTATGTATGTATATCAGCACACAGCTATATATTTATACACATAATTTGGGGGTACATTCAGTGTGTTTAGTTATATATATGTTATTGTCATCCTTAGAATTTTTTCTCATTTCTCCTTGTCCAAATGGTGGCCCTGTTTTAAACTGTGGAAAGCATTATCACCAGTAAAATTGGCCAATAGATCATGGAAACAGACAATAGTATTTTGTTGCTTGGCAACCACCTACTGTGAATGAAAAACAAAGCAGTGACAGCTGCTTCCACATCCTGACACTCATAACTGTAGCTCAAGCATCGCAACCCTCCAAATGAGACAGATCTACTAACTTTCATTTGAGGAAGGTGAAGTGGTTTCCTTTTGGGGATGTTTTTAAAACGTACATTTAAAATTTTTATTATAATAAGAATTATATTGGTATTGTGGGATGAGATGAGGCATCTAATTTCAGTTGCCCTCCTAAGCCTAGTATAAACTGAAAAATGCAAGACTGGGAGGATTGTTTAGACCCTTCTCATTCTTCCCTTCATAGTCATTAAGCACCGTAAGCACATTTTCTGCTGCCGTCAGATGCTCTTAGGATTTTACAAAAACTTGAGTTCTCTGTGATACCTAAATAGGTGACTGGATTTTACTGCCAGGAGGGAGTTAGAGACTGATGCTTTGGCCTAACCCTTTAGTTTTAAGGGACACTGAGGCACAGTTAGGTGTTGTGATTTGAGCCTGGTTACAGAGTCATCTCCAGGATGTCTTGCCTTGGGTCACACTTGAAAAATTTTCTCCTGTTTCCTCCCTCAAATTATTCTTTCTTTGTTCTTTACGCAGAATTTGTAACCAAGCTTTTTATCCTAATAAAGATGCTTAGAAAATACAGTAATATTTGGGAGTCAAAATTCAGTGTTGACACCAGGCTACATTATGGTTTTAGATGCATTGTGTATTCAGCCCTCAGTCGCGGAAAGTCCTGTGACTTTCCACCTCTTTCCTCAAACTGGGGAAGCCCAGTCCCTTGCTTTGGTAATTGTTTACATCTTTGGACAACCTTTAATGATCTATTATTCTCTAAATGAATTTTAAACGGGGATGAGATTGAGGATTGTGTTGGTCAGCTTGTATACCTGCAAGAGTTTAACCATTACAGCTAATTAATCACGTGTTGTGGTCTGTCTGTAACGTGATAGACGTACTGTTGATCTAGTGATCTGGGCTCAAAAAAAAAAAAAAAAGATAGAAACGAACTTATTTACAAAACAGAAACAGACTCACAGAGAACGAATTTATGGTTACCAGGGGTGAAGGGTGGCAGGGTGGATAGATTGGGAGTTTCGGATTGACATGTACACACTGCTATATTTAAAGCAGATAACCAACAAGGACCTACTGTATAGCACAGGGAACGCTGCTCAATATTTTGTAATAACCTAAATAAGAAAAGAATTTGAAAAAGAATAGATACATGTATATGTATAACTGAATCACTTTGCTGTACACCTGAAACTAACACATCGTTAATCACCTATGCACCAACATAAAATAAAAATTAAAAAGAAATAGAGTACATGGGACAGACTGTGTACCTGCGTAATCTTCGTTTCAGTCTTTTATCAAAGCTGTCTTGCCAAAGGTATTACCTGAAGCCTGCTTGTGGAGGACAACTCACCTATCTGTGAGAGATGGCAATAGTGCAGATTGCTTCTGAACTCTGAAATGATAATGAATGGAGTACTGGATGGCGAACTTGGATCACATGTGCATCATTAAGGCTTTTTTCTAAACTTAGGCAATGTATTGCATGTGTGATACATTTTGAGGTTCCTTATGCTATTTTAAAGAATCTGTATTCTGTTATTTATTATTTATGACAAAGGTAGTCATTGAACTTTAATACACCTTAACTGGAAGAGAAACTTGGATTGGACTGGTTGGAGAAACAGTGTAGTGACAGTATTAAGTACCATTGCAGAGCCATTTTCACCAGAAAAGCATGCACTGTAGCAGATTTGTAGGGGAAATAAATTGATTTACAGCATGTTTAACCTAGTTTTAGAAGTCTGCTATTAACTTGTTCTAGCTAGAAGGATTTCCAAGCAGAATAATAATTTCGCAGATTTCAAGTGAACGTCACTGATTTTTAAAATCATTTGTCACAGTCTGGTTGTAGTTTGTTCAGGACAAGTGCTTGCTTTGGATCCCCTAGGATTAATCTGAATTTTACGGTTATTATTATTTTTAAAAATTCAGAACCATTTCTCTTTGCGTGGCATGATGTTAAATATCCTGTAGTTCATACATTTAATTTATTCCACTGGAATCTTGAAATTTAATTAACTTCGCTCTCCTCTCTTCATGTTCGAGAGAATATGTTTATGCGTATGTGTTTGCATTCTTTTCCTTTTCATGGTTTTCATCCTAACGATAGAGCACCAAAGGGCCTGATTTGTATTTTTTTCATACAGTAAAGAGAGGGTTTAAACAAGAGATATTTGCGTTTTCCATTCCCTTATGTCAGCTTCTGCTATTATAACCTGTAAACTCTCACCCACACAAATAGGATGATTGCTAAACAAGCAAACAAATAAATATTTATCCAAGCAGCATCCCATTTGCTGCCCTCCAGGCTGGCCAAGAAAGCATATTTTCTCTCTCTTAGACACACATGTACTTCCACACCCACCCACATACACATTGAGTTTAAGGTCCTGTAGATTCTTTTTTTTTTTTTTTAAAGAGTAGACGGAAATAGTATTTGATTGGGAGATCTGTGTGTGATAGATTTTAAGTAAAGCTGATGTATTCAGATTCTCAGAAACGTAGCAGCAGAGGAAGATTTAAATTGAATTATTCCCTTTGGAAAAATTTCAAGTTTATGCTGAGAACATAACCCATGACCCTTACAACAGTACCCGCAACAGAGCCTGCCACGTGGTAGACACTTAGTGTGTATTTTGTGGAGTATGCACCTGCCGCCTCCTTTATGTGATGCTGCAAATATTTCAGTCTGTATCTGCATGAATAGCAAAAGTTGGGGAAATGGAGGAGAAGTGACTACTTTTCTAATTGTTTCTGGCCGTGTATAAAAACATGTCAAAACAACTAACTTAGCCGGTGATATTTTGGAATATACTTCTTGTCGGTGTAGAAAGTTATACCAAGGGTATTGATTTTGCACAAATACAGCCATCCTAAGTACAGAAGAGCACTTTAATAGCCCCACAGCAGCATAACAAAGGTAACGGCAGCTGGGCCGAAGGAATACTTTATTTAGCTGGAGCTGGAGGGTGAAATCTGTTCGCCCCAGTGTAATTATCCAGACTGGAGTGTGGCCAGGGCGCTGTGGTTAACAACCCAGACGGGGAGAAAAGCCGCCGATGAAGTCTTTAGTGACTCCGACTGTCCAGACCTCTGCTTTGGTTTGTAAGAGTGCACCTTGAGTAGCTTGAAAACCACAGAAGCTGTTGTGCATTTAAGGGATAGAGCCCAGAGTTACCATCGAGGTCCCAGGTACCAAATTTCTGGTGATTGGAAGAAGTCTTAATCCTGAGAGGTCAGTGGCATTGAAATAAGACTTTCTTCTTCATCCTGCTCCATCTTTGTGAAGTATGTGAAGGGCGACCGTGTCTCTGGGGACAGCCCTGGCAGAATCACCAGGTAGGGTAAAGCCTGACAGGCTTCCAATTCCCCGTAAAGCATCCTTCACCCTTCCACCACTACCTCCGTTGTTTGTCTCGCTTGTAGGGTTTAATTCACAGTTTTGTAGCAGCAAGTGTCTGTTAAGGTGTATGCTGATCAAAGGTTATAGAGCTTTTCTGGAGGGATTCCTGAGTGTCTTCCGTATATTAGGTGCTCAATAGATACTTGTTTCATTTTACTACTATTTTGAGAGACAGGGAAGATACTTATGTCCACAGAACCTATGTAAGTAATACCGTACTAGTTCCTTTTAGGATGATTTCTTTAACAAACATTTATTGAGCATTTACTATATGACTGGCATAGTATCTGGCTTTGGGGATCATAGAGATTATTAAGGCACAGTTCCTGCTTGTAGCAGAGAATATGCTGCCTGCGGGGAAGACTTGCAGGAAGTGCGCAAATTCAGTGTGGTTTACAAGTGACTGTGCTGGCGGGTGGGGGGCGGGAAGGGGGAGGAGGTTTGGAGAGCAGGGCAGGGGGCAGACCATGGAAGAACTAGTAAGACCCATCAAAGATTTTGAACTTTATGATATGGGTCAGTGTTTCACAATCTTCCCGTTCTTGCCACAGTACTGATTCCTGGGTCCCAACCCCGGCCCCCCGAATCAGACTCTCCAGGGACACGCCAAGTCGAGCAGACACATTCATATGCTCGGATGCTCACTGCTCCCATGCACATCTGCAGAATTCTTCTGCAAGCACCTACTGTTCTCCACCTGAGGGCTTTCTCTGTCACATGTGGGGCAGCTGTAGGGCAGCAAAGTTAGATGGCCTCAGGAGTGGACCTCATCCAATGATTGAAGAGAGCTGGGTGGCAGTACCCTAGCATCTTGGCCCATCAGGTGCAGAGACTGATGTGTGTCCTGCGCTGTGTCCCAGGATCCCCTAGTGAGACTGATGATGTTGCCCATGGTGGCTGTCTGCTAGATAACCTGGGCTTTCTTGGCTGCCTTCCTTTCCCGTACTAGTCCTTCCTAGGATCCCCTCCCAGATGAATAGCTTGCATTGAAATTCTTTCATGGACTTCCCTGGTGGTCCAGTAGTTAAGACTCCACGCTTCCACTGCAGGGGGTGCGGGTTCCATCCCTGGTCAGGGAAGATCCACATGCCACGCAGTATGGCCAAAAGAAAAAAAAAGTAAATAAATTCTGTCTCAAAGTCTGTTTCTGGAGAAACCCAACGTAAGATACTGAAGAATCTGCTTCATTTATTTTTAAAATAATGCCCCCACTGGTTTTCTTCATTAGGCAAATTTGGGCACTCTGGCCTCAGGTGATAGAGAGCTCCTGAAGAATTAAGGTGAGGGCATCGTTACTCTTGATCTGCAGCTGAGAACGACCTTGCCGGCAGGTGTGTGGGGAATGGATTGATAGAGGAAGAGTTGGGGGCATGGAGACCAGCTAGGAGATGGCGGTGCCTAGACAAACCGAGAAGATAGTGGCTGGGAGGCTGGAGATGGGGAAAGGATGCAAGAATGATTTGGGTGGAAAGGTGGCTGGAAAAGTCAGCAGGACCAAGAGGCCTGAGACGCGTGCTCACTTAGCTCATCCCAAGGCGGAGATATCAGTCCTCCACCCGCAGCTTGGCCTGCTGTCCCTCCAGCTCGATACGCCCTAAAGGGCTGAGACACCTCTGCCTTGTCTGTAATCGTGGTCAGGCTCTCTAGAGTTAAGTAGTACAGTTCTGGGCATAAATAAAAGAAGACAGAAAGATAAACTGAAGCATATAAATAATTTACCACCAGATCATTAAAGGAAGAAAGTTATATTTTACGGGTGGGATTCGTGGAGTGGTAGAGGAGAGTTGGAGAGACGTCTGTGGCGCATGTCCATTTTGTGATGAATAGTGATTTTTTCCCGTCATACTCTTGGCTAAGAAGGGATTTTCATCCAGCATCAGTTTCTGGAAGACCTAGCAGGCACTCCTATCTATTGTTTTCCCCGCTTCTCCCGTAGCCTATATTTTAGCTGAGTGAATGAGTGGTAGCTGGGAGTGGGCTGGCTCTTTCCTCTTGGTCTGTCAAAGTGCCAGGCTTTTTTCTGCAGTTTCTCCTGCCTGTTCTTAGGCCACCAGCTCCCAAAGGAGATCAAAGGGTGTGGAGGGTGGGAGAAGGGAAGCATGCATCCAGAAAGAGAGCGGTTTTGAAATGAATTCTTAATCATGAAATGAGCAGGTTAAGGCTTGTTAGCTGATCTGAAATAAGATCAGGCAGTCTCCTCATCGTCCCGTGCATGAAGGCTAAGGTCCTGGCTCTGTCTGCAGTCAGAAAGGCAAAGGCTGAATGATCAAACAAGAGCAACCTAGCACCATCATATTTCTGCAAAAGTAGCACTGAGCCAATGACAAAGAGAAGACGGAATTCTGAGAAGTTGTCGAGGGGGCCAACACAGAGCTTACTGGGCCCTGCTTCACCGGGAGATCAGAGTCCTGACGGTAGAAACACTGCGCTTGTGAGTGCACAGACCGGAGACACTATGGGTGAGACACGGTGGCAAGGAAGAGGCCTTATTAATTTAGAAGAGCAGGCACATATTGGTGATAGTTTTTAATTAAACTTCTGATTTGGAGATCATTACAGATTCATGTGCAGTTGTCAGAAATAACATGGTCAGAGCCTGTGTACCCTCTACCCATTTCCCCCCCTGTGGTAATGTCTTGCAGACCTATAGGGCAGCATCACAACCAGGACATGGATCGCTGCGGTCCACCAGTCTTGGTCAGGTTTCCCCAGTTTCACCTGTACTCATTTGTGGGTGTGTGGGCCCAGGCGTGCATGCGTATATTTTCTCCTATTAAATACTTATATTTTAAAACTTTTTCAAAGAACCTTTTTTCCCCTAGGATTTTGGGGGAAAAAATGCACTTTTTAAGACCAGTCCTGGATTAATTGTAACTGAAGAAAGGGTATTACTATAGAATAAATCCCCCAACCCATGCAGCTCGGGGACTGTGCAGAATAGCTCAGGGTCACCTGCACGCAGCAGGAAGGTCAATAGGCCAGTCCGGCCGGCTTCCACTTAATTTATTCCTGTGTGACCATTATATGGCAGTAAACAAACCTTTTAAAAGTGTATCTGTTGGGAAAGAGGCTTGCTTATTACAGCTCGCTGTGACTCCTGGTCCTTGCCCCAGGCTTCCTGGCCTTCCCCCCCTTCCCCTCCGTGTGCCGGAGGCTCACCCCTGCAGGCTGTTCACCCAGGTTTCCGAGTCAGCTGGCTTGCTGTGTTCAGCCCGTGGAAGGCACGTGAGAGACAGCAGGGAGAAGGGCAAAGCCAGGGAGGGTATTTTTTTTCTTTCCTCCAGCTTTGCGCGGCGTTCCCGGGCGGAGGGAATCCCTCTCCGGTAGCACCACTCACGCTTGACAGACCTTCTCTGGTTCTAGCTGCTCACAAGTGACCTTGGCCCGTGGACTCCAGCAGCAGCCCCTCCTTCCGTTGTCTGTTGTCAGCCTAGGCAAGGCGGCAGCTACCTGCCCTTGCTGATCTCTGGATTATCTCACTGTCACGTGTAGGCTCTCTGCTCCCCCATCACCTGAGTAACCAATTCTCTCTCGTAAATTTCCTCCGTGAAAAATACTTGAAGAGATTCCTATTTTCCTAGTTAGACAGTCCCCAGGTCCGGAAAGCGTGGGCATGGTGTCACTCTGATGACGTTTTCCTCTTTCTGACATTTTGGCTTCTTCCGCTGCAAAAGTCTGGCCAGCTCCAGTCGTAGCAGAAAGTACCTGCATTTAGAACGTCACTCCTCCCACCAGGAGCCTCCATCCTTTTACTGACTATTCATCCCCTCCTAGTCTCTGGTTTTCCAAGCACTGATTTCCCTTTGTCAAATTTATTCGGCATTTTGGCAACCTCTCCTAGTGTCCTTGCTCGTCTGTCCTTGAGCTCCTCTTGTTACTAACCATCTCTACCTGATTTTCTGCCAGTGGTTCTTACTGACCTTACCTCCGTGTGTAATATCCTTATGCCCGTATTAACATGTTGGTCTCATGACTCATTCCTGAATGTCCTCTGGTTTACAGGTTATACCTCTGCTACCTAAGGATTTGGTTTTGCCGGCACTTCACTTTCCTGCACAAGTGTGCTTTCTAAATGTGTTATCAGGCTTCTCCACCTCATCTCCTATAGAAGTGTACGTGGTTCTCTAACAAAATCATTGGTAAGAACGTTAATAAGGATGCTTTGGGAAGAAGGGAACAGGACTCAAGGAGCACCTTCGAGGCTAAAGCAGATTTAGAAGCCACGTCAGAGGAAGCCGAGCTGGTGGCCAGCTGGCGTGGTGGCCTCGCGCACTACCTTAAGGACTCTGTTCAGGCTCCTCCCCCTGTCGGAGAGCAGTCTTGTTGGTTGCTCCCATATTGGTCCCATAGTTGGCCGCATCGGGCAGCTTTGTCCCTTCTCCGGGGGGTCCCCAGCCAAGCACAGAGAGCTGGGAGTTGGAGCAAGGAGAAGGCTTTCGAGCTCTCTCCGACTAAGATGCCAAGAGGTCGCACAGACAACCCAGCTGTAGGTGCCCCATCCTCAGATGTCAGGAACAGTACCTTCAGGCATTGCAGCACACATGGGGTTACTCTAAATTCACCACCAGGTCTAAGGACTGGGGCTTGGGAAAGCCCAAAGCTTCGGCGAAAGAAGAGTTTAAGTGTAAAATTATACTTATATACTTATATACTATATACTATATAAAAGAGTTTAAGTAGAAGAATAGCCTATGGCATAGGTGGTAAATGTGCTCAGGTCTTGACGTTCTCCTGCCCTTGCAGGGGGAACAGGGCTGGAGAATGTTCTATGAGCTGGTGCACAGGATTTTGCACAGATGGATCTCCTTGGAGCTGGGCCACTCGCTGGCCTCTCCTCTGCCCGGTGATCCCAAGTGTTGAGAGCTGGGTGGGAGGACTGTGGATTAGGTGGCTCTGGGTGAGCTGACAATGGAAAAGAAATAAGCTTATTTTAAATGGGCATAAGCTTTGAAGGCAAGTAATTAAGACACACTTCAGCCACTTGGACAAATTAGGGTTCTAGTTAATACAAAGGCAAGATTGGAAAGAATAAATCACTCGGCACACCTATAATCACTGAAGAACAGTTTGTTTAGTAACAAAATACCAATTATGCCTGCTCTTATGTGAGTTTCTCCTCTATTTCCCTTTAAAAAAAAATCCCTCAGAACAGACTGAGTTGAAGGTCCTTTCTTCCTGGGTTGGACTCTACGCACTTTCCTTCAAGAAAGTGGTGCCCACGTGAGAGCAGCCCGCGGTTTCTCCTGACATCCGTCTGAAGCCTGGTCTTTCACCCAGTTCAGTTGCATCTTTCTGCAAAGGTACAGCCTCCCTTTCTTTCCTTATTACTCAGCGATGTGCAGTGGCACAAGGAGAGAGTTTTTAAAAGGCATTTCCTTGAGCATCCGGGACTTGATTCTGTCCAGAAACGCAAAGCAGGTGCTGTAGCAGGCAGAGAGGTTGCTTTCTGTGCCTGGTGGGTGTTCTCCATACTGTGTTGAGTTGGCCCTCAGTAGTTTCTGATTTTTCTCATCTAGTTATTAATGTCGACATATCTATTTTAAATCTCCCATCACATTGTGATCTAGCTCGACACTCATTTTGTAGTAGAGATTTAACGTTTTTGGAGCAAAGCATGCTACATAATCTTTGTGCCAAATGAATAGGTATTTATGGTTTCCAGGTTCCCACTAGGTGCTGGGAATGCAGTAGCGAACAAAAATCCCCGGTCCTGTCCTCCTGGGAGTCCATAGTTTACTGGAAAAAATATCCAGTAAAACAAAAATCATTATGTAATTGGAGCTCATGCTAAGTTCTTGGAAGAGACCAGATTTCTCTGAAAGGATACCATGAGGGTGGTCAGGGAAGGCCTATATGGGAGAGTAATTTATAAATTAAGACCTGAAGGTTGATTGGGGTTATCCCACGGCGAGGTGGCGGGGAGGGTCCCATGTATGAGGCCCAGATGTGAGAAAGAGTCACTGGAAGATAGCCAGTGCGGCTGGAGTGCAGAGTGAGGGTGACAGTGGCTGGAATAAGGCTCTGAGATGTAGGTTAGGGCCTGATGATGCCAGACCTACCAGGCCAGGCTGAGGACTTTGACTTTTAGCCTAAGTGCCGTGGGGCGCCATTGAAAAGTTTTTCTTTTTTCTTTTTCTTTAAATTGGGGTGAAACTTATACGACGTAAGATGAACCATTTTAAAGTGAACGATTCAGTGACCTTTAGTATATTCAGTGTTGTGCAGTTGCCGCCTGTGTCTAAAACATTTTCGTCACCAGGAACGGAAGGAAATCCCTACCCACTAAGCAGTTATTGAAGGGTTTCGGGGGCAGTCACGTGGTGTGATTTGTAGTGTGGAAGATCTTCCTGGCAAGTTTCTGGAGAAGGAATCGGAGAGGGCAAGAGCGGAAGCAAGACAACCAACTTGGAAACTGGGGTCAACTCTAGGGAGAGGTGGTGGTGATGACCTCCTGGACAAGGGGCAAGAGTAGTGACCATAGATGTGGAGAAGAATGGAATGATCCAAGGAGAGTCATCTAATCGGGTTTGATGATCTGTTAAGTGATTTGGTCACCTTGTAATAACCTACGTCACTCTTCCCCAGAGGGTGATCCATACCCTGTTCAGATCTATGTAGGATGCTTATTAAAAGTACAGCTTCTTAAGCCCACCTCAAGATACTGATGCAGAAGGACTGAAGAGGGTCCCTAAGGGGTTTCTTACTGGAACTGAGGTGTGAGAACCACTCAGTGTCTTCTTTCTCATTCTGATGCCCTTTCAGGTTGAAGGCGGCCAACAGTCCATCCAAGTGGGATGAATTAGAACGAGACACAGAATAGACAAATGGATAACCTAGGGCGTGCTTGTGATTTTGAGTGGGAGGGATGCTTTCCAGAGATGTATCTTTAACTTGATCCCAAAGGCAAATGTGTAATATAGACAGTTTTATGGGTGGTGTTTATCTTTGATTCTTTCCTTTCGTGGAGTATTCGGACTCTCCCAGAATTAAATGGTGACTGACTGTGAGCCATGGCATTATCATGAAATACAGTGTAGGTACGGTATAGTAATTTATTGTAAAAGAAACAAGTGCAGGAAATTAACTTCTAAAACAACCATCCTAGTATTTTTGGAGTCACCTTATATCTACAAGATTCCTGCTACTTCAAAGAGATGTTTACTTCACTTAACTGATTTTAGAGCCAGAGTTTCTGAGACTTTATTGTCAGAAAATCCTACAAGCTGTAGTAAAAATCACCAATAAACAGATCACGGTTTTTGTCTTTGACTTCTGTTTCCCATTTGCCTTTGGTACGTTTTTCTAACCCAGTTCTTCCTCTCAGAGATGTCACTTCGAGCCAAGTCTAAGCTGCTCAGATGTTTCTGTCCTAGTGGTGTTTGGACCTTTCAGATAATCCTCGTCCTCCCAACAATTTATGTAATATGTTTGGTTAAATTATACCTTTAGAACTGAAAAAGCTCACAGAGAGCATCCAGTTTTCTAGTTGGCTTGAAGTGATTTAAAGTGACTGTAATCGTCCTCCACTGCTGAGGAGTGGGGTTAGGTTTTGGGGTGGGAGGTCTTCCCCATGAGAAAAGGGTATGGATGTCCAGCAGCAGCCAAGGGCCGAACCCTCTGCATATCAGCATGGTAGCACCCCACACCGGCCGCCCCTGGGTGCTTTCTGTGCTCACTGTCACGTGTGTTACCCTCTCTCTACCTCCCGCCCTCCCGCCACTGCTGCTTTCCCTTTTCGGAAAATGAAGTGCTCAGCTTCTTTAAGAAGATGTTTCCTTTTGATTAATGTTATTTCCACTCTTCTAGAAAGACACTTAGGCACCTCTGGCTGTGTTTCTTTTTCAGCATGTACAAATTCAGATCTTAAAGCAGTTTCATTGCTTTGCCATGGAATTTTATAATGAAATAATATTTTGAGTGCCTGGGTAGCATCTTCAATTTTTTTTTTTTTTTCCCCTCGGAACACTTCAGTTTGGAGAGGGATATGAGGCAAAGCCGTCCACTTATTTCACACTAGAGAGAAACAGAATCGGTAAATAGCCAGCTTTGTTTAAAGCTGGATTTTTCTGCGGCCCCTCCCCCCAAATGCATGTTGTTGTACAAGAGCAAACACTATACAAGAATACAAAAAGGAAAGGAAAATTCTTCGGAACTAATACAGTTAACCATTGCTGACATTTTAGTAAAATTCTTCCAGGAATATCTCTCTGTCTCTGTCTGTCTTTCTCTGTCTCTGTGTGTGTGTGTGTATATATATATATATATACACACACACACACATATATATTACATATACACACGTACATACACACACAAGATACAGATAAAATTCTAAATAAATGGAATTTTGCTGTACATGCTATTCTGTAATCTGCTATGTTGTTCTAGTGACATGTTCTGGGCATCTTTCCATGTCAACAAATATATCTCATCTTTTTTTTTTTTTTTTTTGCAGTACGTGGGCCTCTCACTGTTGGGGCCTCTCCCGTTGCAGAGCACAGGCTCCGGAAGCGCAGGCTCAGCGGCCATGGCTCACGGGCCCAGCCGCTCCGTGGCATGTGGGATCTTCCCGGACCGGGGCATGAACCCGTGTCCCCTGCATCGGCAGGCGGACTCTCAACCACTGCGCCACCAGGGAAGCCCTATATGTCATCTTTTTAATGACTGAATAGTTGTATTAGATGCTTTTCATTGCAAGTAATGCAAATCCCAGGGCAAACTAGCTTAGATAATAGGAACATACTGAAAAATCCAGTAGGTAGGGTCTTCAGGCATGATTTAGTTGGGATTTAGGATTTCTTTCTTTATAATTTTCTCTTTCCTCCTCTTTTTCATGCTCATGGTGGCAAAATAGCTGTGGTTCTAGGGGCCCATTCACTGTCCAGAGAAAGAGAGCTTCACTTAATCATCAAATAAACAAATCATTAAAAAAAAAAAATCCTGGCTTCCTTCTACTTGGACCATTTCAGGTAAAGTGACCAGGGCAGGGACTTCCCTGGTGGTCCAGTGGTTAAGACTTTGCACTCCCAGTGCAAGGGGCCCGGGTTCGATCCCTGGTCAGGGAACTAGATTCCACATGCATGCGGCAGCTAAAGATCCCCCATGTCCCAGCCAAATAAATTAATTAATTAGTTAAAAAAAACGTGACCACGGCAATGTTCTGATTGCTTCAGATTTGGGTCGAAGTTCATGCTAACCCTCTGGACTTCGTGTGTAGGAAACTCAGAGTACTGGTAGAAAAGAAGGGAAACAGCTTGCTGAGGAGGTTGTCTGTTAGATTTTATTCTAGGCTTACTGATAGACATTTGTCTCCAGTTTTTCAATCTAGAAGTCATTACAGCTCTAAGCATGCTTGTAGGTACATCATTTTACACTTGTGCAATAATCTCATTTGGGTAGATTCTTATTAGAAGAATTGCCGGTTCAAAGGGTATGCCCATTTTACAGTTAATAGCCATAAGCCATCTAAGCTATAAGACCACCCTTTTGCCAATTATACATTGAAATCCTTCAACTGCCTGTTGGGAGTTTTTAATTTTTTACTTTCTAGCTTTTGAATCTTTAAGTGGAGACTTCAGACTTACAGCAGAATTTCAGATGTCACAATTTCTCTGAGCAAGACACATTTGACGTGACAGAGTTTAAGGTTAATCAGAGCTTCTGTGGTGTAAAATGTTTCACCAGGAAGGCAAAGAGAAAAGGATGGAGAGGAATGCATTCTACCAGCTGCAAGTCTAGTGCTTGATGGGCGATGGCTCAGGGATGGGCTCTTTGGCTGCCATTGGCACGTGCTCTGCATTCACCCCGTCACTGTCTATCTCACATCTCAGTGTGATACGAAGACAGGCCAGACATGATTGGAAATGCTGGGAGAGGATGGTCATTCATACATTTATCCTTCACTTTCAACTGTAGTACATCTGAACTTCTTGCAGTTGAATTTAGTAGGAAAAAGCTAACTTGGAAATCAGTGGTCTCTCGGATGGTAGGACCTTGTGTACCTTGGTCATCCTTTGGAGGAAGTGAGTGGGGAAGCTCATGGGAAGACACACTTTCAGGGGCCCAGTGGCAGTGAGATGCTATTTGCTGGGATAGCATTTGTTAGTGTGCGTGAGAATGGTGCGTGAGTGGAAACCTAGCAGGAGAATTACAGTTAGCATCTTTTGAGTATTTTCAGGCACAGTTTCAGATGCCATCCTGTTTGATCCTCATGGCAACCTTTTCTTATGCCAATAATAAGAGGAAACCAAGGCTCAAAAAGATTGAGTAACCGGTCCACTGTCATAGCTGGTAAGTGGAAGAGGCAGGAACTTTGAACCCTGTCCTCCACCACATTCTGTTGTGTGATGCTCCTTGTCTCCCCAGTAGAGATGATCAGTAGCGACATGCTTTGTTTTTTCTGATGATGCGAAAGAAGGAATATAATGTCTAGTATTAAGATATGGCATCGAAGAGATTCACCTGAGAATTGTAAATGATAAAAGGGACCGAAAGTGCGAATGGCCCAAATGAGGTGTGTGACCCAGAAAGCAAAGGAGTTGCATCAACAGTGACAAAGAGGACAGGCTTCCCTGTAAGAACTGACTGCAGGGTGGGAGTTTCATGAGCATGAGACATGTAGAAAGGGGCCAAATGGAAAAAAGTAGGTAAGATAAAACGTATGAAATACGTGAGCATGTTCCAAAGCTATGCATAGGCTAAAGAAATAGAAATTATTATTGTTAAATTAGATGTGTTTGTCACAGAAACATATTTCCATGACAGCATTTTATCACCAAGTAGAGAAGTGGCGGAGTTTTGGAGAGGTGTGAACTTGGCTGCTATGTTGTTGATTTGGGTTCAGAACACTAGAAGGATATGGCTCGATGCAGTCAAATAATATCCTCATCAAGAAGAAGAAGAAAAAGGGAAACTTACAAATGAAGCACAACGGTATCAGGGTGCAAATACATTTATACGGGAAAAGAGAACTTTAGGGTATATAGCATGCTTCGTGGAGAAAAGTAATGGCTTAAACTCACAGGAATGGAATTACCTAAGACAGGGTCAGTTCTTCTGACATTTAGAATAAGGAAGAGTTGTTTGGATCGTGGCTCAGAAGGAGGGCTCCAGCTCTCTGAGTCTCTGTCTGATGCCCCCCAACTCACTGCCGAATACCACGTGGAGCCGGGGAGCACCACCACGTTGAGTGGCCCCAGCGAGTCTCCTCTTGCGAATGGGAACCAGCGAGTTGCTGTCCTCAGGCTCCTGTCTGCTGCCGAGCACAGCCCGTGCCTGTGATGTCTGCCAGTGGACAAGGTGATTCAGAGCCACGGGGGAGCGTGTAAGGCTTTGGCGAGTGCCCAGGTATACGTGGTAGGCCCCACTCATTGTTAGTGCTTTGGTGGGAGCTGAGCGCATCCTCTCCCACTGATGCTCTAATGAAGCCATTATAGAATATCTGCTAGAGTAGCTCCTTGGTCATCTTTCCTGGGAATCAACTCCATTGCCCAGTTGCACTGATCATTAAAAGCTTCCTGAAGCGTGTAGCCCAAACTCTTCTCGCCTTGGCTGCAGGCAGTTGTGGCTGCCCTATTTGGCAGTCGCCGTGAGTAGCTGTGAGCCCTAGTGATGTTATTGGCCGAGTTGTTAAACAGAAGCTGAAGAAAGTTTGGCTCCCTGCATCCTTCAGGGCAAAGCTCCTGGTCCCAGGGTGAAAAACAACAGAAACAGCCACTGAAAGTGTCATTGAGTGGCACACCGTGAATGGCCTTCGATGCCCAACGGGGGGATCCATGCCTGTAGAAGATGCTGTTGCAGACTTTCAGTGCTCCAAATCTGTGCTCCTGTCTCTTTAGTCTCCAAATCTTAGCGTGAAATATTTAGTACCCTAGGAAAGCTAAATTAATGGTGAGTCAAAGTAATTAAGGCAAAGTAAATAATCTCCAAGGTTCTCATTCCCCGTGAAACTAATTTCATATCTTATCCTTCATGTGTTAAAAATAGTTCTCTGCTAATTCAAGATGCCTGTGCTCTGTGTTGGTGAAGTGCACTTCAGTTCTATTGAAAGGATGCAGATTAGAGAGTTATTTTCATTTGGGCAATTTTTTTTTAAGAGAGACATTTATTTTGGCACCAGGAGAGCATGAATCTCTTTGGGTGAGCAGAGCGGGGGATACAGCTGTGGCTGGGCAGCTGATGGGCCAATTCGCTTATGATCGCTTTCAGCCGGGGTAGGCTTTTTCATCCTTAGAGTGAGGACTTTCCGTTCCCAGCCGTCTAGCCAACGATCAGGTTCGTTTGGCTCTTTTGCAGGATTTTGACTGGTCATAGCTTGACCTTGAATATGTCTACACGTTCAGAAACTACATGTGTTTAGTTCTTCTGAGCGAGGGGAACGTTGGGACATGAATGTCGTTTTAGAGTCTTTTCTCACCGTAAAATAATCATGACATATAAGTAAGGGAACAGTTGTGAGCGTATGGGTTTTGAGGCATCAGTGTACCAAAGCGGATCCTTCTACAACTGAGCTATAGCAGTGACAATGCCCCATTGTCCCAGGCCCGCAGGGGACATGGTGCTTTGGCTTGAGTGAGGAGAGGACACTGTGCTTCCTCAAGCTAATGGAACAGCTTTAGGATTTCTTACTGTTACAGCAGCGGTCTTAATCAAGTGAGAGAATTCCTTCTCTTTTTGTGACAAGAGAGTATTTTGGTTAGGAAGAACAGAGGTATTTGAAGAGAAACATTCAGCATATAGACCTCAGTTACCTACAGCTGAAGTGTGAGATCGTCATTCTGCTGTTGTTCCCTCCCAAGATCCTTCAGTTCCGTTTGCGGTTTTGCATTTGAGGTGACAGCATGCGGGTGCAATCTGTAGTATTCAGTGGCCGTCACAGAGTGGAATCTAGTCACACATCCGTGCAGAAAACTGTGGTTAATTAATGCAAGGAGAAGCACATGTAAAGAGACTTTAATGATTCTCTGACTTTTAGATATTTAGTTTTAGTGTCAGGAGGACATTTTTTTTTGGGACAGTGAAGTGTCCTCTTTTGCTAAAGTTTAAATTTCTCTCCCTGAGAAAAGAATATTGAAGTTGAGTGTAGGCATGTGGTAGGTATGGGGAATAATAACTTTTTTTTTTTTTTTACTGTATGTAAAGATACACTGTATTTGTACACTGTGGTGTTTGTTTGAATATTACCATCTTTATCATCATTATTACGTACATTTGTACAGCACCTAACAACGTGCAAAGCACCATCTCATCTTTTGACCATCGTGACTTCTGAATGAACTGGGTAACGATTATTATCCCTTCTTTAAAGGTGATGAAACGGAAATTTGGTAACGTCAGTTCATTATTCATTCCTTCATCGATCCATTCTTTATTTCACAAACTTTTACTGCACGTTCTCTCGTGTTCCGACAGTTCTGAATGTGCGGAGGTGAGATGATCCCTGCCCCGAGGAGCACGGAGGCTACCGAAGGAAGTGGGCCGGCATAGATAACTAATCCTGTGTCGTAGCCATAATGATGCAGGTAGTATTAGAGGCGCCTACAGCGAGGTGCCGTCCCTTGTGGCCAGGGAGCGGGGGTACCATTCACAGAGGTGAGAATTAAGCTGGGCTCCAAAGCGGTTCTCCAGGGAGAGAAGGTCATTCAAAAGGGAGACGCAGAGGCCCAGCAGAGCACAGTTATGTCCAGGGAGAGTAGTGTGAAGCGGCTGGAGCACTGGGGACACATGGCAAGTGCAAGAACGGGGAGATGAGGCTTGGAGTGTCACATAGCTTGTCTATGACAGAGTCAAGAAGGTACAGGGCTTTCTGCTTCCTGGTTTGACATTTCTCCTTTACACTAGGTTCTTTGTTGCCTATTTACGTTTTCTTTTTTTTTTTTTTCTAAGTAAATCGTTAGCACCCTCTACACAAGCCATGTTAAAGAAAATGACAAGTGGGGATTTCACTTGACAGGGTTATCTCAGGTAGCTAGAGATATGGCTTCTTGCATTTTGGTCGGCGTGTGAATCTGTGCGTGTTCCTCTGTATGAGCTGAGGCGAAGTGACAGTGGAGGGGGGGTGCCGAGGCCCAGGTATGCTCGGTTAAATGTTCTGACAGGTGAAGCAAATGCTACTTCATCAACCCAACAGGCATGCTTTTTCTGCCTGATCCTGGCCCTAGTTTAGAGGTCTCCCAGGTTATGTATAGTTGGCACTCGGAAATCTAAAAGCTTTTAGTAATTATCCTGAAGGGGATTTTTTAAAGCTGTTTCTCTGGTTGAAATGACGTTTTGTTCACAGAGCTGAGTGAGTGCTGGAAATAATTGAAAATGACTTGAAGAAGGGGAGGGTAAAGTGGAGGTAAGGCATATTAGCTGCTGGCTGAGATTATTGCTTGAAAGCAGGCGGTTTTGTTAGATTCCATACACTGTATGTGGTGTAAAGAACAAACCTTTCCATTTTTTTTTCCTGAGAATCATGATGCTATCTCAGTAATTGAAAATAATCTTCTAAAGTTGCTCTTTAACTAGATTTACACAATCCCCTTTCAAATCAGCTGTTATCTGCCCTTACATTTCACAGTTAATGTTGCTGTCTGCACAGCCCCTGCTAACAAGAAGATCAAGTGTAACTCTTTTCATGATTTGAAATAAAGTGTTTCTGTTGTAATTATCCCAGCTCCTGGTTGTGCCGTTTTAAAAGTGGGCTCATTTCTCAGCTGGGTTTATGAGGATGTTTCCTTGTGGAATGTAAGGGCTTCTGTTCCAGCAGTGTTTTCTTTCACAAACATCTCAAGGATTTCTCTTAACTCTCTCATTTTCATTTTTTTTTTTAACATTTAAAAACATTTTCATAGATATTTCAGGGCAGGGGCTGGGATTAGGGAGAGGTAGGGGCCTGGGCCGTTTTTTCTTCTGCGATGCTGAGTGACACTTGTGAGGCATCACATCCCCTGTTTATGTTTTTGCCAACCTCATTTTGGCAAAATGAGAAAAAACCCCACTAGGCCTATTAAACTGCAGTAGGCAGGTTTTAAATTGGTGTTTTTCCTGGTGGTGAGAGGGTAAACATTGACATGCCCTGCCAGGGAAGGTTGTGCAAAGCTGTGGAGTCTCCTTTGGAATTCTCCTGGAACAGGATACATTCTCGTATGTTTAAGATACAGATTCTCTACAGGTCTTCTGCGTCTGTGCCGATGCGCGTAAGTCTCTATTTCCAGGCTGTGCTCACATTTTATTTTTAAGTTGCTATGTTTTCCCTCTTGCATAATTGATCTACAAAAGCCTTTTGCTTATTCCAGGCTAGCAAAATTTCAGTGACGCATTTTTTAAAATCAAAATTGCTAATTGCTTACTTCCTCAAGGAAGACATCAATCAACAGCCCTGAAAAGATGAAAGGACATTAAGTCCTATGTACGTTGGAGTACTGAATCCATTGGAGACTTGTACCCAGGAGGGTCTCAGTAGTTAGTATTTGTTACTGGTATTTTGGGAAGTGAACTAAGAATAGGGCCGGGGATGGAAGACACTAACCGAAGCAACCAGTTGCTTTTAAGACTTCTTTTAAATATAGTCCACAGGGCTCCACTTCACCATGTCCATTGCAGTGGTCACACTGATACCTGACTCTTCCAGTTAACAACAGTGGTCCCTTAAACATTTTAAGCCAAACTTCCCTTGGGTGCAAAAGAAGAGGATTGGACAGGATGACCCGCTAAGATTCTCAACTGCTTTGAATTGATGAATTCTATTAAATCTGAAGAATATTCTGTGCACCCACATACCAGTAATAAAGAGTGTAGACTTAGGAGCCATCGTTATGCTACCGGGCTGCCATTTTAGGTTCTCCACTGTGTTGATCACCTCCATTAGTAGGAATAACTGAGAATTGACTGAATCATTTAGACTCCCTCCTAATTACATTAACTAAATATAAATAGTCCATAAATACTTCAGGCTTCATACAACGTGACACTTTTTTTTTCTTCAAATATCTTCTGACTTTAGGTACAGTAAGTATGTGTTGCCTCGTGAATAGTAAGAGAGTAAATACCTTGCCTAATTCCCACAGTTGGCTACCCACAGTGCCTTCTCTTTGGATGGTAGGATTCCAAGTGAGTGTGCTTGTCCCAGATTATTAACTTCCTTCTGGTGAGAATGGATACCACTGGCTTACTCTGGTTGGAGGCAAGAGATCCAGCTTCTACTCTTCTTTCTATATTGTGTTTTGTCCGGTTCAATGCTTAACTAGTAGCGCTACCACTTAAAAGGACATACAGGAACAGTTGTAGGGAGTTAGATTCAAATTTTATCCCCTGGTTAACTAAACAACTGAGGAAGTTGATAAGGAAGAAACTCAAACCTGAGAGTTAAAAGGAAGCTAACTTCTCACCCCCAGTTATCTCAGAGAACTGAGACTTGGCTTTCCTGTAGAATAAATAATCTCTCCTGACCTGCACACCTTTTCTTCTTTCTTCTCAAGGGTAGACTGTCGACAGCCCAGGGAGTAAAGGGAAAATTGGAGGGAGGTATGCCTGGAAGAAACGGAAGCGGCTGCATCTGCAGCTCACATTTATCTTAGAGCTCCAAACAGAAAGCGCGCAGTGGAAGGCGAGACCGAATTGGTAACAAAGTTTAAATTGCCCCAGAGCTGCTTTAATTTATGAGCTTCTCAGAGTAATGGAGATGTTGCCAGAAGAATTCTGCATACTTTTGCCAACAGTGGGCTGTCCCTCCAGACGGATCTCAGCAGTCCTGGCCATGTCACGTGCAGCCAGGCACTTTAAACATCATTCGCCTACCTGTACTAGTACGTCCAGCTTTATTTGACATCTGGTGTAGAAAAAGAAGGAGGATGTGCAGTAATTAGATTTGCAGGAGGCGGCAGCATGACCTAAAGAAGGACACAGACGCCTGCTTTTATTTTTATTGTTTTCATCTCGCTTCCTGTTCTCCTGCTGACTACTTGGAATGCTGTTTCCAGCTCCTCTTCTGTAAAAGTTTGTAGTATTTTACTCATTGAGGCTGGGAAGTGACACAGATTTGGCTTAAAGCAGTGAGAACATTGTGAACACTTAAAATATCATATAACAAGAATCCTGGGAGATTCAGCAGGCACAAAGGAGGAGAAAGAATGGCGCCACGGGCTCTTCGGTTGGTTAGCGAGTTGAGGCGGGTCGCAACAGTGAAATTCATCTGAAAACAATCCAGTCTAGTCCAAAAACAGTGGGTGGGGAGTTGATATTTGTAACTTGCTAACGCAAAGTCCTTTCTGCGAAAATGTGTAGATAGTTTTATATACTGTCAGAGAATGGTGTGACTTTTTTCACTGTATGAAAAGTACTTTGAGTTATTGCACTTATCTCAGCAATTTCAAGGTGACAGGTCCATCTGATGGTGTAGAAAGATGAGAGTATTTTCCTGTAAGTTTGAAGTACTTTCCGTAAGTTTTTGTATGAAATAGGGTGGTTTCTTAAGATTGAAAACATCTATTAAAAGATTTTTACTGATCTTAGTTTTGAGGAACTTGCTTTTTCTTACCTCTGTTTCTCTATATCTGAGAGGACGATCAGGTACCTTGTGGACAGTTTTGCTCTGGAATGCTTGGGAAGCATTGTTTCCTGAAAACAAAATGAGGAGGGTGGGGCGGGCCGGAAGACCCTCAGGCCTCTTTCTTTTCTTTCTTTTTTTTTTTTTTTACATCTTTATTGGAGTATAATTGCTTTACAATGGTGTGTTAGTTTCTGCTTTATTACAAAGTGAATCAGTTATACATATACATATGTTCCCATATCTCTTCCCTCTTGCTCTCCCTCCCTCCCACCCTCCCTATCCCACCCATCCAGGTGGTCACAAAGCACCAAGCTGATCTCCCTGTGCTATGCGGCTGCTTCCCACTAGCTATCTATTTTACGTTTGGTAGTGTATATATGTCCATGCCTCTCTCTCGCTTTGTCACAGCTTACCCTTCCCCCTCCCCATATCCTCAAGTCCATTCTCTAGTAGGTCTGTGTCTTTATTCCTGTCATAACCCTAGGTTCTTCATGACATTTTTTTCCTTAAATTCCATATATATGTCTTAACATAAGGTAGTTGTCTTTCTCTTTCTGACTTACTTCACTCTGTATGACAGACTCTAAGTCTATCCACCTCATTACAAATAGCTCAATTTCGTTTCTTTTTACGGCTGAGTAATATTCCATTGTATATATGTGCCTCATCTTCTTTATCCATTCATCCGATGATGGACACTTAGGTTGTTTCCATCTCCGGGCTATTGTATATAGGGCTGCAATGAACATTTTGGTACATGACTCTTTTTGAATTATGGTTTCCTCAGGGTATATGCCCAGTAGTGGGATTGCTGGGTCATATGGTAGTTCTATTTGTAGTTTTTTAAGAAACCTCCATAATGTTCTCCACAGTGGCTGTATCAATTTACATTCCCACCAACAGTGCAAGAGTGTTCCCTTTTCTCCACACCCTCTCCAGCATTTATTGTTTCTAGATTTTCTGATGATGGCCATTCTGACTGGTGTGAGATGGTATCTCATTGTAGTTTTGATTTGCATTTCTCTAATGATTAATGATGTTGAGCATTCTTTCATGTGTTTGTTGGCAGTCTGTATATCTTCTTTGGAGAAATGTCTATTTAGGTCTTCTGCCCATTTTTGGATTGGGTTGTTTGTTTTTTTGTTATTGAGCTGCATGAGCTGCTTATAAATTTTGGAGATTAATCCTTTGTCAGTTGCTTCACTTGCAAATATTTTCTCCCATTCTGAGGATTGTCTTTTGGTCTTGTTTATGGTTTCCTTTGCTGTGCAAAAGCTTTGAAGTTTCATTAGGTGCTATTTGTTTATTTTTGTTTTTATTTCCATTTTCCTAGGAGGTGGGTACAAAAGTATCTAGCTGTGATTTATGTCATAGAGTGTTCTGCCTATGTTTTCCTCTAAGAGTTTGATAGTTTCTGGCCTTACATTTAGGTCTTTAATCCATTTTGAGCTTTTTTTTGTGTGTATGGTGTTAGGGAGTGATCTAATCTCATAATTTTACATGTACCAGTCCAGTTTTCCCAGCACCACTTATTGAAGAGGCTGTCCTTTCTCCACTGTACATTCCTGCCTCCTTTATCAAAGATAAGGTGACCATATGTGCGTGGGTTTATCTCTGGGCTTTCTATCCTGTTCCATTGATCTATCTGTTTTTGTGCCAGTACCATACTGTCTTGATTACTGTAGGTTTGTAATGTAGTCTGAAGTCAGGGAGCCTGATTCCTCCAGCTCCATTTTTCGTTCTCAGGATTGCTTTGGCTATTCGGGGTCTTTGGTGTTTCCATACAAATTGTGAAATTTTTTGTTCTAGTTCTGTGAAAAATGCCAGTGGTAGTTTGATAGAGATTGCATTGAATCTGTAGATTGCTTTGGGTAGTAGAGTCATTTTCACAATGTTGATTCTTCCAATCCAAGAACATGGTATATCTCTCCATCTATTTGTACCATCTTTAATTTCTTTCATCAGTGTCTTATAATTTTCTGCATACAGGTGTTTTGTCTCCTTAGGTAGGTTTATTCCTAGATATTTCATTCTTTTTGTTGCAATGGTAAATGGGAGTGTTTTCTTGATTTCACTTTCAGATTTTTCATTATTAGTGTATAGGAATGCCAGAGATTTCTGTGCATTAATTTTGTATCCTGCTACTTTACCAAATTCATTGATTAGCTCTAGTAGTTTTCGGGTAGCATCTTTAGGATTCTCTATGTATAGTATCATGTCATCTGCAAACAGTGACAGCTTTACTTCTTCTTTTCCGATTTGGATTCCTTTTATTTCCTTTTCTTCTCTGATTGCTGTGGCTAAAACTTCCAAAACTATGTTGAATAAGAGTGGTGAGAGTGGGCAACCTTGTCTTGTTCCTGATCTTAGTGGAAATGCTTTCAGTTTGTCACCATTGAGGATGATGTTGGCTGTGGGTTTGTCATATATGGCCTTTATTATGTTGAGGAAAGTTCCCTCTATGCCTACTTTCTGCAGGGTTTTTATCATAAATGGGTGTTGAATTTTGTCGAAAGCTTTCTGAGCATCTATTGAGATGATCATATGGTTTTTCTCCTTCAATTTGTTAATATGGTGTATCACGTTGATTGATTTGCATATACTGAAGAATCCTTGCATTCCTGGAATATACCCTAGTTGACCATGGTGTATGATCCGTTTAATGTGCTGTTGGATTCTGTTTGCTAGTATTTTGTTGAGGATATTTGCATCTATGTTCATCAGTGATATTGGCCTGTAGTTTTCTTTCTTTGTGACATCCTTGTCTGGTTTTGGTATCAGGGTGATGGTGGCCTCGTAGAATGAGTTTGGGAGTGTTCCTCCCTCTGCTATATTTTGGAAGAGTTTGAGAAGGATAGGTGTTAGCTCTTTTCTAAATATTTGATAGAATTCGCCTGTGAAGCCATCTGGTCCTGGGCTTTTGTTTGTTGGAAGATTTTTTTTTTTTTTTTTTGCGGTACGCGTGCCTCTCACTGTTGTGGCCTCTCCCATTGTGGAGCACAGGCTCCGGACGCGCAGGCTCAGCGACCATGGCTCATGGGCCCAGCCGCTCCATGGCACGTGGGATCTTCCCAGACTGGGGCATGAACACGTGTCCCCTGCATCGGCACGCAGACTCTCAAGCACTGCGCCACCAGGGAAGCCCTGTTGGAAGATTTTTTATCACAGTTTCAATTTCAGTGCTTGTGATTGGTCTGTTTATATTTTCTATTTCTTCCTGATTCAGTCTTGGCAGGTTGTGCATTTCTAAGAATTTGTCCATTTCTTCCAGGTTGTCCATTTTATTGGCATAGAGTTGCTTGTAGTAATCTCTCATGATCTTTTGTATTTCTGCAGTGTCAGTTGTTACTTCTCCTTTTTCATTTCTAATTGTATTGATTTGAGTCTTCTCCCTTTTTTTCTTGATGAGTCTGGCTAATGGTTTATCAATTTTGTTTATCTTCTCAAAGAACCAGCTTTTAGTTTTATGGATGTTTGCTATCGTTTCCTTCATTTCTTTGTCATTTATTGCTGATCTGATTTTTATGATTTCTTTCCTTCTGCTAACTTTGGGGTTTTTTTGTTCTTCTTTCTCTAATTGCTTTAGGTGCAAGATTAGGTTGTTTATTCGAGATGTCTCCTGTTTAAGGTAGGATTGTATTGCTGTAAACTTCCCTCTTAGAACTGCTTTTGCTGCATCCCATAGATTTTGGGTCGTCGTGTGTCCATTGTCATTTGTTTCTAGGTACTTTTTTACTTCCTCTTTGATTTCTTCAGTGATCACTTCATTATTAAGTAGTGTATTGTTTAGCCTCCATGTGTTTGTATTTTTTACATATCGTTTTCTGTAATTGATATCTAGTCTCATAGTGTTGTGGTCAGAAGAGATACTTGATACAATTTCAATTTTCTTAAATTTACCAAGGCTTGATTTGTGACCCAAGATATGTTCTATCCTGGACAATGTTCCATGAGCACTAGAGAAAAATGTGTATTCTGTTGTTTTTGGATGGAATGTCCTATAAATATCAATTAAGTCCATCTTGTTTAATGTATCATTTAAAGCTTGTGTTTCCTTATTTATTTTCATTTTGGATGATCTGTCCATTGGTGAAAGTGGGGTGTTAAAGTCCCCTACTATGAATGTGTTACTGTCGATTTCCCCTTTTATGGCTGTTAGTATTTGCCTTATGTATTGAGGTGCTCCTGTGTTGGGTGCATAAATGTTTACAATTGTTATATCTTTTTCTTGGATTGATCCCTTGATCATTATGTAGTGTCCTTCTTTGTCTCTTCTAATAGTCTTTATTTTAAAGTCTATTTTGTCTGATATGAGAATTGCTACTCCAGCTTTCTTTTGGTTTCCGTTTGCATGAAATATCTTTTTCCATCCCCTTACTTTCAGTCTGTATGTGTCTCTAGGTCTGAAATGGGTCTCTTGTAGACAGCAAATATATGGGTCTTGTTTTTGTATCCATTCAGCCAGTCTGTGTCTTTTGGTGGGAGCATTTAATGCATTTACATTTAAGGTCGTTATTGATATGTATGTTCCTATTCCCATTTTCTTAATTGTTTTGGGTTCGTTATTGTAGGTCTTTCCGTTCTCTTGTGTTTCTTGCCTAGAGAAGTTCCTTTAGCAGTTGTTGTAAACTGGTTTGGTGGTGCTGAACTCTCTCAGCTTTTGCTTGTCTGTAAAGGTTGTAATTTCTCCATCAAATCTGAATGAGATCCTTGCTGGGTAGGGTAATCTTGGTTGCAGGTTTTTCTCCTTCATCACTTTAAATATGTCCTGTCAGTCGCTTCTGGCTTGCAGAGTTTCTGCCGAAAGATCAGCTGTTAACCTTATGGGGCTTTCCTTGTGTGTTATTTGTTGTTTTTCCCTTGCTGCTTTTAATATGTTTTCTTTGTATTTAATTTTTGATAGTTTGATTAATATGTGTCTTGGTGTGTTTCTCCTTGGATTTATCCTGTATGGGACTCTCTGTGCTTCCTGGACTTGATTAACTATTTCCTTTCCCATATTAGGGACGTTTTCAACTATAATCTCTTCAAATATTTTCTCAGTCCCTTTCTTTTTTCTCTTCTTCTTCTGGAACCCCTATAAGTCGAATGTTGGTGCGTTTAATGTTGTCCCGGAGGTCTCTGAGACTGTCCTCAGTTCTTTTCATTCTTTTTTCTTTATTCTGCTCTGCAGTAGTTATTTCCACTATTTTATCTTCCAGGTCACTTATTTGTTCTTCTGCCTCAGTTATTCTGCTATTGATCCCATCTAGAGTATTTTTCATTTCATTTATTGTGTTGTTCATCGTTGTTTGTTTCATCTTTAGTTCTTCTAGGTCCTTGTTAAATGTTTCTTGCATTTTGTCTATTCTATTTCCAAGATTTTGGATCATCTTTACTATCATTATTCAGAATTCTTTTGCAGGTAGACTGCCTATTTCCTCTTCATTTGTTAGGTCTGGTGGTTTTTTATCTTGCTCCTTCATCTGCTGTGTGTTTTTCTGTCTTCTCATTTTGCTTATCTTACTGTGTTTGGGGTCTCCTTTTTGCAGGCTGCAGGTTCGTAGTTCCCATTGTTTTTGGTGTCTGTCCCCAGTGGCTAAGGTTGGTTCAGTGAGTTGTGTAGGCTTCCTGGTGGAGGGGTCTAGTGCCTGTCCCCCCTGATGGATGAGGCTGGATCTTGTCTTTTTGGTGGGCAGGTCCACGTCTGGTGGTGTGTTTTGGGGTGTCTGTGGACTTATTATGATTTTAGGCAGCCTCTCTGCTAATGGGTAGGATTGTGTTCCTGTCTTGCTAGTTGTTTGGCATAGGATGTCCAGCAGTGTAGCTTTCTGGTCATTGAGTGAAGCTGGTGTTGAGATGGAGATCTCTGGGAGATTTTCGCAGTTTGATATTATGTGGAGCTGGGAGGTCTCTTGTGGACCAGTGTCCTGAAGTTGGCTCTCCCACCTCAGAGGCACAGCACTGACTCCTGGCTGCAGCACCAAGAGCCTTTCATCTACACAGCTCAGAATAAAAGGGAGAAAAAGTAGAAAGAAAGAATTAGTAGAAGAAAGAAAGAAAGAAAGGAGGGAGGCAGGGAGAAAGGGAGGAAGGAAGGAAGGAGGGAAGGAAGGAAAAACAGAAGGAAAGACGATAAAGTAACATAAAATGAAGTAAGATAAAATATAAAGTTATTAAAACAAAATAATTATTAAGAGAAAAAAAAAGAAGAAAAAATTAAAAAAAAAAAAAAAAGGACGGATAGAACCCTAGGGTAAATGGTGGAAGCAAAGCTCTACAGACAAATTCTCACACAGAAGCATACACACACACACTCACAAAAAGAGGAAAAGGGGAAAAAATCATAAATCTTGCTCTCAAAGTCCACCTCCTCAATTTGGGATGATTCGTTGTCTAAAGGAGGGAAGGAGGGAAAGAAAGAAAGAAAGAAAAAAGATAAAATAAAGTTATTAAAATAAAAAATAATTATTAAGAAAAAAATTAGTAAAAAAAACACAAAAAACTGGTGGATAGAACCCTAGGACAAATGGTGGAAGCAAAGCTATACAGACAAAATCTCACACAGAAGCATACACATACACACTCACAAAAAGAGGAAAAGGGGAAAAAGTCATAAATCTTCCTCTCAAAGTCCACCTCCTTAATTTGGGATGATTCATTGTCTATTCATGTATTCCACAGATGCAGGGTACATCAAGTTGATCGTGGAGATTTAATTCGCTGCTTCTGAGGCTGCTGGGAGAGATTTCCCTTTCTCTTCTTCGTTCTCACAGCTCCCGGGGCTCAGCTTTGGATTTGGCCCCGCTTCTGCGTGTAGGTCGCCGGAGGGCGTCTGTTCTTCGCTCAGAGAGGACGGGGTTTAAGGAGCAGCTGCTTCGGGGACTCTGGCTCACTCAGGCTGGCGGGGGGGGGGGGGGGAGGGGCATGGAGTGCGGGGCGGGCCTGCGGCAGCAGAGGCCGGCGTGACGTTGCACCAGCCTGAGGCGCGCCGTGTGTTCTCCCGTGGGAGTTGTCCCTGGATCACGGGACCCTGGCAGTGGCGGGCTGCACAGCCTCCCCGGAAGGAGGGTGTGGATAGTGACCTGTGCTCGCACACAGGCTTCTTGGTGGCGGCAGCAGCGGCGTTAGCGTCTCCCGCCCGTCTCTGGGGTCCGCGCTGATAGCCGCGGCTCGCGCCCGTCTCTGGAGCTCCTTTAAGCAGCGCTCTTAATCCCCTCTCCTCGCGCACCAAGAAACAAAGAGGGAAGAAAAAGTCTCTTGCATCTTCGGCAGCTCCAGACTTTTCCCTGGACTCCCTCCCGGCTAGCCGTGGCGCACTAACCCCCTTCAGGCTGTGTTCACGCTGCCAACCCCAGTCCTCTCCCTGCGCTCCGACTGAAGCCGGAGCCTCAACTCGCAGCCCTGCCCGTCCCGGCGGGTAAGCAGACAAGCCTCTTGGGCTGGTGAGTGCCGGTCGGCACCTATCCTCTGTGCGGGAATCTCTCCCCTTTGCCCTCCGCACCCCTGTTGCCGTGCTCTCCTCCGTGGCTCCGAAGCTTCCGCCTCCGCCACCCTCAGTCTCCGCCCGCGAAGTGGTTTCCTAGTGTGTGGAAACCTTTCTTCCTTCACAGCTCCCTCCCACTGGTGCAGGTCCTGTCCCTATTCTTTTGTCTCTGTTTATTCTTTTTTCTTTTGCCCTGCCCAGGTATGTGGGGGGTTTCTTGCCTTTTGGGAGGTCTGAGGTCTTCTGCCAGCGTTCAGTAGGTGTTCTGTAGGAGTTGCTCCACGTGTAGATGTATTTCTGGTGTATCTGTGGGGAGGAAGGTGATCTCCGCGTCTTACTCTTCCGCCATCTTCCCGGAAGCCTCTCAGGCTTGGGCAACTGAGAGGCTTGGGTGACTTTGGGCAACTCACTTAGAATCTTGGTCGTCACAGCTTCCCTCTCAAAGTATTAATAATTATACTTGCTTTTTGTTTTTCTTCTGTATCTCAGGAATTTGGGGAAAATAAACAATAGTACAAATGTTTGAGCTCTTCATAGGGAAAAGTGCAATATAATATTAATTACATAATGCGCCAGGTTGGTGGTATTTATTTCTTTGTTTTTTCTACTTTAATGCTCTGGAAGTAAAGTCAGGAAAGCACAGTACCCCTCGGCACCCTGGAAAGATTTTTCACAAATGCCATGCATCTGAATTTTGTTTTAAGCAAAAGGTCTTTTTACTTTATTTGTTTGTTTGTTTACTTATTTATTTAAATTTTTTGGCTGTACCACAGGCACGAGGGATCTTAGTTCCCCGACCAGGGATCAAACCTGCAGTGGAAGTGCAGAGTGTTGGGTTCCCTTGGAAATTTTCATTTTTGGTCTTGCTTAGAAACTACAGGAGGAGAAGACATAGCTGAAGAAAGCAGGTTAGAACGGAGGAGTGGTGGTGCAGGCAGGCAGCAGGGACTCGTGCCCCAGGAGTCAGGGGGCACTAAAGGAGACAGACTGTGTCCCTGCGCTGGGGTGTGTGATGCGGCTCAAGCAAGCAGATGTGCCCTGGGTTACCAGGAGAGGTGGGGGAGGGCACGGACGGACAGCAGGCTACAGCAGGCTGCCAGAGTTCTGGTCCTCTACCTACCGGGGCAGCGTTCAAAGTGAATAGGTGGTACTGACATTGTCAGAGATCACCAGGGGCCGCTGGAGAGAGACTGAATCCCAGTCACCCGTCCGTTTTAGTGATGCAGAGGAGTGTACAACTTGCTGCATTTTAGGAGGATTTAGTGTTTTGAAATTTTAAATAAAATTTTAGCACCGGGTGATGCTTTCCAGCTTTCTAGAAAATACACTTAGCTGGGCCAGAATACTCTTTGATGATGGCAGGTAAATGAAGTGTTTGTTTTCGTTATCTAAATGGGGAAAAAAAAAATTGAGCAGTTTTCACATTGTATGGAAGAGATTAACTTACTGTTGATGATAACCGTTCAGATGAGTAGATGCTTCTGCATCCGGTGAGGTCTTCCCAAAGCCCCTCTGTAATTCCCATGACTGAACATTTTGTGGTCAATAAGCAATTATGTTACTCTCCTGAAAGAATATAAGTCTCATGAAGGCAGAGATCGTGTCACTCTTGCTCATGGTTGTAGCTGCAACATCTGATATGGTACCAAACACAAAGGAGATGCTCAGTAATTATCTGTTGAATGAACGAATGGATGGATGGATGGATACGCTTCAATATAGTGCAGCTTGATGTGCTTGTATGCTGGCTGCATTCAGATGCCATCAGAGAAGTAAGTATCTTAAAATGTTGCTTATATCTACACACTGAAGCGACGTCACTCTTTATCACTCCAAGGTGATATAAAATGGAAACCATTAAGCCTTATTTTCAAAATGCTTATCCCGCTGACTCTGATGTGCAGCCTGTAATGTCTGCACCGAGCTCTGATTTAGAGTTTTACAATTACGTTTAAGTCTGAAAGATAGTGGCCTCTCTATCAGCTCCCTCTCCATCATTTTTTTTTTTTTTTAAAGTGAGACATTTCCTTATTAGGCATTGTGGAGCATAGCCTGAGGGGTTGCAAAGTTAAATGGGGATAAGTTTAATTTAACTCTTGGGTTATATGTTTAATTACATATCTTTAGGTGTATCGTAGAGACTAATCAATTTCCAGCCCAGGTTTTCATTTACTTACCTTTCTGACACATGTTTTCTTTGTTCCATTCTATAGCTTTTTCTAAAATAGAGCTGTCTTTCTCAGTTTCCTTGTCCTTGAGCAAATAACGTCTCCTTTTCCTTGCTTTAGGTCTCTTTTCTAGTAAGCAACTTGACCACATGAATTGCTACTGTCTACCTTGCTGTCATGCCTTGCCCTGTGCCCCGAAATCTGGCTGGACTTTAAACAAACAAAAATACTTGTTTATATGTGGCTATGTTTATTTATTACTATTTGTTACTATATGCATTGTTACTACTGCGATTACTATTATCAATAATAACATTTATTGAATACTAACTGTTCTCTAAGAGCATTATAAATATCATTTCACTTAACCATCTAATTTAGGCCCTATTAGCTAAGTACTATTCTGTCCCTGTTTCACAGATAAGGAACCCAGGGCTTATAGTCAACTCGGTAACTTGCCCAAAGCCATTCAGGTAGTTAGTTTTAAACGAAAATTTTTATTTTGAGATGATTGTAGATATGTGTTCAGTTATAAGAAATAGAGAGGTACTGTGTATCTTTTACTTAGTTTCTTCAAATGATAATATCCTGCAAAACTATGACACAGTATCATAACCAGTGTACCGACAATGATGCCGTCAAGATATAGAATATTCCCGCCACCACGAGGATCCTCCACATTGCCCTTTTTGCTATTCCGATACCCATCTCCTCTCCTCTTGCCCCCACCCCATAGCTGTGAGTCCAGCAACCACTAATCTGTTTTCCAGATTCTGTAATTTTGTCATTTCCCTAGTAAATATATAAATATAAATATAGTATGTGGCCCTTGGGGATTGGCTTCTTCTCACTCAGCGTAGCTCTCTGAAGACTCATCCAAGCCGTGGTGTGTACCAGTAGTTTGTTCCATTTTACTGCTGAGGGGTAGTCCACGTTTTAAACCATTTTCTGTTGAAGAACTTCTGGGTTGTTTCCAGCCTTTGACTACTGTGAATACAGTGACTATGGCCATTCATGTATAGGTTTTTTGTTTGAACGTATCCCAGGTCTTTACTGGGATAAATGCAGTTGCAAGAGTGCAGTTGGTGGTAGTTTCATGTTTAGTTTTATAACAAACTGTTTTCCACGGTGGCTGTCCCAGTTTACATTCCCAGCAGCAGTGTATGTGTGCCCTGGTTTCTCTGCATCCTCCCCAGCATTCGGTGTTACTATTATTTTTTGCTTAGCCACCTTGATGGGTATTTAGTGGTATCTCAATGGTGGTTTTAATTTACTTTCCCCTAATTCTTTGGTGAAATGTTCTGCATCTGGGTGCACGTGGCAGCATGGTTCAGGGCTGGCTGCCCCCAAGTCTGGTGGTTGACTGACTGTCCGCTGGAGTGATGAGGACGGTGGAACCACATGGCCTCTTCTTGTTTCCCTTCATCCAACAACCCACCCTGGTGACCGGGCTGGGTTCTGAGAGAGTAGAAGTTCACAAGGCCTTTTGAGACCTAGTTTTGGAACTGGCACACTTTTACTTCCCCTGTATTCTGTTACTCAGAGCAAGTCACAAGGCCAACCCTGATTCAAGGAGTGGGGACATAGACTATCTATCTCTTGAAGGGAGAAATTGCAAAGTCAAATATCCGAGAGTATAGATACAGGGAGGAACAGAGAATTGGGGGCTGTTTTGCAATTAATATACCACATCAGGTATCTTGTATAATTATCTTCCACCCATTTTTCCCTTCATAACACACATTAACCTTGTACACTAGTGTACCTAATACACTATTTAGTGTACTTAGTGAAAATATATTTGACTAGGAGTTGGAAAGTCAGTTGTGTGTGTGTGTGTGTGTGTGTGTTAAGATATTGGATTAAGGGTTCTTAGTGTTATCCAGCTTATTTACAAACATTTACCTTTAACACATGCACAGTTGACTTCTGCCTAAATCTCAATGGGACAGTTAGAATTAAAGAAGATTATATTTTCATCTTTTTTGTAGTGTGTTACATAAGCTAATTTCCGCCCATCCAATTTCAACTCAGCTGCTTCTGGGACAGCCCCTAAATCCACCCAGCAAATCCTCACTAAGTGCCAGGTACTGGGGGTAAAAAAGAGGAATAAGATACCTGCTGAGGACTTCCAGCCCAGTGAGAGACGTGGGTGTACAGAACAATGCCGAGTGGCGGGTTGTATCTCCCATCTCATATACTTCTTTTTCCCTGGACCTCTTGCACTTATTAACTTTTTTTTTTCCTTCCCAGCAGAAACGACATGGCCTTATCTTTTTCCCACTTTCCCACCCCCGGTGTGTGGTCATATATACCTCTAGGATGCTTAGAGCTCTGTCTGTGGATGGGGTGTCTCATGCCACCTGGCTGAGTGACAGTGTTCCGGCTATGGTTTTCTAATTAGTAAGGGATTTCTCCATTTGCTAGTTAATTCTGCTCATTTTAGTAATAAACCACGGGCAGCTGGAGGGAGTGCAGGTCTCACACCATAATTATTTCATGGCTTTTGTTGAAGGTCTAATGCTCTCTGTAACGTTTTTACTTCTTTTGCTAAAATCGCACCAAAAAATAGTCGACATGTGTTCCTGCCATTTTTACCTACTTGACAGTTTAGAAAACAACTGTGGATAACTTTCTAATTTCATTTTGGTTGAAAATGTCGTACAGGGGAGAACAGTCTGGGTGAATGTATACCAGATGTTAGGAGCGGTGATCTCTGGCTGGCAAGTTTAATGATGATTTGTTATCTTATTTTAGCTTTGTTGTGTTTCCTAATGTTATACTGTAAAATGTATTATGGCTGTAAAAATTATTTTTAGTATGGAAGAAATTTACGGCCCACACGTAATGTTTTATGACCAGAGAGAGTGTGTGAGAGTGAGAGGGATGAGAGCTTCCCAGGTATGCAAGGCCCTGACTAAGGCAGTGACAGAGGCCTCCTGAATGACTGTATGTCAACGTAGAGAAATAGGAAGCAGGTTTAGGGAGCTCTGACCAGATTTCATTCTTCGATGTTACTTCCCTATGTTTTTCGCCTGGTGTCTCCTTTTCTCTGTGCCCGTCACACGGTGCGTCATTCATGCTAAAGGATGGTGCTCCTGACACTGATGGTCAGCTGGAGACGTGGGTATAGCTGAAAATGCTCACGTTCTACCCCAGATCCTTTCAATTAGGAAACACGCTTTGAGGTTTTCTGGGCAGTGTGGAAGAGAGAACTGGTTTTGTGTTCTGGGGTTTGTAACAATGGTATCCTTTCTTTTATGTCCTGAGCAGATAGAGTTCTGGGGTTGTGAAGGATGGAGGAACATGTGACCTCGGAGTTTTCTATTGCAGAGAATCAGTGCAGCAAACAGGGTATGCTGCACTGTGGAGCAAGCATCGTATTTATGGTTGTGGGGTGAACAAGAACGTAAGCAGATTCAGTTATACAGGCAGTCCACATGATGTCATATGTAGAATTCAGAGTCAGGAACCTGAGACTAATCATTCAAAATACAAGTAGATACAGAGAGGATACACTCCAGTTGAAGTCCCTGTTCTGAATTGTAAGGGCTAGATTCCTATTAAGGAAACCTGGTTATAAAAGGATGAGGTAGCAGAAACCATCCTAAAGGAATCAAGGCCAAAAGGAAGGTGAAGCATTACTGTTATGGGCTCCCGGAGTTCCTCTTCTGTGCTGAGGGATTATACTGTTTCCCATTGCAGAAACTGTTTTAGGAAGGACCGTATGCATTAAATCTTAGAATTTTTTCCAAACCACTTGGCTGATGAGCTCAAGGACTCATTCGAACCATCTAGGCCAAAGATATAGAAACAGGAATGCAGAGGACATACCTTTATTTCCTGTTTTTCCCCTAGAAAATGTACCTCCACAGCATACATTTTCCTGTATGTCATTGTGATCAACTTCCTTTGGCCCCCGAGGAATTGAGATGGTAACTTAATTCTTTTTTTTTTTGCGGTACACGGGCCTCTCACTGTTGTGGCCTCTCCCGTTGCGGAGCACAGGCTCCGGACACGCAGGCTCAGCGGCCATGGCTCACGGGCCCAGCTGCTCCACGGCATGTGGGATCTTTCCGGACCGGGGCACGAACCCGTGTCCCCTGCCTCGGCAGGCGGACTCCCAACCACTGCACCACGAGGGAAGCCCAAGATGGTAACTTAATTCTTAATTCCAGTGACCTCTGGCAAGGTTCCAGGATACAATATCAATATATAAAAATCAGTTGTTTAGAGATTGGTTCAAGATGGCGGAGTAGAAGGACGTGCTCTCACTCCCTCTTGCGAGAGCACCAGAACCACAACTAACTGCTGAACAATCATCGACAGGAAGACACTGGAACTCACCAAAAAAGATACCCCACATCCAAAGACAAAGGAGAAACCACAATGAGATGGTAGGAGGGGCGCGATCACAATAAAATCAAATCCCGTAACAGCTGGGTGGGTGACTCACAAAATGGAGAACACTTATGCCACAGAAGTCCACCCATTGGAGTGAAGGTTCTGAGCCCCACGTCAGGCTTCCCAACTTGGCAACGGGAGGAGGAATTCCTAGAGAATCAGACTTTGAAGGCTAGTGGGATTTGATTGCAGGACTTCGACAGGACTGGGGGAAACAGAGATTCCACTCTTGGAAGGCACACACAAAGTAGTGTGTGCATCGGGACCCAGGGGAAGGAGCAGTGACCCCATAGGAGACTGAACCAGACCTACCTGCTAGTGTTGGAGGGTCTCCTGCAGAGGCAGGGGTTGGCTGTGTCTCACCGTGAGGACAAGGACACTGGCAGCAGAAGTTCTGGGAAGTACTCCTTGGCGTAAGCCCTCTCAGAGTCCACCATTAGCCACACCAAAGAGCCCAGGTAGGCTACAGTGTTGGGTCGCCTCAGGCTAAACAACCAACAGGGAGGGAACCCAGCCCCACCCATCAGCAGACAGCGGATTAAAGTTTTACTGAGCTCTGCCCACCAGAGAAACAGCCAGTTCTGCCCACCACCAGTCCCTCCCATCAGGAAACTTACACAAGCCTCGTAGATAGCCTAATCCACCAGAGGGCAGACAGCAGAAGCAAGAAGAACTACAATCCTGCAGCCTGTGGAACAAAAACCACATTCACAGAAAGATAGGCAAGATGAAAAGGCAGAGGGCTATGTACCAGATGAAGGAACAAGATAAAACCCCAGAAAAACAACTAAATGAAGTGGAGATAGGCGACCTTCCAGAAAAAGAATTCAGAATAATGATAGTGAAGATGATCCAGGACCTCGGAAAAAGAATGGAGGTAAAGATCGAGAAGCTGCAAGAAATGTTTAACAAAGACCTAGAAGAATTAAAGAACAAACAAACAGAGATGAACAATACAATAACTGAAGTGAAAACTACACTAGAAGGAATCAATAGCAGAATAACTGAGGCACAAGAACGGATAAGTGACCTGGATGACAGCATGGTGGAATTCACTGCTGCGAAACAGAATGAAGAAAAAAGAATGAAAAGGAATGAAGACAGCCTAAGAAACCCCTGGGACAACATTAAACACAAAAACATTTGCATTATAGGGGTCCCAGAAGAAGAAGAGAGAGAGAAAGGACCTGAGAAAATATTTGAAGAGATTATAGTTGAAACTTCCCTAACATGAGAAAGAAAATAGCCACCCAAGTCCAGGAAGTGCAGAGAGTCCCATACACGATAAACACAAGGACAAACATGCCGAGACCCATAGTAATCAAATTGGCAAAAACTAAAGACAAAGAAAAATTATTGAAAGCAGCAAGGGAAAAATGACAAATAACACACAGGGGAACTCCCGTAAGGTTAACAGCTGATTTCTCAGCAGAAACTCTACAAGCCAGAAGGGAGTGGCATGACATACTTAAAGTGATGAAAGGGAAGAACGTACAACCAAGGTTATTCTACCCAGGAAGGATCTCATTCAGATTTGAGGGAGAAATCAAAAGGTTTACAGACAAGCAAAAGCTAAGAGAACTCAGAACCACCAAAACAGCTCTACAACAAATGCTAAAGGAACTTCTCTAAGTGGGAAACACAAGAGAAGAAAAGGACCTGCAAAAACAAACCCATAACAATTAAGAAAATGGTCATAGGGACATACATATCAATAATTACCTTACACGTGAATGGATTAAATGCTCCCACCAAAAGACACAGGGTTGCTGAATGGATACAAAAACAAGACCCATCTATATGCTGTCTACAAGAGACCCACTTCAGACCTAGGGACATGTACATACTGAAAGTGAGGGGATGGAAAAAGATATTCCATGCAAATGGAAATCAAAAGAAAGCTGGAGTGGCAATACTCATATCAGATAAAATAGGCTTTAAAATAAAGAATGTTACAAGAGACAAGGAAGGACACTACATAATGATCAAGGGATCAATCCAAGAAGAAGATATAACAATTACAAATATATAGGTACCCAACGTAAGAGCACCTCAATACATAAGGCAACTGCTAACAGCTATAAAATAGGAAATCGAAAGTAACACAAAAATAGTGGGGGACTTCTAACACCTCACTTACACCAATGGACAGATCATCCAAACAGAAAATTACTAGGGAAACACAAGCTTTAAATGACACAATAGACCAGATAGATTTAATTGATATTTATAGGACATTCCATCCAAAAACAGCAGATTACACTTTCTTGTGAAGTGCGCACAGAACATTCTCCAGGGTAGATCACATCTTGGGTTATAAATCAAGCCTCAGTAAATTTAAGACAATTGAAATCATATCAAGCATCTTTTCTTACCACAACGCTATGTGATTAGAAATCAATTACAGGGAAAAAAACGTAAAAAACACAAGCACATGGAGGCTAAACAATACATTACTAAATGACCAAGAGATCACTGAAGAAATCAAAGAGAAATCAAAAAATACCTAGAGACAAATGACATGGAAACATGACCATCCAAAACCTATTAGATGCAGCAAAAGCAGTTCTAAGAGGGAAGTTTATAGCAGTACAATCCTACCTCAAGAAACAAGAAAAATCCCAAATAAACAATCTAACCTTTCACCTAAAGGAAGGAGAGAAAGAAGAACAAACAAAACCCAAAGTTAGGAGAAGGAAAGAAATCATAAAGATCAGAGCAGAAATAAATGAAATAGAAACAAAGAAAGCAATAGCAAAGATCAATAAAACTAAAAGCTGTTTCTTTGAGAAAATAAACCAAATTGATAAACCATTAGCCAGACTCATCAAGAAAAAGAGGGAGAGGACTCAAATCATTAAAATTAGAAGTGAAAAAGGAGAAGTTACAACAGACACTGCAGAAACACAAAGCATCCGAAGAGACTACTACAAGCAACTCTATGCCAATAAAATGGACAGCCTGGAAGCAGTGGACAAATTCCTAGAAAGGTATAACCTTCCAAGACTGAACCAGGAAGAAATAGAAAATATTAACAGAACAATCACAAGTAAAGAAATTGAACCTGTGATTAAAAATCTTCCAACAAACAAAAGTCCAGGACCAGATGGCTTCACAGGTGAATTCTGTCAAACATTTAGAGAAGAGCTAACACGCATCCTTTTCAAACTCTTCCAAAAAATTGCAGAGGAAGGAACACTCCCAAACTCATTCTGTGAGGCCACCATCACTCTGACACCAAAAGCAGACTAAGATACTACAAAAAAAGAAAATTACAGACCAATATCACTGATCAATAGAGATGCAAATATCCTCAACAAAATACTAGGAAACAGAATCCAACAAAATATTAAAAGGATCACCAAGTGGGATTTATCCCAGGGATGCAGTGATTATTCAATATACTCAAATCAATAAATGTGATACACCATATTAACAAATAGAAGAATAAAAACAATATGATCATCTTAATAGATGCAGAAAAGGCTTTTGACAAAGTTGAACATCCATGTATGATAAAAACTCTCCAGAAAATGGGCATAGAGGGAACCTACCTCAGCATAATAAAGGCCATATACAACAAACCCACAGCAAACTTCATTCTCAATGGTGAAAAACTGAAAGCATTTCCTCTAAGATCAGGAACAAGACAAGGATGTCCACTCTCACCACTATTATTCAACATAGTTTTGGAAGTCCTAGCATGGCAATCAGAGAAGAAAAAGGAATACAAATTGGAAAAGAAGAAGTAAAACTGTCACTGTTTGCAGATGACATGATACTATACATAGAGAATCCTAAAAGTGCCACCAGAAAACTTCTAGAGCTAATCAATGAATGTGGTAAAGTTGCAGGATACAAAATTAATGCACAGAAATCTCTGGCATTCCTATACACTAATGATAAAAAATCTGAAAGAGAAATTAAGGAAACACTCCCATTTACCATTGCAACAGAACGAATAAAATACCTAGGAATAAACTTACCTAGGGAGACAAAAGACCTGTATGCAGAAAACTATAAGACACTGATGAAGGAAATTAAAGATGATACAAACACGTGGAGACATATACCATGTTCTTGGATTGGAAGAATCAATATTGTGAAAATGACTATACTACCCAAAGCAATCTACAGATTCAATGCAATCCCTATCAAATTACCAATGGCATTTTTCACAGAACTAGAAGAAAAAACCATAAAATTTGTATGGAGACACAAAAGACCCCGAATAACCAAAGGAGTCTTGAGGGAAAAAAACGGAGATGAAGGAATCAGACTCCCTGACTTCAGGCTATACTACAAAGCTACAGTAATCAAGACAGTGTGGTACTGGCACAAAAATAGAAATATAGATCAATGGAACAGGATAGAAAGTCCAGAGATAAACCCATGCACCTATGGTCAACTAATATATGATAAAGGAGGCAAGGATATACAATGGAGAAAAGACAGTCTCTTCATTAAGTGGTGCTGGGAAAACTGGACAGCTACATGTAAAAGAATGAAATTAGAACACTCCCTAACACCATACACAAAAATAAACTCAAGATGGATTAGTGACCTAAATGTAAGACTGGACACTATAAAACTCTTAGAGGAAAACATAGGAAGGAAACTCTTTGATATAAATCACAGCAAGATCTTTTTTGATCCACCTGCTAGCGTAATGGAAATAAAAACAAAAATAAACAAATGGGACCTAATGAAAGTTAAAAGCTTTTGCATAGCAAAGGAAACCATAAACAAGACAAAAAGACTACCCTCAGAATGGGAGAAAGTACTTGCTAATGAATCAATGGACAAAGGATTAATCTCCAAAATATATAAACAGCTCATGCAGCTCAATATTAAAAAAACAACCACCCACTCCAAAAATGGGCAGAAGACCTAAATAGACATTTCTCCAAAGAAGACATACAGATGACATTTCTCCAAAGAAGACATACAGAAGCACATGAAAAGCTGCTCACCATCACTAATTATTAGAGAAATGCAAATCAAAACTGCAGTGAGGTATCACCTCACACCAGTTATAATGGGCATCATCAGAAAATCTACGAACAACAAATGCTGGAGAGGGTGTGGAGAAAAGGGAACCCTCTTGCTCTTTTGATGGGAATGTAAATTGATACAGCCACTATGGAGAACAGTATGGATGTTCCTTAAAAAACTAAAAATAGAATTACCATATGACCCAGAAATCCCACTACTGGGCATATACTTAGAGAAAACCATAATTCAAAAAGACACATGCACCCCAATGTTCATTCCAGCACTGTTTACAATAACCAGGTTATGGAAGCAACCTAAATGCCCATCGATAGATGAATGGATAAAGAAGATGTGGTACATATATACAATGGAATATTATCCAGCCATAAAAAGGAACGCAATTGGGTCATTTGTAGAGATGTGGATGAATCTATAGACTGTCATACAGAGTGAAGTAAGGCAGAAAGAGAAAAACAAATATTGTATATTAACGCATATATATGGAACCTAGAAAAAAGGTACAGATGAATTGGTTTGCAGGGCAGAAATTGAGACACAGACGTAGAGAACAAACGTATGGACGCCAAGGGCGGAAAGTGGCGGGGAGGGGGGTGTTGGTGTGATGAATTGGGAGATTGGGATTGACATATATACACTAATATGTATAAAATGGATAACTAATAAGAACCTGGTATATAAAAAAATTAAATAAAATTCAAAAATAAATCAGTTTTATGGTATACTAACAGTGGACAATCAGAAATTGATATAAAAAATGCCGTTTACAGTAGCATCAAAGATAGAAATACTTAGGGATAAATCTGACAAAAGATGTGCAAAACCTATACACTGAAAACCCATAAAATATTACTGAGAAAAACTAAAGAAGACCTAAATAAATTGAGAGGTGTATTTTGTACATGGTCAGAAGTCTCAATATTGTTATGATGTCTGTTTTCCCCAAACTGATCTATAGATTCAATGCAACCACAATCAAAATGCTAGCACTGTTTGAAATTGCAGTGGTGAATCTAAGAAGTCACATAGATACCAAAGTTCCCAGACTAGGTAGCCAAAACAACTTTGGAAGAGAAGAACTAAGTTGCAAGACTAAAGCTACCTGATTTCATGACTTATAAAGCTCAGTAACCAAGAGTGTGGTGTTGGTGTCACAGTAGACAAATAGATTACTGTGGAAGAGCAGAGAGTCAGAAATAGATCCACACATATATATATATATATATATATATATATATGTACAGCCGGTTTTAGACAAAGGTGCAAAGGCAATTCAGTGGCGTAAGACTGTTCCTTCAAGAAACTCTGGAACAATTGGATATCCATGAGCAAAAAAAATGAACATTGAACCACGCCTTATAGTGTATATTAAAATGAACACAGAATAGATTATAAAATAATGAGAACCTAAAACAATAAACCTTGTAGAAGAAAACATAGGAAAAAAATCTTTGTGACATTGGGTTGGAAGAGATTTCTTAGATATGATACAGAAACCACGATCCATAAAAGAACAAATTGATGTTAGACTTCATCTAAAATTAAAAATTCCTGCTCTTCAAAAGATACTGTTAAGAAAATGCAAAGATAGGGGGATTCCCTGGTGGCACAGTGGTTGAGAATATGCCTGCCAATGCAGAGGACATGGGTTTGAGCCCTGGTCCAGGAAGATCCCTCGTGCCACGGAGCAAATAAGCCCATGCACCACAACTACTGAGCCTGTGATCTACAGCCCGAGTGCCACAACTACTGAGTCCATGCACTACAGCTACTGAAGCCCTCGCGCCTAGAGCCTGTGCTCTGCAACAAGAGAAGCCACTGCAGTGAGAAGCCTGTGCACCGCAACGAAGAGTAGCCCCCCACTCGCCACAACTAGAGAAAGCCCGCGCGCAGCAACAAAGACCCAGTGCAGCCAAAAATAAATAAAATAAATAAATTTTTTAAAAAAGAAAGAAAATGCAAAGATAGACCACAGATTGGGAGAAAATATTTCCAAATACATATGATAATGGACTTGCATCCAGAATATAGAAATTATTCTCAAAACTTAATAAGAAAACAAGCAACCCACTAAAATAACAGGTATGTGATATGAACAGATATTTCACCGAAGAAGAAATAAACAAGAAAAGATGCTCAACGTCGTGAATCATTAGGGAAATGCAAATTAAAACTTCAATGAAATAACACAATAGGCATATCAGAATGGCTATCATTAAGACAACTCACTGTATCAAGTGTCGATGACATTATGGAGGAAGTGAACTCTCATACTTTGTTCTTGGGAACGGGAAATGGTACAGCCACTTCGGAAAACACTTTGGCAGTTCCCTAAAAAAAATTAAACATCTTCCACATGATTCATCCATTCCCACTTCTAAATATTTACCCAAGAGGAAACAAATAGAAACATGTGTCTGTTCAAAAAATTACATGTGAATGTTCGTAGTAGTGGACTTAGTAATAGCCAAAAAGTTGAAACAATTCAAATGCTCATCCACAGGTGAAAGGGCAAACTCATTGTACAATAGCATAGCTCAGCCCGTGCTGAAACGACTCAGGAATAAAAGGTAAATGAAGTGTTGATTCATGCAACAGCATGGACGAAGCTCAGTGTAATTAGGCTGAGTGAAAGAAACAAGTCCCCCTCCATCCCCACCAAAAGAATACATGCTGTATAGTTCCATATATTTAAAATTATTAAAAATGCTAATAAATTTAGTATCCAAAAGCAAAACAGTGTTGCCTCGGGATGGGGAAAGGCAGGGAGGGGGTGACAGGGAGAGATGGCAAAAGGACATGAAAAACTTTTGGAGCTAGTGGGCTATGTTCATGATCTTGATTGAGGTGATGGCTTCATAGCTGTATGCTAAAACTTACGAAATTGTATGCTTAAAATGTGCAGTGTCTTGAATTTGAATTCAAGCTCTTCCATAAAGCTCTTAAGAAACAGTGTAGTAAAGGGCTGTAGCAGGCAGGAGTGGTATAGGGTCTGTCGGGGGGCACAAAGAAAGGAGTGGTCAGTCTTTGCTGGGAGGTGATCTTCGCTGAGCTGTAAAAGGTGAGTAAGCATTTGTCAGAACTGCTGCAAAGACAAAACACTCCAAGCCTCATGGAGGCTCAGTGAGGGCTGAGAGGTGTGAAGCAGCGTGGCAAAAAATTTGAGGACTCACAGAGAGATTTAGCATCCTGGCAGCTGTGGAAGTAAAGGCACCTAGAGAAGTAGGTAGGGGCCAGACCATAGAGGACTTGCTTATCATCCTGAAGAGTTAGGATTTTAGCTCATAGGCACATCTGGGCAGTAACAGGCTGTATTTGTTTTAAGGAAGATTATTTTCACCCTAGAATGAATGCTTAACTCTGATAATTAAGGATATGTAGGATTTTAGTTAAATAACAAGAGAATTCTCCATTGATAAAGGTTCCATATGATCACTTCCTGTGAAAGTATTTTATCTTGAATGTGCCCCCCGCCCCAAATGTGATCACATGGAAAATTTGGCACCTAACGTCAACTGTGCAGATGCGCACACATGGATATCCATTCCTGGATTTCTCTCCTGTCTTCTCCTTACCCCACCTGTTGACAGAGAGGGAACTTTTGCCAATCTTGTTCCAAGGCTCTTTTGTCAAAATGTTCCAGGTCAGAGATTCACCTTAATCTAAATAGCGAAACTGCTCCACTGCAGAATCACATCAGCCTGGAGTTGAGAACCAAGCTCAGCAGCCTGGAGATTTGGAAGGCATCTCAATGTGGTTGAGCTCCAGTGGTCCAGCCACTAAAGACCAGGTCCACCTCTCCCTGGGTGCTTTGCAAAGCACCTGCAGTGTTGAAAGCCAGCATTGCAAAGGCACCGTGAATGCCTCAGCTGAAATGTTTTACTTTGGCCACCGTTAAGGGATGTTGGCAATAATAATACTGGCACGAGTTGAGCACCGAAGAGGAGAGTCCTCTAATTATGAATCTGCGTCGGTTCCACTGTAAATATTTCTACTACCTGATAATCTTTGGCCACTAAACCCAGATTATGCCAAATTTTGCTTTCTTGGTACAAAAAGCTTCTTGTTTTCCTTCGTCCTGGGAATGAACCTTTAGCTATATGTGTTGGAAAACTAAATCTCCGTGGAATACCTCTGTGTGCATCTGGGGAAAACCTAAAGATTTATTGCTTCTGACTTTTAAAACTAGTGATTTAGCAATCTTTTAATTGTTATTTTAAAAAAGCAGATCTGGTACTTGCATTTTTGTTGAGTACCAGGAATAGTGATGAGCATTGATTTTATAGTATATTAGAATTAATGGGGTATGTATCATCATTTTACTTATTTATTTATTTATTTATTCGGTACATGGGCCTCTCACTGTTGTGGCCTCTCCCGTTGCGGAACACAGGCTCCAGATGCGCAGGCTCAGCGGCCATGGCTCACGGGCCCAGCCGCTCTGCGGCACGTGGGAATCTTCCTGGACAGGGGCACAAACCCGTGTTCCCTGCATGAGCAGGCGGACTCTCAACCACTGCGCCACCAGGGAAGCCCCATTTTATTTATTTTTTTTTAAATAAATTTATTTATTTATTTATGGCTGCATTGGGTCTTCGTTTTTGCGCATGGGCCTTTTCTTTAGTTGCGGCGGGCGGGGGCTACTCTTTTTTGCGGTGCATGGGCTTCTCATTGCAGTGACTTCTCTTGTTGCAGAGCATGGGCTCTAGGCACGCGGGCTTCAGTAGTTGTGACTCGCAGGCTCTAGAGCTCAGGCTCAGTAGTTGTGGCGCACGGGCTTAGTTTGTTTGTGCCATGTGGGATCTTCCTGGACCTGGGCTCGAACCCGTGTCCCCTGCAGTGGCAGGCGGATTCTTAACCACAGCACCACCAGAGAAGTCCCTCATCATTTGATTTTAATATTCATTGTCTTGCTGGGAGGGTTAATAATATATTCAGCAAAGAACCCTGAATTCTTAAAGCTCAGAGGTAAAAATCAATAAAATAAAATGATGGTGAGAATAGCTTCACTTGTTTCATAATTTTGCTGTGATTAGCTGCTGAGTTACTAATTACTCAGCTACCTTAAAAGATGGAGAGAAGTGAGTGTGTTTGTTGTTATCATGATTATTGTTTTTACTGTTACTCTTAGTTAAAAAAATAACGTCAGTCACATTCTCAGAGATCAGTGGTTTGTGTAGGTTTTAAATTAAGCCAAACCCTACTAATTGCCAGGTGAGGAGCCAGGCCGGTCCCCTGCTGGGAAACAGGTGCGCCTCTGCTCCCGTGATGCTGACGTGGCCCTTGCTGTTGTCACTGAGCCCAGCATTTCCATGGCTCCTTTCTCCAAGGTGAGCTCCAGCCTGGGCCACAGAGGCCACTCTCTGCACCTGTTTAAAGGTACAAAAACATAGTTGTGTTCGTCCGTATATGACACAGATCGGTTGTCATGAAAGAAGCATTTCTTTCAAAATGTAAAGAATCCGTCTTGCGTAAGCTTTGACTTGGTTGCAAAGCCATGGGAAGTGGGGTCTTTCTAATCCCTCCTGGGAAGTTATTGTAGCTGACTTTCCTCCCTGCCTTGTTCCTATTAATGTCCAAATATATTCATGTAAATAATTTCGTTTAAACGGGACTGACTCCACTTGATTTATGATAAGTCATCACTAAAATTCACATGAAAGGAAGAAGAAAGAGTTCTGTGTAAGCTGATGAGAAACCATTATACAGTAACTATTGGTGATGTTGATAATAATAGCTGATGGTTACCAGGTATTTACTGATTGCCTGGCACTTTTTAGTGTGCTTCGCATATGGCTGTAACTTGACCCTTATAACAACCCTATGAGGTAGATACGATTATTTTCCCTATGTTACAGATCTAGAAACTCAATCTCAAAAAACTGAGGAATTTACTCAGAGTTACACAGACTGTAAGTGGTGGAGGAAAATTCAAATCCAGGCCGTCTGTCTTTAGAGTCTGTGTTCTGAGGCAGTGCATTATGTTGCCTCTTGATTATGTAACCTTTTAAAGACATCATCTTAAAGACTCAGTGTAAGTTATAATTCAAATGCCATTAATGACTAAAGAAATGATAGTGCTACAATTTACTGAGTACTTACTATATCAGGTGCTGTGCTAAGTACTTTGCATGTATTATTTAGTGTTTTGCATGTACTATTTAATCCTCTTAGTAATGCTTTGAGGCAGGTATTATCATTCACATTTTATAGATGAGGAAAAAAAATGAAGCTTAGAGAGGCTTACTGGCTTGCCCAAGGCCAGACAGTAAATTTGAGATAGGATTCAAAGCCAGGTTCTTGACTCAGATGCTTGTGTTTTTAACCCAATGGGAAAAGATTATAAAAACTCAAATTGGACTGTCTCATGCATAGCCTGCTCTATTATGTAAGTCATGTTATTAATTTTGAACTTTTTGGTTAATATAAGCAACTCGTACATCTCAGGATAATTGCAGATTCTCAGATGTTTTCACCTTCACATTTAAAAGTGTTTCAAGCCTGCACAGTTCTTTCAATTGTTGGACAGTATAATCTAGAGCAGGGCTTCTTAACCTTTTTTAGTGTTGTGGACATCTTTGTTTTCTTTTATTTTTATTTTTTTTTTTTACATCTTTATTGGGGTATAATTGCTTTACAATGGTGTGTTAGTTTCTGCTTTATAACAAAGTGAATCAGTTATACATATACATATGTTCCCGTATCTCTTCCCTCTTGCTTCTCCCTCCCTCCCACCCTCCCTCTCCCACCCCTCCAGGCAGTCACAAAGCACTGAGCTGATCTCTCTGTGCTACGTAGCTGCTTCCCACTAGCTACCTGTTTTACGTTTGGTAGTGTATATATGTCCATGCCTCTCTCTCGCTTTGTCACAGATTACCCTTCCCCCTCCCCATATCTTCAAGTCCGTTCTCTAGTAGGTCTGTGTCTTTATTCCTGTCTTAACCCTAGGTTCTTCATGACATTTTTTTTTTCTTAAAGTCCATATATATGTGTTAGCATATGGTATTTGTCTTTCTCTTTCTGACTTACTTCACTCTGTATGACAGACTCTACGTCTATCCACCTCATTACAAATAGCTCAATTTCGTTTCTTTTTATGGCTGAGTAATATTCCATTGTATATATGTGCCACTTCTTTATCCATTCATCCGATGATGGACACTTAGGTTGTTTCCATCTCCGGGCTATTGTAATAGAGCTGCAATGAGCATTTTGGTACATGACTCTTTTTGAATTATGGTTTCCTCAGGGTATATGCCCAGTAGTGGGATTGCTGGGTCATATGGTAGTTCTATTTGTAGTTTTTTAAGGAACCTCCATACTGTTCTCCATAGTGGCTGTACCAATTCACATTCCCACCAGCAGTACAAGAGTGTTCCCTTTTCTCCACACCCTCTCCAGCATTTATTGTTTCTAGATTTTTTGATGATGGCCATTCTGACTGGTGTGAGATGATATCTCATTGTAGTTTCGATTTGCATTTCTCTAATGATTAATGATGTTGAGCATTCTTTCATGTGTTTGTTGGCAGTCTGTATATCTTCTTTGGAGAAATGTCTATTTAGGTCTTCTGCCCGTTTTTGGATTGGGTTGTTTGGTTTTTTTTGTTATTGAGCTGCATGAGCTGCTTATAAATTTTGGAGATTAATTCTTTGTCAGTTGCTTCATTTGCAAATATTTTCTCCCATTCTGAGGGTTGTCTTTTGGTCTTGTTTATGGTTTCCTTTGCTGTGCAAAAGCTTTGAAGTTTCATTAGGTCCCATTTGTTTATTTTTGTTTTTATTTCCATTTCTCTAGGAGGTGGGTCAAAAAGGATCTTGCTACAATTTATGTCATAGAGTGTTCTGCCTATGTTTTCCTCTAAGAGTTTGGTAGTGTCTGGCCTTACATTTAGGTCTTTAATCCATTTTGAGCTTATTTTTGTGTATGGTGTTAGGGAGTGATCGAATCTCATACTTCTACGTGTACCTGTCCAGTTTTCCCAGCACCACTTATTGAAGAGGCTGTCCTTTCTCCACTGTACATTCCTGCCTCCTTTATCAAAGATAAGGTGACCATATGTGCATGGGTTTATCTCTGGGCTTTCTATCCTGTTCCATTGATCTATCTTTCTGTTTTTGTGCCAGTACCATACTATCTTGATTACTGTAGCTTTGTAGTATAGCCTGAAGTCAGGGAGCCTGATTCCTCCAGCTCCGTTTTTCATTCTCAAAATTGCTTTGGCTATTCAGGGTCTTTGGTGTTTCCACACAAATTGTGAAATTTTTTGTTCCAGTTCTGTGAACATGGACATCTTTGATAGTCTGGTAGAGTTCATGTCCTGCTTCTGAGAGCAAAGTATGTGAATGCATAAGATAAAATACATAGAATTATAAGGAACCAATTATATTAATTATAGTTATCAAAGTATTAAATCAAATTTGTTTTGTAGTAATACATGTGCTCCTTGATTAACACATTATATTTGATCTGGCAATGGGTATAATAACCACTGTAATTTCAAGCTGGTTATAAACATACACGATATTTTGAAATATTAGCATCAATTACAATGAGATATGAAAATACCTGTGGCTTCTGTTGGTGGCAAATGTGTAAGTACTGCTAATGCTACCATGATTTGTTGCCTAAATTCATAATTGAAGCAAATGCAGTTAGATATTGGTAAAAATAAAGATCTAACTTTTTTCCCATCTGAGTGTAAGTACCTCCATAAACTCCATCCATGGTTCCCTTTGGTATTCGAGGACCTAGATTAACATACTCTAGCCAAGAGGGTATTGCTTCATCTTTATGTGCTTCAAGTAGGAGGCATCCCATTCGATATGCTGTGCACATCTACCTGCTCAAAACTGTTCTACCTCTCCAGAGGATCTGGGATCCCCTTCACTACCACCACATAGAGGTTGGCCCCAGAAGGTTCTCTCTGTGTGGCTTTGTAGTGTTAGTTGGTTATTTGCCTGCTCATGAAGTCTGAAGTCAACATTCCTCACCATCTTAGATCTTATAGTTCTAAAGAGAAAAGGCAAAAAGCACGGAAATACACTTTCAACATTGAGGATGTGTTACAGATGCCGAGGAAGGGCAATAACGGTAGTATAAGCAGTAAATGGGAGACTTTGATGTTAGAAGGAAGTTACCTGCTCTTACTGCAATAAGATAGAATTCACTAGAATTTTACCCTTTCCCATACCTTTGTTTCGTGAACAATAATAGTACATACAGGGGCTTCCCTGGTGGTGCAGTGGTTAAGAATCCGCCTGCCAATGCAGGGGACACGGGTTCGATCCGTGGTCCAGGAAGATCTCACATGCCACAGAGCAACTAAGCCCGTGCACCACAGCTACTGAGCCTGCGTGCCACAGCTACTGAAGCCCTCGTGCCTAGAGCCTGTGCTCCACAACAAGAGAAGCCACCAAAATGAGATGCCCGTGGTTCATTTGTTCATTCAGAAACATTTAAGTGTTGTGCTATGTCCAAGGCACTGAGTTATCATTCGTCTGTCATTTGAATCTCACAATTCTTTGAAATTGTACCCATTTTTCAGACTAGGGACCTGAGGCACGTAGCGGTTTAGATGTGCCTGTGAGTGGTAGAGCCGATGGTTTTACTATTTATACTGAGAGGTACCATTTACTCTTGGCAGCTCTCCTAGCGTGCTGAACTGGATGGCAGGGCTTGGTAACTGAACAAATAAGCTGTTCCAGTTCCCAGGAACATCTGGGACTTGGTGACACAGACTAACAGGATATATAGGAACAGCGATTTTCAACTGAAATTTGCTGGACTTGTTAAGGGAAGACAAACTGCATTTTGAAGTTCCGATTGCCTTTTGGAAGCAAGAAAGTCGATTTCAGGTTAATGGGTTTGGAGCCAGCTTACTTTGTGCTGGACTGACTTTTGGTAAACAGCCATATGTTATGAGTCCCCTCATAAATTCTGTTTACTTGCCTCTTATTTTTCTTTTGTGCTGTTTTAGTCACTGTTGCCCATTCATTCTCAACCTTGTTTTTCCATGTTTTTGCCACCTCCTCTCTTCTGCCTTTCAGAAATTCCCTGTCACTTTTTCTCAGAACTCTGTGGATGGACAGTGGTCCTTTGTACCCTGTGAAATACCTTCTCCTTCGAGGTTCAGATTGTTTTCTCATTCCTACTGCCCTTCAGCTCAGGGTGATTGGTTAGCTGCTGTCCAGGTTAGAGCTCAGCATGACTGTGCTTTTCATTCCCTTAGTTACACTGCCTGTCTGTACCCTGCCCTGCCCTAGTCCTAGCCCTATACACCTTCTGTTTTTCAAAGCCCCTCTTACGTTTTACCCCTATTACCCTAGGATACACTTCTAAAGTTTGTTCACATATAGTAGTTGCTTTAAATTTTTTTGATTCAATTTTCACTCTTTAAGAAGTTTTTCCAGTGACACATGTACTATAAGTTTATATTGTACAAAATTCAAGCATTACAGAAGTACATTAATGTAGGAAATGAAAGTATCCAATCCCATAATTTCCCCTCCATTTGTCTATTACTCCATACTGTTTCTTTCCTGTGTATATACCAACAAATACTGTTGTAGCTATTTATTTTCATAAAAATACTTTTATACCATGCATGTTTTTCTGTATCTTGCCTTTTAAAAATTTTACTTGGCCATGTCTCATAGACATAGTTTCATGTCAGTACAAATAGATATACCTCCATTTTTAAAGTGATATAGGAAGTCATTTTCTATATATGCCCAGAATTTATTTGATCTGTCCCTTGTAGACAGATATTTGAATTGTTTCCCATTTGTTAAACTATCACAGAGCTGCAGTGAATATTTATATATACTCTAATTGCCTATAAAAATATGGCGTGGGCTTCCCTGGTGGCGCAGTGGTTGAGAGTCCGCCTGCCGATGCAGGGGACACGGGTTCGTGCCCCGGTCCGGGAAGATCCCACATGCCGCGGAGCGGCTGGGCCCGTGAGCCATGGCCGCTGAGCCTGTGCGTCCGGAGCCTGTGCTCCGCAACGGGAGAGGCTGCAGCGGTGGGAGGCCCGCGTACCGCAAGAAAAAAAAAAAGTGGTGTGTGTGTACACGTGTCTTTACCATAAGATTAAAGGAAATTTTGAAAGAAAACTGATCTGTCCATAATTCTGCCATGCTCATCTGGTGGTTTTGAGTTTTCTACATTCCCTTCCAGATTTCAGCCTTTTGTGTACGTGATTTTACGTCTTGCATTCATCGTTTGATATCTTGCTTTTTTCATTTAACATTATGTTATAAACGCTTTCCCATGTTGATACGTTTTCTTGGTGGTTCTAATGGAAGTGCCATTTTCCATGATATTGACATTCTGTTTGATGTTTTTGTCTTCTTCTACTCTTGCTTTCTGTTACCTGTCTCACAATGCTTCGCCACTTTGAGCTTTCTACTGCAGTTATCTCTTTTTCTTGCATGTCCTTTGTTAAGCAGCTTCTTCTTCCTCTCCCCTTGTGAAACCTTCTGACCAGAGGCTGCTGCAGCCTTGCCACCTCCTTTCTGGGACTCAAGCCCCAGCACACTCTTAGTGCTCAATAAACACATGGTCATCCTTTGCCAGGGAGTGCCTTCCCAGTTATCTCCCTAAGAATTTTGCCTACATCAAGGTGCCTCTGCAAACACTGCTTCTGGAAAAACGTGTACCCTGTTGGTAATCCATGGATGCTAAGATGCATTGTAGATGTAATTTATATTCATAGCCATTTATGCAGTGCATTATTTAGGCAGTTCAGCACCAAGGAGAATGACTCCTTTAGCTTGGGTTCAAGGTCAGTGGAGGATTTATTGTGTTTAGGCCTCTGTAGTGCTGTTGGCAAGATGTAATTTTTCTATAATAGATGAAAAGCCAAACCCGGTATAAACACACTTTAATAACGGCGAAAGCACTGGCAGAGCTGTACACCGAGGAGACATGAAAGTTCACACTCCTGTAGCTTAGACTTAATTGAAGCAAATAGTCTTCATGTTTACATTTGGGTTGTTTGTTTTTAAATGTATTTATTTATTTTTGGCTGTGCGTGGGCTTTCTCTAGTTGCAGCGAGCAGGGGATACTCTTCCTTGTGGTGTGCAGGCTTCTCACTGAGGTGGCTTCTCTCGTTGCGGAGCACAGACTCTAGGCGCGCGGGCTTCAGTACTTGTGGCACGTGGGCTCAGTAGTTGTGGCTCATGGGCTCTAGAGCGCAGGCTCAGTTGTTGTGGCGCACGGGCTTAGTTGCTCTGCGGCATGTGGGATCTTCCCGGACCAGGGCTCAATCCCGTGTCCCCTGCATTGTCAGGCGGATTCTTAACAACTGAGCCACCGGGGAAGCCCTGCGTTGTGTGTTTTAATGTCAGTCTTAGAGTGGTTCATCAGATGCCTTCCATTCCTCTACACATAACAGCTTAACAACCTACTCTAGGATTCCATTTGGTCTTTGTCTTGTCTCCAGGCCCTGGGGACAGATTTACATTTTCCTCTGTGTGCCTTGGAAATCCTTGACATGGTACCCTGGCCTCCTTTCCTCTGAACATCTCTAGTGCTGAGAGGCACTGCTTCCTCATTAGCTGTTGCTTCACTGACAAAAAATGACTTGAGAGGCGTATTAGGGTCTTGAACTGAGACTCCTTTTGTCTGTTGGTATACCGAGTTCTCAGAACTAGTTCAAGGTTGCCTAGAGCCAGTTTTCGGAGAAGACTCCGAGCCTCCTGCTTTCTCTTGAAAGGAACACTAGCTATTCCTTGTGCCCTGTGGACTCAGTAGATTTTCACTGAAACGGAAATCTTGTCTAGGATAGAAGGTAGTGGAAAGTTGCTAAATCCAGAAGAAAATCACCTTTTTTTATGAAGAATGAGACGGCTTAAATGCTTCTGTTCCCTCCCTGCGTGCTACAGTCCTTATCCTGCTTCACCTGTCCCTTCTGAGGCCAGGGGAGGGAGATTAAGTCTCTTTAAGGAACACTAGAGGTGCAGTGCTTTTTTCCAGTGCAGTGGTATGAGCTATTTGAGTTGTGCCCTGACCATCTTCTCAAGGGTTTTCATAGAACTTGAAGATTTATGCCTGAGAACCCCCTGGGCTGGACCTATTAGAAAGTCTGCTACAAGAGCTGCTTGAAAGACTTTCTGAGTTAATAGGAAATGAGATTCTCTTGTCTTCCAGTGAATACCTTCTGGAGGAGTATGATTTGAAGGATGTCTAAAATCCCATCTAGCCTGTAATATCTTCTTGATTGACCTGTGGTGAGATTTGTAGTTCTCACAATTAATTTGTTAGAGGTTAGTCATCGTGTTTCTAAGAAGGACTAGTGACAATTCAGATAAATCCCCAAAGAGGGATTATCACAGCAGGCTTCTGAATGGTCCCTCTGCCCTCATCCTCATTCTCCTACCATCTGTTTTTAATACAGTAGCCCAGGTGATCATGTCACTCTTCTCCAAGCCAAAGTTGTAGTCTGTGACATCAAGACCAAAAATATTGAAGTCAACTTTAAGTCTTCTCTTCCTCTCACACCCATATCCCATCTCTAAGCAGGTCTCATGAGCTCAATTTCCAAAGCATATCCAGAATTTGACCACTTAGCATTTCCATCGTCACCCTCCTGGTTGAGAAACCGGCATCTCTTACCTGATTTATGATAGTGGCCTCCTAACTGGTCTCTGTGCTTTTAAGGGCAACAGACAAAGCCTGTTAGACAAATCCTGTTAAAATGTAATTTAGTTTGGCAAGGGAGCCAATAATTCAGTGGAGAAAGAATAGTCCTTTCCAAGTAGATGCTGAAACAACTTGATTTCTACATGTAAAAGAATAAAGTTAGACCCCCTTTCTCTCACACCATATACAAAAATTATTTCACAGTGGATTAAAGACCTAAGTATAAGAGCTAAAATTATAAAACTCTGAGAAGGAGACATGGCTATAAAACTTCATGATCTTGGATTAAGCAAGAGTTTCTGAGATACACCACCAAAAGCACAAGAAAGCAAAAGAAAAAAATAGATAACTTGGACTTCATCAAAATTAAAAACTTTAGTGTTTTACAGCAGATCATAAAAAAGTGAAGCAACAACCCACAAAATGGTAGAAAATATTTGCAAACCGTATATCTGATAAGGGACTTGTATCTAGGATATGTAGTGAACTCTTACAACTCAGTAATAAAAGCACATGCCCTATTAAAAAACGAGCAGAGGATCTGAACAGGCATTTCTCCAAAGAAGATGTACAAATGATCAATAAGAACAAAAAGATGCTCAATAATATTAGCCATCTATGAAATGCAAATCAAAACCACAATGAGGTGCTGCTTCATACCAGCTTAGATGGCTATGATCAGAAAGACAGATAAAATTACAAGTGTTGAGGATATGGAGAAGTGGGAACCCTTATGCACTGCTGATAGAATGTAAAAAGATTCAACCGCTTTGGAAAACAGCTTGGCAGTTCCTCAGAAGGTTAAGCATAGAGTTCCCATATGACCCAGCAAGCATACTTCTAGGTATTTCCCCAAGATAATTGAAAATGCATGCCTCTACAAAAACTGGTATACAGATGTTCAGAAAAGCATTATTTATAACAGCTGACAAGTGGAAGCAACCCAAATGTCCGTCAACTGATAACTGGATAAACCAAGTGTGCTTTATCCATACAATGGAATGTTATTCAGCAGTAAAAAGAAATGACGTACTAGTACCTGATACACGAGAATGAACCTTGAAAACATACCAAGTGTAAGAAGCCAATCACAGAAGGCCACGTATTGCATGATGCAGTTTATATGAAATGTCCTGAAAAGGCAAATCTGTGGAGACACAGAGTATATTAGTGGTTGCCTAGGGCTAGGAGTTCGGGGGGTGGGCAGTGATTGCTGAGGGGTGTGGGGTTTCTTTTTGGAGTGATAAAAATGTTCTAAAGTTGATTGTGGTGACGGTTTCACAATTCTGTGAATATACTAAAGACCATTGAATCGTACACTTTGTAAATGGATGAATGTATGGTGTGTCAATTGTATCTCAGTACAGATGTTTTAAAAATAAAAAGGGATATTACTCCGTTGTTCAAAACCCTCCAGTAGCTTCCCTTCTCATTCAGAGTAAAAGCAAAGTCTTTACGGTGGTCCTTGGTGCCTCGAATACTCACTACACTTTGCCTCATTTACCCCACTCTAGACACATTGGCCTTGTTTCTGTGTCTCAGAAATGTTAGACTCACTACTTAGGAATCTTCTGTGTCCTCTGCCCGGAACGCTTTCCCCCATATCTATCCACAAGACTTTCTCACTTTCTTCAGGCCTTTATCCAGCTATCACCTATCTAACCATCTTATTTAAAATGCAACCCCACCACAGCAGCTCTCCTCTTATGTTATTTTCCTTTATTTCTCTTAGAACTCACAGAATATATACATGCACATATATACATACATATATATTTATTATCAATTAATTAGTTTATGTATTGTGTTAGCCTCTCATGAAGGCAAGAATTTTGGTCTGATATTGTCTACAAACACATCCTCAGCACCTAGAAGAGTGCTGAAATATAGCCGGTGCTCAGTGGGTATTTGTTGAATGAACGAATCCTTATAAGATTGTTAGTGAACAATTGGTATCAATCTGATTAGATGGTTGGAACCTAGGAAACAGTAGCAGAAGAAAGGGGAGAAAGGATAGATTAAAAAAAAAAAATGTACCTTTGCAGATTGGTCAAAGTTGGGGATACCATCCATAAAGAGGCAACCCTGGGACTTCCCTGGCGGTCCAGTGGTTCAAGACTCTGCGCTTCCACCACAGAGGGCGCGGGTTCAATCCCTGGTGGGGAACAAAGATCCCACAAGCCTTTCGACATGGCCAAAATGTAAAAAAAATAAAAAATAAGAAAAGAGGCAACCCCATTAAGTCATGAATGGTGGAGGGTTAAGTTCTTGGGTGCTAGTTGAGAAGGTTCGGAGAGGAAATGGCATGGAAGGGCTCCCAAAGCAGAAGAGCGTTGGGTTAAAGGCAGTGCCTCTTCTTTTGCAGCTGTAATTAGGGGGGAATATTGGCCTTCATAAGAATTGAGTTACTGATTAGCAAATCTAGTATGAATAAATGAGATGATTTCAGAGCTTTTGAGGCAAAAATCATTCATCTGTGCTTCAGATGCTTGTTACGGTCAGGTATCGTGAAAAGGAACTGAGCAAACATAACGCAAGAGGGATCAATTGTCATCTTGGTAGGCCTGTTCGATATTAACTCTCATTTTTTTAAACATCTCTAATGATATGCAATTAAAGGATTATTATTTGGAAGGCACTTCACTTTGAAAAGTGGCAAATGAAAGCATTGTTTCTATTTAAATGTGGATGAGAGACGGACCATATAAATACAGCGGACGAATGTATCTGTACCAATTCATCTTTTTAATTGATAACTTAAGAACTACTAATTCCATTGTAATTCTATACATGACACTAGAGAAAGGCAGTTAACCATAGAATAAATGTTTTTGGTATCAGATATTTTTTTCTTTTTCACTTACTGTCACACAGAGCTTTTCCTTAAATTACTGGATTGTTTGCCTTATACTTGACTGTCTAACTACATTTTGTTATGTTGAAAAACTGATTAAAGACCCTTATATCTAAAGAACTATGGCCTAATTTATAAAATTATTTTCCTGTAGGTTGTATCATATACTGTGTGCTCTCTGAGCCTGGGTAAAAGGGCTTTTGAAAGTATTCATGTTGTAAAATAAATAATATGGCATTCCCAATGCTTTATAATAATATTTGAAAACACCATATTATTAATAATATTTTCCTACACATGTTCATTTAAAATACTGAAGATCTTCAAGGAAACTAATTACGGTCATGAATTTAGGTTTAATTTAAAGTAAGAATTCTACAGAAAAAAAATAAAGAGAGAAAAATGGCTTAAAATCATAGCCCCTGTTCTCCTATCCGAATTGGTTCAAGTGAGGCTGGTCCCCTGTGTGGGAAGTGGAGAAGCATAAGAATTAGATCCCACAGTCTTAGTTACGTTTGCTGTGTAAGGGCCCATTGTGTGTTCTGTGTGATCGGCAGATTAGCCATACGTGAATTTTAAATAATAAAAGTCAAGGTGTATTCATGATATTCACAAATTATGATTCGCTTGATAACATTTATGTTTGTGGATACCAGACCTTAAATCAGGTGGTCCTTTCTGGAAGGTCAGGCCCCGTCTACTTCCTTCTTGAGTATGTTATCCTGCTTTGCACTTACGGTATGTAAATGCATTAACTATGCTTGCTGGGTGAGGCATATAACTTGTGTAGTTGGGTCATTAAGATTAATAGAGGGGCTATGTATCTTGAAGTATTTCTAGTAATTACCAGACAGCCTGGGCACCGGCCTAGTGACTGATGCAGGTTTCCTCAAGCAAACGTTGGTCTGGATCTCCGGGAAACCTTGGCATTTGTCAGCAGCAGTGAAGGCCTGAATAGGCTGACAGGTACCCCTCTCTTCCATGCCTCCTTCCCGTTTCTGAGCATGCAGGGCTCTTCCATTTGCTTCAGAGCTTTCCTGAACTATTCCAGATAGGTGGGAGCTCTTCCCCAGCACCGATCTTACTGGCCAAGGACATCACCCAAAATTACAGTTTGTATACAACATTAGCACAGGCTCTTAACCTTGTGGCAACTTTGCCAGAAAGCTTGCTCACCCGACGAGCTCGGTGTAATCTGAATACCGTCACACTGAAAGGAAACACTTGCTTGCCATTCCCAGGGCTAAATTAAGGGTACGTCAGGAATATTTCTAGAAACTGAAAACATAAAAGACATTTTCATCCAAATGAGTCGTTCAGTCCGATGTAATCCTGACTTTAGAAAAAAAATTCTTACTGATAGCACCTCTGAAACATAACCCGTTGACTAGAGGGAATAAGCAAAGCACGATGCTTCATTCGCTGAACGTTTTTGATAATTTTCTTGCCGTAAGTTGAGAAAATAAAAAATATTTACGATAAAGCTCTTCAGGTTTTCTGGCCTCCATTAATAATTAAAAGATCAATAAACGCACTGTAGCAAAAGTTTCTACACAAGTATAAATGTGTACGATCGAATCAATAAGGTACATTAAACGATGTGCCCTGCAACCAAGCTGCCTGAGAGAGTGCAAAGTAGGTTTAAAAAAAAAAATCAATAAAAGGAGGAAAATGGAAGTAGTTAGTTCTGAAAATGGGTTTTGATCATCATTCTCTATTGTTCACTTTACCTTCTCTAATGCTGCACTTTTGTGGGAAGTCTGAGAAAGCAAGGATTCCTGCCGTCGTTGTCCATGCTGTGGTCAGTACTGAATGGAAGACCTGTGTTGTTTGAAGCCTGAACCTTGAACAGCCTTCTGGAGTGATGAGATCTATGTGTGTTAACTGTCCTTAGGTTTTGAATTGTTTTTCTCTGTGGCCTTTAACCTTTCACATTTCATTTTTGCTCCACGCTTGCCTTCTTCTTTCATACTTACCGATTCTACAAGTACTTGGTGTGGTTGAGAATGAGTGGGAATAAATTTTATTGCTTGTTTCAGTTTGGTAAATACTATACTGTGTTTTATTGATTACATTATTGTTTTGTTTTTAGAAATAGCAGAGAGGAATTTCTTTATGTCTGTTCAGAAAAGCCAAGCTGTAATTGTGATCTTTAAAGGCCCAGTTTCCTGGACTGTTACCTTAAATGTCATGCTTTCTGATATGTTTAAACACTGAGAATTTTGATTAACATTTTATGGCATAGGAATGTGTCCCCCATTTTCCCAAACCCATTTTCAATTTTAAAACATTAGGGTTTTTTGTTTGGTTGTTTCTGTGCTGGCACAAAATTGGCTTTAGCTGGGGCGTCTGAAAGCACGTTATAAACGGGCACCATCACCCCCCTCTTTGGAGACTGAGAAGCAGACAGACAGCAGTCTGGTAGAAGGCCTGCCTAGGTCAGGGTTGGCAGTGAAGTCCTAAAGATGTATCTTGAGCCTGGTTTTTCTCATCTGTAAAATTATGGTATGTGATCTCTAAAAATACGACTGGTTCTCGTAGTAAGTTCTCTGATTCTGTGTCTCCAGAGCTGTCCTCTGTCCTTGGGAGTATATCCCACATACCTTTGTTCCAAACAAAGCAAACTGGATTCTCCTTTACATCCCTCTTTATTACCATCTCTTCAACAGGAATGCTCAGTTTTCTCAGTTGCTAGCAGTACATGCTGTGACCTCATTAAATAATCCAGAGCTGTCACCCTCTATGCACCCATACCTACAGACGTTAAAACATCAAGTTGCTAAAGGCTCTTTACATCTGGGTGTTCTGAAAGGCAAATGACAGGTCAGAAGTTGATTGCTGGCACTTCTGGATCTGCCTTATTGCCTTCTCCAGGATGAGTCCCTTAGGGAAAGGAAGGCAGGGTGACCTCAGCAGTCTCCAAAGATACTTTCAAGTTTGAAGGTGGCAGATTGCAGCAACACTTTTGTTTCTCTTTTGGTTGCAGATAAGAACTTCTGCTGTCAGGGGATCTTATCTATTTGCATGGGTTATGGAGGGGGCTTCTATGGGCTTGACTTAGCCCCCATCCAAACAATCAGGGGAGTTTTCATGAAGTCCTGCTGCAAGGCAAAAGGATGGAAGAGGTGCCCCTTGTCTTAGTATCCAAGGGCTGCCATAATAAAGTACCACAAACAGGGTAGCTTAAATCAACACAAATTGGTTGTCTCATAGTTCTGGAGACCAGAAGTCTGCAATTGAGGTATTGGCAGGGCCATGCTCCCCCTGACGCCTCTGGCGGGGATCCTTCCTTGCCTCTCCCTAGTTTCTGGTGGTTTGCTGGCAACGGTGGAAGGCAGTCCTTGGCCTCCTTGGCTCGTGCTATGGCACTTCAGTCTCTGCCTTGGTCATCACATGGCCCTTGTGTGTCAGCATCTGTACTCTTCTTCCTATAAAGATGCCAGTCATACTGGATTCGGGCTCACTGTAATGGCCTCATCTTAACTTGATTACATCTTCAAAGACTCTATTTCCAAATAAGGTTGGATCCACAAATACCAGATATTAGGCTTCAACATACCATTTTGGGGGACACAGTTCACCCCAGAATAACACTAAAGCTTTTTCCCATATCTAAGATGCAGAGAGCCTCTCGGTGAGGGGTTGAACCTACAGATGAGCAATCTGAACAATGTATTTGGAAAACAAGTCTCTGGTACAAAGAAAGATGAAAAATGCTCTTTTAAAGGACAGTGCTTTCGGTGTATTGAAAGACTGGGTCTCTGTTTTACTTCGGAACATTCAGACAAAGTCCGAGGATAAATCACCACGTTGGATGTGGCTTTCGCTAATGCCTTTTGATGCTTCTGACATGTTTGTAACGGCCAAGATTCATTTGTGCATAGAGGTTATTATCTTTCAGTTTTTTGTGTGGGAAGTAACTGAGCCGATGGTGTTCTTCAAAAACAGTTACTGGACCTTTCACATAGCAATTACTATCTGGTCTTTTATCTTGCTACAGAAGAGAAAATGTACCATTATATAAAATACAGTGTTATATAATACACATACACACACGCATATATATATCTGTGTGTGTGTATATATATATATGTTCTATATATATATGTATGTGTGTCTGTATGTATGTGTATGTGTGTATATATATATATATATATATTCCCCTGTAAGAATGGTATAAGATTATTTCGGGTACATGAAATCCTTATATTTTTGTTCCCCATTCCCCCGTGATACATACACTTTTTGTGGGGAGTGGGGTCTAATCATCCAGGTCTGAAGGTATATGCGGGAGAGAGGTTTACCCTCTACCGCTAGGTATGGAGGGAGGTTCCAGGAGGGACTGGCTAATAGTGAGGTGTCTCTTGTGACTGGCCTAGTCTCTTGGATGTGGGCTGTCTTTTATGCTGTGCTTGGGTCCTGTGCAATTAGCTGTAATTTGTGTCAGTGATGTGAGCTGTCACCATGTGCGGCCTGGCCTCTGCCACATCCAGGGCAGTCTGATGGACAGGTGGAGAACTTGCTTTGTCTGGCTTTCATGGAGTGGACCGAAAGGCCAGAGAGAATCCAGTGAGTGCTGAGGGACAGTGAACGAAAAACGTCAACAGACAGTGCTGCCTGAACCATGCTGAACTTTTGGAATTTACCAACTTAATTCTTGTGGGGATTTTCATTTAAGAAAATCTTGGAGCAAAATTTGAGAGGAATATATCTTATTATTCTTTCACCCAATAGCCCATTGTCTTTTTTTTTTTTTAAGGGTACTGTTTTTGGTATTGGTTCTTCAGTACTGAGCAGTTAGAAACTAATTCGCTTAAAATATTTTTTTAAGTGGTAGGGGGCTGATTGGGCCTTAATCCTTATTTGGCATGTGTGTTTCAATGACTTGGTAGAAGATATAATTAATTTTATGAGAATGGAAGTGTATTCTAGAAGCTTAAATTGTTTATACATCAGTTTCAAATAGACTTTGGTTAAAAGGATTTGAGGGAGTCCCCACTTTCACCAATGGACAGATCATCCAAAATGAAAATAAATAAGGAAACACAAGCTTTAAATGATACATTAAACAAGATGGACTTAATTGATATTTATAGGACATTCCATCCAAAAACAACAGAATACACATTTTTCTCAAGTGCTCATAGAACATTCTCCAGGATAGATCATACCTTGGGTCACAAATCAAGCCTCGGTAAATTTAAGAAAATTGAAATCATATCAAGTATCTTTACTGACCACAACGTTAAGAGACTAGATATCAATTACAGGAAAATATCTGTAAAAAATACAAACACATGGAGGCTAAACAATACACTACTTAATAACCAAGAGATCACTGAAGAAATCAAAGAGGAAATCAAAAAATACCTAGAAACAAATGACAATGGAGACACAACGACCCAAAACCTATGGAATACAGCAAAAGCAGTTCTAAGAGGGAAGTTTATAGCAATCCTACCTTAAGAAACAGGAAACATCTCAAATAAACAACCTAACCTTGCACCTAAAGCAATTAGAGAAAGAACAAAAAAACCCCAAAGTTAGCAGAAGGAAAGAAATCATAAAGATCAGATCAGAAGTAAATGAAAAAGAAATGAAGGAAACAATAGCAAAGATCAATAAAACTAAAAGCTGGTTCTTTGAGAAGATAAACAAAATCGATAAACCATTAGCCAGACTCATCAAGGAAAAAAAGGGAGAAGACTCAAATCAATAGAATTAGAAATGAAAAAGTAGAAGTAACAACTGACACTGCAGAAATACAAAGGATCATGAGAGATTACTACAAGCAACTCTATGACAATAAAATGGACAACCTGGAAGATATGGACAAATTCTTAGAAAGGCACAACTGCCGAGACTGAACCAGGAAGAAACAGAAAATAAGAACAGACCAATCACAAGCACTGAAATTGAAACTGTGATTAAATGTCTTCCAGCAAACAAAAGCCCAGGACCAGATGGCTTCACAGGCAAATTCTATCAAACATTTAGAGAAGAGCTAACACCTAACCTTCTCAAACCCTTCCAAAATGTAGCAGAGGGTGGAACACTCCCAAACTCATTCTACGAGGCCACCATCACCCTGATACCAAAACCAGACAAAGATGTCACAAAGAAAGAAAATTACAGGCCAATATCACTGATGAACATAGATGCAAAAATCCTCTACAAAATACTAGCAAACAGAATCCAACAGCACATCAAAAGGATCATACACCATGATCAAGAGGGGTTTATTCCAGGAATGCAAGGAATCCTCAATATATGCAAATCAATCAACGTGATACACCGTATTAACAAACTGAAGGAGAAAAAACATATGATCATCTCAATAGACGCAGAGACAGCTTTTGACAAAATTCAACACCCATTTACGATAAAAACCCTGCAGAAAGTAGGCATAGAGGGAACTTTCCTCAACATAATAAAGGCCATATATGACAAACCCACAGCCAACATCATCCTCAATGGTAAAAAAAATGAAACCATTTCCCCTAAGATCAGGAACAAGACAAGGCTGGCCACTCTCACCACTGTTATTCAACATAGTTTTGGAAGTTTTAGCCACAGCAATCAGAGAAGAAAAAGAAATAAAAGGAGTTGAAATCAGCAAAGAAGTAAAGCTGTCACTGTTTGCAGATGACATGATACTATACATAGAGAATCCTAAAGATGCTACCAGAAAACTACTAGAGCTAATCAATGAATTTGATAAAGTAGCAGGATACAAAATTAATGCACAGAAATCTCTTGCACTCCTATACACTAATGGTGAAAACTCTGAAAGTGAACTTAAGAAAACACTCCCATTTACCATTGTAACAAAAAGAATAAAATATCTAGGAATAAACCTACCTAAGGAGACAAAAGACCTGTATGCAGAAAATCATAAGACACTGATGAAAGAAATCAAAGATGATAGAAATAGATGGAGAGATATACCATCTTCTTGGATTGGAGGAATCAACATTGTGAAGATGACTCTACTACCCAAAGCAATCTACAGATTCAGTGCAATCCCTTTCAAAGTACCAATACCATTTTTTTTTTTGTTTTTTTTGCGGTACATGGGCCTCTCACTCTTGTGGCCTTTCCCATTGCGGAGCACAGGCTCTGGACGCGCAGGCTCAGCGGCCATGGTTTACGGGCCCAGCTGTTCTGCGGCACGTGCGATCTTCCCAGACTGGGGCATGAACCCGTGTCCCCTGCATCAGCAGGCAGACTCTCAACCACTGCGCCAGCAGGGAAGCCCACCAGTAGCATTTTTCACAGAACTAGAACAAAAAATTTCACAATTTGTATGGAAACACAAAAGACCCCGAATAGCCAAAGCAATCTTGAGAAAGGAAAAATGGCACTGGAGGAATCAGGCTCCCTGACTTCAGACTATACTACAAAGCTACAGTAAGCAAGACAGTATGGTACTGGCACAAAAACAGAAATATAGATCAATGGAACAAGTTAGAAAGCCCAGAGATAAACCCACACACATATGGTCACATTATCTTTGATAAAGGAGGCAAGAATATACAGTGGAGAAAAGACAGCCTCTTCAGTAAGTGGTGCTGGGAAAACTGGACAGGTACATGTAAAAGTATGAAATTAGAATACTCCCTAACACCATACACAAAAATAAACTCAAAATGAATTAAAGACCTAAATGTAAGGCCAGACACTACCAAACTCTTAGAGGAAAATATAGGCAGAATGCTCTATGACATAAATTGTAGCAAGATCCTTTTGGACCCACCTCCTAGAGAAATGGAAATAAAAACAAAAATAAACAAATGGGACCTAATGAAACTTCAAAGCTTTTGCACAGCAAAGGAAACCATAAACAAGACCAAAAGACAACCCTCAGAATGGGCGAAAATATTTGCAAATGAAGCAACTGACAAAGGATTAATCTCCAAAATTTATAAGCAGCTCATGCCGCTCAATAACAAAAAAACAAACAACCCAATCCAAAAATGGGCAGATGACCTAAATAGACATTTCTCCAAAGAAGATATACAGATTGCCAACAAACACTTGAAAGAATGCTCAACATCATTAATCATTAGAGAAATGCACATCAAAACTACAATGAGATATCATCTCACACCAGTCAGAATGGCCATCAAAAAATCTAGAAACAATAAATGCTGGAGAGGGTGTGGAGAAAAGGGAACCCTCTGTACTGTTGGTGGGAATGTAAATTGATACAGCTACTATGGAGAACAGTATGGAGGTTCCTTAAAAAACTAAAAATAGGGGCTTCCCTGGTGGCACAGTGGTTGAGAGTCCGCCTGTCGATGCAGGGGACACGGGTTCGTGTCCCGGTCCGGAAAATCCCACATGAAGTGGAGTGGCTAGGCCCGTGAGCCATGGTTGCTGAGCCTGCGCGTCCGGAGCCTGTGCTCCGCAACGGGAGAGGCCACAACAGTGAGAGGCCCGGGTACCGCAAAAAAAAAAACACAAAAAACTAAAAATAGAACTACCATATGAACCAGCAGTCCCACTACTGCACATATACCCTGAGAAGACCATAATTCAGAAAGAGTCTTGTCTACCAAAATTCTCATTGCAGCTCTATTTATAATAGCCAGGACATGGAAGCAACCTAAGTGTCCATCAGCAGATGAATGAATAGAGATGATGTGGCACATATTTACAATGGAATATTAGCCATAAAAAGCAATGAAATTGAGTTATTTGTAGTGAGGTGGATGGACCTAGAGTCTGTCATACAGAGTGAAGTAAGCCGGAAAGAGAACAACAAATACCGTATGCTAACACATATAACAAAAGGTCACGAAGAACCTAGGGGTAAGATGGGAATAAAGACACAGACCTACTAGAGAATGGACTTGAGGATATGGGGAGGGGGAAGGGTAAGCTGTGACAAAGCGAGAGAGAGGCATGGACATATATACACTACCAAACGTAAAATAGCTAGTGGGAAGCAGCCGCATAGCACAGGGAGATCAGCTCGGTGTTTTTTGACCCCCTAGAGTGGTGGGATAGGGAGGGTGGGAGGGAGGGAGATGCAAGAGGGAAGAGATATGGGAACATATGTATATGTGTAACTGATTCACTTCGTTATAAAGCAGAAACTGACACACCATTGTAAAGCAATTATACTCCAATAAAGGTGTTAAAAAAATAAAATAAAAATGAGCAAAGGACTTGAACAGACGTTTCTCCAGAGAAGACATAACAAATGCCTAAAAAGCACATGAAAAAATGCTCAACATCCTAATCCTTAGGAAAATGCAAATCAAAACCACAATGAGATACCAGTTCACATACACTAAGACAGCTATATATAGAAAAAATGCAGAAAATAATGTGTCAGTGAGGATGTAGAAAAATTGGAACACTTGTACGATGCTGGTGGAAATGTAAAACGGGTCAGTCACTGTGGGAAACAGTTCGGTGATTCCTCTAAAGTTAAACATAGAGTTATCCCATGACGCAGCAATTCCACTCCTACATATCTAGCCAAAAGAATTAGAAGCCTGTATTCAAACAAAAACTTGTACATAAATTTTCATAGTGGCACTATTTACTATAGCCAAAGGTGAAAACATCACAAATTTCATCCAAAGAGGAATGGTAAGAATATGTGGTATATCCATATTCAGCTATAAAGAATATTTAGCCATAAATAGATTGAAAGACTGATACATGATGTACAACATAGATGAACCTTGAAAACTTCAATCTAATAGAAGCCAAGCACAAAAGGCTACGTATCAAATGATTCCATTTGTTTAAAATATCCAGAAAAGGCAAATCCATAATACAGAAAAGTGATTAGTGGTTGCCAAGAGTTGGGGGGAGAGGGAAATGGGGTGTGACAAAGGGTTTCTTTTTGTGTCAGTGACAATGTTCTGGAAATTCATAGTGGTAATGGTTGCACAACATTACGAATGAACTAAATTGCACTAAAATTTTCACTTTAAAATGGTTCGTTTTCTGTTATGTGACTATCACCTCAATTTTTAAAATGTAAATTAGAAGAGAGTAGGCCAGGAGTTCAAGAAAATTGTGTTGTTTTAGCAGAAAGAAAACAAAACTTTAGATTTGTATTACTACAATATTTGATGCTAAAATTCTTTTTGAAAATATTTTAAATAAACGTATCAAATGTTAGCCAACTTTGACACTGACAAATAAAATTCCCTTCCCGTGAACTTTCCGTAGTACTCTATATCCGTAAAGCATCTTTCTAGTACATCATCTACAAGTGGCAAAAATGGATATTTTCATTAAGAAGTGTGTATATATATATATATATAAAGGTATATTACCTAGGATATCCTCTACCGTATGAATACTGGGGCAAAAAGTAAATGAACCTAAAATTAAGCCTAGTAATTGAAGTTTCAGTATTTATTTTTCTTAAAAATTATCTTAGTATCTAAAAAATATACATTATTTAGATAAATTTAGCATCCGTTTAAGGTCTTAAGTTACCTGAATATTTTGGAGATCATCTTCAAGCTGACATACTATAAAATATAATTACTTTTGAAATAATATTTGTCAGAATAATGATTCAATTTTGTTATTACAAATTTACATATTTTATAATCTTAAACATTAAGCAGAAGCAGTGCTAGATCATTCAGTCAGTAAACCCAAATTAGTTTAGAAAGAATGTGGCCAAGTAGGATAAAAATGTATGAAAAAGTATTCTTTTTTTAAAAATTGAGATACACGAAACAGAATAGAGAGGCCAGAAATAAACCCACACAATTATGGTCAATTAGTTTATGACAGAGGAGCCAAGAATATACAATCAGGGAAGGACCGTCCCTTCAATAAATGGTGTTGGGAAAACTGGACGACCACATGCAGAAAATGAAACTTACACTCTGCACAACATGCAACAATATGGATGGTCCTTGTGGGCATTATGCTAAGTGATATAAGTCAGACAGGAAAAGACAAATACCATATGATCTCGCTTAAATGTGGAATTAAACACATATATAACAACAAACAAAACTCATAGATACAGAGAAAAGATTGATGGTTGCCAGAGGTGGGGGCTGGGGGGGGTAGGAGAAATGGATGAAGGGGATCAAAATGTACAAATTTCCAGTTATAAGTCATGGGTATGTAATGTACAGCATGGTGACTACAGTTAATAATATGGTATTGCATTTTTGAAAGTTGCTAAGAGTGTAGATCTTAAAAGTCCTCATCACAAGAAAAAGAATTTGTAACTATATATGGTGATGGATGCTAACTAGACATTTTGATGATCATTTCACAACATATATAAATATCAAATCATGTCACATACCTGAAACTAATATCATGTTATATGTCAGTTATATCTCAATTAAAAATTGGTGCAAGAAAATCTTAAAAAAAAAAAAAAGGATTTGAGTGTGTATACTTAAAGTAACCACAGTGTATCTCTTAATCTCATATCCCAATCTTTCCCCTTCCCGCTTCCCTCTCCCCATTGGTAACCACTAGTTTGTCTTCTATGTCTGTGAGTCTGTTTGTTCTATTTTGATATATACATTCATTTGTTTTATTTTTTAGATTCCATATGTAAGTGATAATGTGGAGTATTTGTCTTTTCTGACTTACTTCCCTAAGCATAATATTTTTTAGGTCCATCCATATTGTTGCAAATGGCAAAATTTCACTCTTCTTATGGCTGAGTAATATTCCATGTGCATATATCCCACATCTTCTTCATCCATTTATCTGTTGGTGGACACTTAGGTTGCTTCCATCTCTTGGCTATTGTAAATGGTGCTGCTGTGAACATTGGGGTGCATGTATGGAATAGATATGCAGCAAGGATATACTGTATAGCACAAGGAACTATAGACGTTATTTTGTAACAACTTTAAATGGAGTATAATCGATCTATAAAAATATTCAGTCACTGTGTTGTACACCTGAAGCTAACATAAATCAACTATACTTCAATTTATAAAAGGATAAATACAGTAGGAGATAAATCTAGGTTCAATGTATTTTCTGTTATTGGATACTTACTCATAAGGAGTGGGGGAAGAAACTTGGCAGGTCTGCCATTGGCTGTGTAAGGCTGTGTAAGAATCAACCATGCAAATCCGCTGTTTTTAAGGGTTAGCTGAGTAGGGGCAGGAGCAAGGGGCGTCAGACTGGACTTGGTGATGTTGTAAGTCTCTTAAATTATATTCACATTACAGGTGACTCCTATAAGGTTTGAAGTGAATTCTGATGCTGTTAATATTGATTTTAATTTTCGTTCCCTTTTCCTTCTCTGCTTGGGATAAACTGTTAATTAACTCTAACCTGTGAAACTTGTGTGCCTCATATTGCTTGTTTAATTTACATTACAAGTCCATGGGGCAAGCTCCTTTCTGTCCTCTGCAGTGCCAAAGACCCTGATGGCAGAAATGTTTATTATTATTAGGTATTATAATAATCACAGTGTTCTGCTAAAATACTATGCTGATTGCATGTAGTCAGAAGTGTTAGCTTTAGTCCTTTTTAACTTGAACTATTTTATTTTGCTTTAAGCTGGTTAGACAGTGATTTCATCAGGAAGACTAAGCTAGATACTAAATTGAAATGTAGTTTGAATGCATTTTTGAATTATGCTGGTTATTCTGAGCCAAAAGCAGTTGCACCTTCATTGTAAAGTATGTTTTAATAATTTTAAATCTCCTCTCACTCCAGAATGGCTAAGTGGATTTTTTTTTTCTTTTCTCAAATTATTCCCAAACAAAGAAAAAAATAGGATGGGGACCAAGCCTAAATAAATTTGGCTGAGGAAGGGCATTATGATTGAGTGAAAACACGTGGCTCTAATATTCTGCTTAGAAATATCTTCAACAGGAACTTTTAAAAAACTGTAAACTCTGTCAATTACTGTAGAAGGCTCCATCCATAGAGAGTGACAGAGAACTGAGGCACACATCAGAATAAATAATGCAGTCCAGGAAACACTCTATGGGAAACATCTTAACAGAGAAAACCTTGTTAATTAAAACTGGCTTGGAAAGGCCAGCTGAATGAGTGAAGTTTACATGGGCGTAATCTCTAGCGTATGGCAAATTGATGTGATTACCCATGGCCGTTACCTAGAACTTGGCAGGGGTTCTGGGAAGTGGGGAGGAACTCAGAGACATGGTGGGATTAGTGGGTTTGTGCTTGTCATAGCTCGTTACTCGTTTTATTCATTCAGTAGACGTTTATTGGGTACCTCTTATGTAATTGGCACTGTGCTAGGAACTGGGCATCTGGAGTGGAGGAAGACATTGTTTCTGCCCTCAGGGATGAGACACACCATCAAGAAGACTGAGGAAGCCCTGTGAGAGAGCAGTTGCAGGTTACAGGGTATCACAGAAGTACTGAGAATGGATAGCTAGACTAGCCCAAGCCAGGGAAAGCTTCCTGGAGGAGAGGGTGCCTGAGTTGAATCCTGCAGAATCGAGGTGAGGATGCGGGAACAGCATGAACAAGCACTGAGGTCAGAAATAACGCAGGCACAGCAGGAAGCCATGAGCAGTTCCAGGACCACACGGAGTACGGGGCCGTGATGGTGAGGCTAGCTGTTGGACAGAGGTACATGGGAGCGGGAGCCTATGTTAGGGAATTAGGGCTGTAGGCGATACGGTGCTGCTGAAGGGTTTTGAGCACAGATGAGATGGAGTCAGTTTTGTGTTTTACAAGGATCTCTGGGGAATGGTTTCTTGAATAGAAGATGGGCTCGAGGGTGGGAATAAGACCAGAGGCATGCAAAATGCAAACTAGCTGGGGTGGGGGGAGACTTTTTGAGTTATCCAAGCTAAAAGGGAGAATTGGAATCTTATTGGTAAAAGCAGTCAGCCCTGGAGTTTAATTGGATGTAAGTTCTGAGGGCAATGGAGTAATATAGAATGAATCCCAGATTTCTTGTTTGGGCATCTAGAGGACTGCTGGCGCTAACGGTTGAAACTGGGAGCAAAAGTGAAGGATCAAGTTTATGGACGAAAGTGAGGCTGTGCATAATTTGATGCACCATGGGAAAGAAACAGTTTCTCTGCTGCAAGCCCAGCCCTGGGGAGTCCACCTTTTCTCTCCTTCCTTTCTTTCCCTTCTTTTCTTCTCTTCTCTTTGCTGCTTTACTGCAGAAGTATTTAGGGTGGCTAACTACAGTTATGCATTTGGGAGCTATTAGCATATGTGGGGTGGTTAAAATGGCGAGAGTGGAAAAGATTCCCCACCCCAATGGGTAGCGGGGAAGAGGGGAACCCAAATTTAGGGTAGGGGAGATTTTCCAGAGATTCCCCCAGAGGAGGGCATCCTACCCAGAAATGAGGGGGGGTGGTCTCCCAGAGTAGAAGCCGAGGGGATTCCACCATTTCCAGTGTGAATCATATTTACATGAGACGGCTGCCTTCTCCATAAATAATGCAAGAGAGAATGTTTACCTAGGCCTAGCTGAGTTATCCCCAAAGCCAAATTTTACTGTAATCAAGAGTGGTCTTTTAATCTGAGTTAAATACATACTGATGTAGATTTTCTCCTTTATCTTAGCCTATATTAGGTCTGGAGTACATATTGAGTAAATACAATTTTAGGGAACGTTGGATATTTGAAATATTGGATTTTCTATTCTATCTTCTGCCACTTTTTCACTAAATGACCTCGGGCAAAGTAGATACCTATTTTGGGGCCTCTCTTTTCTCAGGTATAGAGCAAAAGGACTGGACTAAGTGGTTATTATGATTATTACTCTTGATTGAATGAATGAAGCAGAGAGAGAGGCTCAGGTTTGAGTTGGAAGGTAACTGGGTGCCCAGGAGCTCGTTAGGAGCTTAACTGACCAAAGAAAGCGCAGACGCTTTCTCTCCACCCTCCTCTCCCAGTCACTTACGTTCTTGATGATGCTCCACACACCTCCATCTGACATTTAAAAATAATTCAGACAAAATATTTTATAAATATGCATGATTGGATTGTAAAGATGTGGCCCATTTTTTCCTCTCCAACTTGTGTTTCATAGAACGTTGACTAGTGACCTGTAACACCAAGGAGTTAGTGGTCAGATAAGTCTTGGGAGATATGACTCACCATACCCCTCTCTTAGAAATTCCCAGCGCATCTCACATTCTGCAAGAATGTCTGCTGTGCAGAAATGTTTTTTCTTTTTCCTTAATCCAGCATTCATTTTCTCAAATGAATATATTAAATTCTTATTTTACTCAGACTCTGTTGCCATCCCAGAGAATCCTTGATCTCAGTGCACTTTATGGGAAACAATAATGTATTTGCCCAAGCTCTCCAGATGTTCACTGAAGGGATGGAGTATCGAATGCCAGAGACACAAGCACTGTGCTAGACTCAGATGGATATCACCACCCCGCGAAATCCTGCAATCTAAGGAGGCCTGGAAAATAGATATGGAAAGAAAAAAATGCTTTTTACCCCTTTAAATTGACAAGTGATGCTATTTTGTTCAGACTGTCTTTAATTCCACATTTAAGCAATGGCATTGAACTAAAACTTATGAATTTGAGGTTTCCACTCCTTTCTTTTATTCTGAGGACCATTCCAGGAAATGAATGTGCTCTGACTTGTGAAAATCTGGCCGGTTTGATTCATAGGTCACTTGCCCTCTCCCCACCTTAGTTTTGTCCCTTCATCCCTCTTCAGGGAAGAAGAAAAAGAAAGATGACAAGAAAAGAAAAAAGCAAAGGAAAATAAAAGGAGGGGAAATTGGATTCATAAAAGCCCAAGAGGTATTAAATTCCCACAGCTGGTACCACAGCTTTGAGTACTTTAGGCTATGGGACATTTCCTGTAATAAAAAGTAGGGTAAGTGGGGGCCTTTGTTTTAAATTTAGAATGAGTTCTTGTTGTGGATTGGTGATATTAGTGTTCCTATCAGATGTGCTATTAATAATATGGCTATTTGGGATCTACAAGTAACCTTAAAATTTGACTTCTTTAAAATGAAAGAATCAATAAGCAAATGCCTAATAATAAGGGCGATGATTTTAGCATTAACCCCCCCCCAAAGTTGATAATATTTTTCAGATGGCTTCATACATTTGATTAAAGGTGGGGTTAGTGGGGAGGGTGGGATGGGAAGGAGAGTAGAGGGAGGCTGTCAAATCCTGTCTGTCCCTTGGCCATCTGACACAAGGTTTAATTCAGAGCACGAGCCTCTCTACACTCCTGCCTCTGCTCCGTCCCCTCTTCTTCCACAGCAGCTACCTGTGGACTCCATCACCATCTTTTGCCATCCCCGTTCTCCTCATGGTGAGCCCCCGACCACGTCTAAAACAGACTTTCTAGAACCACTTTGTGATGATGCTCTACTTAGGTTGTCTGCCAGCCAAGTAGAAAAGAACGTGGATTGAATTCATTTTAATCTGTGTCTGCGCTGTGAGGGACAGCACAATTCTGGTTATCCTTGCAAAGCGGAACCTCAACTGGGTGGTGGGGATAATTGCTGCATCTGGAGGTGGGTGTTGCTCTTTTCATTCCATCTGGTTGAACACATGTAGTGAGGAATTAGCCACAGAATGATCATAAAGAAGGATGTAACTTGAGTTCATTAATATGACTTGGGGGACATGGGCATTTACTCTGGAGTCTGAGCTGGCAAGAAGGGCTCCAGGAAAGAGCTGGAGTGTCAGTAACCAACACTTGCATGGGGGAAAGAAAAGATAGAGACAGATGTTCAGGGTGTTCCTTGGTGCAGGACTTTGGCCTTGAGGCCAAAGTTCAAATGCTTTTGCCTAAAAGAAGCAATATGTTTTCTTTAGTCTCTTTAGGGCTGAATTCTGATCAAAGGAGAATTTCTACTTCCTCCTTTAAGCCTGTTCTTCTCTTTGTCCTTGATTGGCTGAAGCATTGGTTAAAGTGTATATTTTTGAGGTGATTCAGGTGTTCGCTAGTAGTTCATTTTTTAATCTCATGCAGGTGATAGGATGGTCACTGAATGACTAAAGTTGAGATATGAAGTTGCATAACAAAAGTCAGAGCTTAAAAACTTAAGATTTTCTTTGTCCTTTCGTGTGTGTTTTTCTGTGGGTTTACATTTTTTCAATTGCATGACCATACTTAGTTTCATTCCTTTGTTGTCTGAATATGTGGTTTGCTTTGAAAAATAATATTGTCATCATGCGCTCCTTGGATCATATCTGGTTACCAAGAAAGTTAGGAGCATCAAAACTATTTTAAGTGGCTCATAGCTGGTCAGGAGCCGAAGGTGGCTGTAGAAATAACAACGGCAGTGACCAGCAGTTACTGCTCCTGCAGAAATTTATTACTGGTGGAAGATAAACTTGACACAGGAGACAAAAGATATGCTTTTATTAATATTTGTAAAATTCCTGCTGTCCAATTCCTGGCCTAGTCTCAGGGAGAGGAGCATGACTTCGGCTGATAAATGTGTTAGCTCTTTTGAGCCTTCTCTTTGGGACACCTCGTAGCAAGAGAATAACATCACTAGTTGGTGAACCTGAGCTCCATATTCTGTATAATATTATTATTCTTAATAATATTATTATTATTTATTGTATGTTTCGGATATACAGCATTGTAATTTGACACCTGTATATACTACAAAGTGATCACCCTCCCAAGTCTAGTTACTATCCATCACCGTGCAGTTGACCCCCTTCACCCATTTCGCCCATGCCCCAACCCCTTCCCCTCTGGTAACCAGTAATTTAATCTCTGTATCTATGAGTTGTTTTTTTTTTTAAATTTTGTTTGTTAATTTGTTTTTTTAGATTCCACATATGAATGAAATCATATGTTACTATGTTTGCCTTTCTCTGACTTATTTCACATAGCATAATGACTTTATCCGTGTTGTCGCAAATGGCAGGATTTCATTCTTTTTTATGGCTGAGTAATATTCCATTGCCTCTGTGTGTGTGTGTGTGTGTGTGTGTGTGTGTGTGTGTGTGTATATATGTATATGCATTTGTGTGTGTATATATAGACAAATACATATACATACTACATCTTCTTTATCCATTTAACTGTTGATGGACAGTTAGGTTGTTTCCATGTCTTGGCTATTGTAAATAATGCTGCAATGAACATAGGGGTGCAAATATCTTTTTGAATTACTGTTTTTGTATTCTTTGGGTAAATACCTTAGTCATGTGGTAGTTCTAGTCTTAATTTTTTTGATGACCCTCCATACTGTTTTCCATAGTGTCTGTACCAATATACAGTCCCCACCAGCAGTGTATGATGGCTCCCCTTTCTCCACATTGTCTTCCACATCCGTTATTTCTTGTCTTCTCAATAATAGCCAGTCTAAAAGGTGTGAGATGATATCTCATTGTGGTTTTGATTTGCATTTCCCTGGTAATTAGTGATGCTGACGATCTTTTCACATGCCTGTTGGCCATCTGTATGAAATTTCTTTGGAAAAATGTCTATTCAGAGCTTCTGCCTGTTTTTAACAGGGTTTTTGGTTTTGTTTTTAATTGTTGAGTTGTATCAGTTCTTTATATACTTTGAATATTAACCCCATATTGGACATACGATTCATAAATATCTTTGCCCATTCTGTAGTTTGCCTTTTCATTTTGATAATATTTTCCTTCACTGTGCAGAAGCTTTTTAGTTTGAAGTAGTACCATTTGTTTATTTTGCTTTTGTTTCTCTTGCCTTCAGAGTCAGATCCACAGAAACATCCCTAACATTGATGTCACTGGTGTTCCCACCTATGTTTTCTTCTAGGAATCTTATGGTTTCAGGTCTTACATTGAAGTCTTTAATAAATTTTTTTTTTCTTTTGCGGTACACGGGCCTCTCACTGTTGTGGCCTCTCCCACTTCGGAGCACAGGCTCCGGACGTGCAGGTTCAGCGGCCATGGCTCACGGGCCCAGCCGCTCCGCGGCATGTGGGATCTTCCCGGACCGGGGCACGAACCTGTGTCCCCTGCATCGGCAGGCGGACTCTCAACCACTGTGCCACCAGGGAAGCCCCTGAAGTCTTTAATACATTAAAAATTTTTATGTATGGTGTATGCTAATGGTCTAGTTTCATTCTTTTGCATGCGGCTGTCCTGTTTTCTCAGCACCATTTATTGAAAAAACTATCCTTTCTCCATTATATGTTCTTTGCTCCTTTGTCATAAATTTGTTGTCCATATATGTATACGTTTATTTCTGGGCCCTCAATTCTGTTCCATTGTTATGTGTGTCTGTTTTTGTGCTAGTACTATCTTGTTTTTATTACCGTAGCTTTGTATTATAGTTTGAAATCAGGGAATGTGATACTGCCAGCTTTTTTCTTCTTTTTTAAGATTGTCTTTGCTATTTAGGGTCTTTTGTGTTTCCATACAAATTTTAGAATTAATGTTCTAGTTCTGTGAAATATGCCATTGGAATTTAGATAGGGATGGCATTGAATCTGTAGATCGCTTTGGGTAATAGGGAAATTTTAACAAATTTTAGCAATATTAATTTTTTCACTACCTTGGTTAAATTTATTCCTAGGTATTTTATTCTATTTGATGTAATTGTGAGATTGTTTTCTTAATATCTCTTTGTACTAGTTTGTTATTAGTGTATAGAAATATCACAGATTACTGTATACTGATTTTTGTATCCTGTGACTTTACTGAATTCATTTACTAGTTCTAGCAGTTTTTGGTGGAGTCTTTAGGGTTTTATATATACAATATCACGCCATATGCAAATAGTGACAGTTTTACTTCTTTTTTTTTCCAATTTGGATTTTTTTTTGGTCTAATTGCTGTGGCTAGGAACTCCAATACTATGTTGAATGAAAGTGTTGAGAATGGGCATCCTTGTCATCTTCCTGATCTTAGAGGAAGAGCTTTCAGGTTTTCACTGTTGAGTATGATGTTAGCTGTGGGCTTTTCACATATGACCTTTATTATGTTGAGGTATATTCTGTTTTATACCTGAATTGTTGAGAGTTTTTACCTCAAATGGATGTTGAAATTTGTTAAAAGCTTTTTCTGCATCTCTTGAGATGACCTTATGATTTTTATATTTCTTTTTGTTAAGTGATATATTGACTGCTTTTATGGAGGTCAAACCATCCTTGCATCCCTCTAATAGACTCCACTTGATCATGATATATGATCCTTTTAAAGTATTGTTGGATTCAGTTTACTAATATTTTGTTGAGGATTTTTGTATCTATGTTCATCAGGGATATTGCCTGTAATTTTCCTTTCTTGTGGTGTCCTTGTCTGGTTTTGTTGTCAAGGTAAGGTAATGTCAATTCATACAATGTTTGGAAGGTTTACCTCCACTTCAGTTTTTTGAAGAGTTTGAAAAGTGTAGGTATTAAATCTTTGACTGTTTTATAGGATTCACCAGTGAATCCATCTGGTCCTGGGC
>NW_021703785.1:52535654-52586807 GCF_005190385.1 Monodon monoceros | reverse complement strand
TTTGACTGTTTTATAGGATTCACCAGTGAATCCATCTGGTCCTGGGCTTTTTGTTTGTTGGGAGATTTTTGGTTACTGCCTTACTCTCCTATTCAGTCTATTCAGATTTTCTATTTCTTCCTGATTCATTCTTGGAAGATTGCACATTTCTAGGTCTTTAAACATTTCTTATAGGCTTTCTAATTAGTTGGTGTGTAATCGTAGTAGTCTCTTATGATCCTTTGTATTTCTGTGGTATCTGTTGTAACTTTTCCTCTTTCATTTTTATTTGAGTCCTTTCTCTTTTTTCTTGGTTAGTCTAGCTAAAGGTTTGTTGATTTAGTTTATCTTTTCTTCTTGGTTAGTCTAGCTAAAGGTTTGTTGATTTAGTTTATCTTTTCAAAGAATCAGCTCTTAGTTTCATTGATATTTTCTATTGGTTTTTAAATCTATTTCTTCTCTAATATTCTTTCATTTCACTAATTTTGGACTTCATTTGTTCTTCTATTTCTAGGTTTTTTTAGGTATGAAGGTAGATTGTTTATTGGGGATTTTTCTCGTTTCTTGAGGTAGACCTGTATTGTTATGAACTTTTCTCTTAGAAATGCTTCTGCTGCATCCTTTAATTTTTGGTGTGTTGTATTTCTGTTTTCATTTCTCACTAGGTATTTTTAAATTTCTCTTTGATTTTTTTTTGATGACCCATTGGTTGCTAAGTGGCATGTTGTTTAATATACATGTTTTTGTGCTTTTATCTATTTTTTTTTCTTGTGGATGACTTTTAATTTTGTACCATTTTGGTTGGAGAAGATGGTATTGTTTCTTTTTTTTTTTTAATTTACTGAGGCTTCTTTTGTGACCCAGCATGCAGTGTATCCTGGAGAATGTTCCATGTGCACTTGAGAAGAATGTCTATTCTAGTGCTTTTGGATGGAATGTTCCGTATATATCTATTAAATTTATCTAGTCGAGTATGTCATTTAAGGCCGGTGTTTCCTTATTGATTTTCTGTGTGGATGATCTATCCATTGATGTAAATGGGGTGTTGAATTCCCCTACTATTATTGTATTGCTTTCAGTTTCTCCCTTTAAGTTCATTAATATTTGCTATGTGTCTTGGTGCCCCTATGTTCGCTGCATATACATTTATAAATGTTATATCCTCTTCATGGATTGACTTATTTATCATTATATAACACCCTTCTTTGTCTTTTATACAGTCTTTGCTTTAAAGTCTATTTTCTCTGATATGAATATATCTACCCCAGCTTTCTTTTCATTTCCATTTGCATGGAATATCTTTTTTTATCCCTTCACATTCAGTCTGTGTATGTCCTTTCTTCTAAAGTAAGACTCTTATAGGCAGATATATAAAATGGGTCTTCTTTTTGTATCCATTCAGCCACTTGATGTCTTTGGTGAATTTAGTCTGCTTACATTTAAATTAATTATAGTTAGGTATGGACTTATTGCCATTTTGTTCATTGTTTTCTGGGTGTTTTATTTTTAATTTTTGAATTTTATTTCATTTATTTTTTTATACAGCAGGTTCTTATTAGTCATCAATTTTATACACATCAGTGTATACATGTCAATCCCAATCACCCAATTCATCACACCCCCACCCCAACCCCCTGCCGCTTTCCGTACGTTTGTCCTCTACATCTGTGTCGCAGTTTCTTCCTTGCAAACCAGTTCATCTGTACAATTTTTCTAGGTTCCACATATATGTGTTTATAATAGACAGTATTTGTTCTTCTCTTTCTGACTTACTTCACTCTATATGACGGTCTCTAGATCCATCCACGTCTCAACAAATGACCCAATTTCATTCCTTTATATGGCTGAGTAATATTCCATTGTATATATGTACCACATCTTCTTTATCCATTCATCTGTCGATGGGCATTTAGGTTGCTTCTGTGACGTGGCTATTGTAAATAGTGCTGCAATGAACATTGGGGTGAATGTGTCTTTTTGAATTATGGTTTTCTTTGGGTATATGCCCAGTAGTGGGATTGCTGGATCAAATGGTAATTTTATTTTTAGCTTTTTAAGGAACCACCATACTGTTCTCCATAGTGGCTGTATCAATAAACACTACCACCAACAGTGCAAGAGGGTTCCATTTTCTCCACACCCTCTCCAGCATTTGTTGTTCGTAGATTTTCTGATGACTCCCATTCTAACTAGTGTGAGGTGGTACCTCATTGTAGTTTTGATTTGCATTTATCTAATAATTAGTGATGTTGAGCAGCCTTTCACGTGCCTCTTGGCCATCTGTATGTCTTCTTTGGAGAAATGTCTATTTAGCTCTGACCATTTTTGGATTGGGTTTTTTATTTTTTTAATATGGAGCTGCATGAGCTGTTTATATATTTTGGAGATTAATTCTTTGTCAGTTGCTTCATTTGCAAATATTTTCTCCCATTCTGAGGGTTGTCTTTTCATTTTGTTTATGGTTTCCTTTGCTGTGCAAAAGCTTTCGAGTTTCATTAGGTCCCATCTGTTTATTTTTGTTTTTATTTCTATTACTATAGGTGGTGTATAAAAAAAGATCTTGCTGTGATTTATGTCAAAGAGTGTTCTTCCTATGTTTTCCTCCAAGGGTTTTATAGTGTCCAGTCTTACATTTAGGTCTTTAGTCCATTTTGAGTTTATTTTTGTGTATGGTGTTAGGGAGTGTTCGAATTTAATTCCTTTACATGTAGCTGTCCAGTTTTCCCAGCACCACTTATTGAAGAGACTGTCTTTTCTCCATTGTATATCCTTGCCTCCTTTGTTATAGATTAGTTGACCATAGGTGCATGGATTTATCTCTGGGCTTTCTATCTTGTTCCACTGATCTATGTTCCTCTTTTTCTGACAGTACCATACTCTCTTGATTACTGTAGCTTTGTAGTATGGTCTGAATTCAGGGAGCGTGACTCCTCCAGCTCCGATTTTTTACCGTAAGACTGCTTTGGCTATTTGGGGTCTTTTGTGTCTCCATACAAATTAAAAATTCTTTTCTAGTTCTATATAAAATGCCATTGGTAATTTGATAGGGATTGCACTGAATCTGTAGATTGCTTTGGGTAGTATAGTCATTTTCACAATATTGATTCTTCCAAACCAAGAACATGGTATATCTCTCCATCTGTTGGCATCATCTTTAATTTCTTTCATCAGTGTCTTATAGTTTTCTGCATAAAGGTGTTTTGTCTCCCTAGGTAGGTTTATTCCTAGGTATTTTATTCTTTTTGTTGCAATCGTAAATGGGAGTGTTTCCTTAATTTCTCTTTCAGATTTTTTATCATTAGTGTATAGGAATGCCAGAGATTTCTGTGCATTAATTTTGTATCCTGCAACTTTACCAAATTCATTGATTAGCTCTAGTAGTTTTCTGGTGGCATCTTTAGGATTCTCTATGTATAGTATCATGTCATCTGCAAAGAGTGACAGTTTTACTTCTTCTTTTCCAATTTGTATTCCTTTTATGTCTTTTTTTTCTCTGATTGCCATGGCTAGGACTTCCAAAACTATGTTGAATAATAGTGGTCAGAGTGGACATCCTTGTCTCGTTCCCGATCTTAGAGGAAATGCTTTCAGTTTTTCATCATTGAGAATGATGTTTGCTGTGGGTTTGTCGTATATGGCCTTTATTTTGTTGAGGTAGGTTCCCTCTGTGCCCACTTTCTGGAGAGTTTTTATCATGGAGAGTTTTTATCATCAGTGGGTGTTGAATTTTGTCAAAAAGCTTTTTCTGCATCTATTAAGATGATCATATGGATTTTATTCTTCAGTTTGTTAATATGGTGTATCACATTGATTGATTTGCGTATACTGAAGAATCCTTGCATCTCTGGGATAAATCCCACTTGATCATGGTGTATGATCCTTTTAATGTGTTGTTGGATTCTGTTTGCTAGTATTTTGTTGAGGATTTTTGCATCTCTATACATCAGTGATATTGGTCTGTAATTTTCTTTTTTTTGAAGTATCTTTGGTTTTGGTATCACGGTGATGGTGGCCTCATAGAATGAGTTTGGGAGTGTTCCTTCCTCCACAATTTTTTGGAAGACTTTGAGGAGGATAGGTGTTAGCTCTTCTCTAAATGTTTGATAGAATTCACCTGTGAAGCCATCTGGTCCTGGACTTTTGTTTGCTGAAAGATTTTTAATCACAGTTTCAATTTCAGTGCTTGTGATTGGTGTGCTCATATTTTCTGTTTCTTCCTGGTTTAGTCTTGGAAGGTTATACCTCTCTAAGAATTTGTCCATTTCTTCTAGATTATCCATTTTACTGTCATAGAGTTGCTTGTAGTAGTCTCTTAGGATGGTTTGTATTTCTGCGGTGTCTGTTGTGACTTCTCCTTTTTCATTTCTAATTTTATTGATTTGAGTCCTCTCCCTCTTTTTCTTGATGAGTCTGGCTAATGGTTTGTCAATTTTGTTTATCTTCTCAAAGAACCAGCTTTTAGTTTTATTGATCTTTGCTATTGTTTTCTTTGTTTCTATTTCATTTTTCTCTGCTCTGATCTTTATGATTTCTTTCCTTCTCCTAACTTTGGGTTTTCTTTGTTTTTCTTTCTCTAGTACCTTTAGGTGCAAGGTTAGATTGTTTAATTGAGATTTTTCTTGTTTCTTGAGGTAGGCTTCTGTAGCTATAAAATTCCCTCTTAGAACTGCTTTTGCTACATCCCATAAGTTTTGGATTGTCGTGGTTTCATTGTCATTTGTCTCTAGGTATTTTTTGATTTCCTCTTTGATTTCTTCCATGATCTCTTGGTTATTTAGTAACGTATTGTTTAGCCTCCATGTGTTTGTGTCTTTTACGTTTTTTTCCTTGTAATACATTTCTAATCTCATAGCATTGTTGTCAGAAAAGATGCTTGATATGATTTTAACTTTCTAAATTTACTGAGGCTTGATTTGTGACCCAAGATGTGATCTATCCTGGAGAAGGTTCCGTGCACACTTGAGAAGAAAGTGTAATCTGCTGTTTTTGGATGGAATGTCCTATAAATATTAATTAATTCTATCTGGCCTGTTGTGTCATTTATAGCTTTTGTTTCCTTATTTATTTTCATTTTGGATTATCTGTCCATTGGTGTAAGTGAAGTGTTAAAGTCCCTCACTATTACTGTGTTACTGTTGATTTCCTCTTTTAGAGCTGTTAGCAGTTGCCTTATGTGTTGAGGTGCTCCTATGTTGGGTGAATATATATATTTATAATTGTTATATCTTCTTCTTGGATTGATCCCTTGATCATTATGTAGTGTTCTTCCTTGTCTCTTGTAACATTCTTTATTTTAAAGTCCGTTTTATCTGATATGAGTATTGCTACTCCAGCTTTCTTTTGATTTCCATGGAATATCTTTTTCCATCCTCTCATTTTCAGTCTGTATGTGTCCCTAGCTCTGAAGTGGGTCTCTTGTAGACAGCATATATATGGGTCTTGTATTTGTATCCTTTCAGCAAGCCTGTGTCTTTTGGTTGGAGTATTTAATCCATTCATGTTTAATGTAATTATCGATATGTATGTTCCTGTGACCATTTTCTTAATTGTTTTGGGTTTGTTTTTGTAGGTCCTTTTCTTCTCTTGTGTTTCCCACTTAGAAAAGTTCCTTTAGCCTTTGTTGTAGAGCTGGTTTGGTGGTGCTGAATTCTGTTAGCTTTTGCTTGTCTGTAAAGCTTTTGATTTCTCCATCAAATCTGAATGAGATCCTTGCCGGGTAGAGTAATCTTGGTTGTACGTTCTTCCCTACCATCACTTTAAGTATATCACGCCACTCCATTCTGGCTTGTAGAGTTTCTGCTGAGAAATCAGCTGTTAACCTTATGGGAGTTGCCTTGTATGTTATTTGTCGTTTTTCCCTTGCTGCTTACAATAATTTTTCTTTGTCTTTAATTTTTGCCAATTTGATTACTATGTGTCTCAGTATGTCTCTCCTTGTATTTATCCTGTATGGGACTCTCTGCGCTTCCTGGACTTTGGTGGCTATTTCCTTTCCCATGTTAAGCAAGTTTTCTACTATAATCTCTTCAAATACTTTCTCGCATCCTCTCTCTCTGTTCTCTTTCTGGGACCCCTATAATGCGAATGTTGTTGCATTTAATGTTGTCCCAGAAGTGTCTTAGGCTGTCTTCATTTCTTTTCATTCTTTTTTCTTTATTCTGCTCCGCAGCTTCTACCATTCTGTTCCAGGTCACTTAGCCTTTCTTCTGGCTAGGTTATTCCGCTATTGATTCCTTTTAATGTAGTTTTCATTTCAGCTATTGTATTGTTCATCTCTGTTTGTTTGTTCTTTAATTCTTCTAGGTCTTTGTTAAACATTTCTTGCATCTTCTTGATCTTTGCCTCCATTCTTTTTCCTAGGTCCTGGATCATGTTCACTATTATTATTCTGAATTCTTCTTCTGGAAGGTTGCCTATCTCCACTTCATGTAGTTGTTTTTCTCTGCTTTTATCTTGTTCCTTCATCTGGTACAGAGCCCTCTGCCTTTTCATCTTGTCTATCTTTCTGTGAATGTGGTTTTTGTTCCACAGGCTGCAGGATTGTAGTTCTTCTTGCTTCTGCTGTCTGCCCTCTGGTGGATTAGGCTATCTAAGTGGCTTGTGCAAGTTTCCTGATGGGAGGGACTGGTGGTGGGTAGAGCTGGCTGTTTCTCTGGTGGGCAGAGCTCAGTAAAACTTTAATCTGCTTGACTGCTGATGGGTGGGGTGGGTTCCCTCCCTGTTGGCTGTTTGGCCTGAGGCAACCCAACACTGGAGCCTACCTGGGGTCTTTCGTGGGGCTAATGGCAGACTCTGGGGTGGCTCATGCCAAGGAGTACTTCCCGGAACTTCTGCTGCCAGTGTCCTTGTCCCCATGGTTAGCCACAGCCACCCCCTGCCTCTGCAGGAGACCCTCCGACACTAGCAGGTAGGTCTGGTTCAGTCTCCCCTGGGGTCACTCTTCCTTCCCCTGGGTCCCGATGGTCACACTACTTTGTGTGTGCCTTCCAAGTGTGGAGTGTCTGTTTCCCCCAGTTCTGTCGAAGTCCTGCAGTCAAATCCCACTATCCTTCAAAGTCTGCTTCTCTAGGAATTCCTCCTCCCGTTGCCGGACCCCCAGGTTGGGAAGCCTGACGTGGGGCTCAGAACCTTCACTCCAGTGGGTGGACGTCTCTGGTATAAGTGTTCTTCAGTCTGTGAGTCACCCACACAGCATTTATGGGATTTGATTTTTACTGTGATTGTGCCCCTCCTGCCGTCTCATTATGGCTTCTCCTTTGTCTTTAGATGTGGGGAATTTTTTGGTGAGTTCCTGTGTCCTCCTGTCGATGGTCGTCCAGCAGCCAGTTGTGATTCTGGTGTTCTCGCTAGAGGGAGTGAGAGCACGTCCTTCTATCCGCCATCTTGGTTCAGGGCTCCTGTTTTGTTTTTTGTTTTGGGTGTTTTTTGTAATTTCTGTTTTCTTCTCTTTCTGTCTTGTGTTTTGGCAGCTTTATTTAGTGTTGTTTTATTTAGTGTCCTTTTATTTAGTGGTTACATTCCTTTCTCATTTTCTTTTGTGTATTTACTATACGTTTTTTCTTTGTGGTTATTATGATGTTCAAATATAACATCTTATGTAAATAGTAGCCTGTTTTAAGTTGGTAGCAAGTGAAATCTGAACGTATTCCAAAGCTTTATCTTTTTACTCCCTCCCCCCATGTTTTATACTTTTTATGACACGTTTTACATTTTAAAACTTTATGTATCCCTTAACTAATCACTGTAATTTTAGTTACTTTTGCTACTTCTGTCTTTTAACCTTCATACTTGCTTTATAAGTGGTTGATTCACTACCTTTATTTTATATTTTCCTTTTCCAGGGAGATTTTTACTTTTTAAGTTTTATTACTATTAATTAGTGCCATTTTTCAGCTTAAAGAAGTTCCTTTAATATTTCTTATAGAGGCTGTTTAGTGGTGATGAACTTCTCTAGATTTTGCTTATCTGGGAAACTCTTGATCGCTCCTCCTATTCAGAGTGATAAGCTTTGCTGTGTAGAGAATTAGTTGGAAGTGTTTTTGTTTTTCTTTTTTAGCACTTTGATTATGTCATGATACTGCCTTCTGGCTCATAAAGTTTCTGCTGATAACTTTATGGGATTTCCCTGTACCTTTTTGATTGCTCTTAATTGTGGATCATCATGGCTGGTGTGTCGTTTTTTCCTTGGTGAGACCATATTTCTTCCTCTCCTCCCCATGTCAAGGCTGTCCTTTTACCGTTTGTTTGGAGGCTCTGTTCATCCAGTTTTCAGGTCCCTTTCCATGGGAATTATTCCATTTATATTTGTAGATTTCTTGTGTCCATTGGCGGAGGTAAGTTCAGGATCTTCCTACACCAGCATTTTCTCCATACTTTTTAGATTGGTGGTGATTATAAAGGCCCAGTTCACCATATCGTGATCCCTTAACATTGAAGCATTTTAGGGAAGCAGGGTCCTTTACAGTCATCCTGCCAGGCTCAGAGTGATTGGATGATGGTAGCTTAATCCATGGGAAAAGAGCTCCTCATAAAAACAGAATTAAAAAAGAAAACGCACTCATCACTTCTTCTAGATACCAGTCAGGAAAATCTTAGGTTATCCTTTCCTGCCAAGGTGAAATGCTTTAGAATTACAACTTAATAATCAAGGAAGTTGGGACATACATGCCATGTGATAATGTTTGAATTCCTGATATGCAAGAAAATGTTACCTCAGCTTTGTCTTGCCAAACAGCAGAGCGTTCAGTGCTGGCTGTCATGCTCTGTCCTTCTCCTTCTCTCAGTGGGCCTGTGCTCTCATGTTGAGAATAATAGAGTTAGATAATTTTTCCTTTGTCATTATCTCATATGTGCTTACTTCATAGCAAGATGAAGCAGGGTAACTGAATAATGTAAAAGTGTATTTCTTGCATAGATTTAAATAGAAGCTGGCTGTGTGAAAGAGAGAGATGGTGAAGGGGAAGGACAGAAAAGGGGGGATGGAAAGAAAGGAAAGTGTATTCTTTTGAGAAAGGATGAATTATATAAATATGAATTGGAAACAATCCAGAATCTTTAAGTTCATTTCAGTTTTTAGTTGAATTTCCTCCAAAACCTATTACCAGGGTTATAATACAAAGGCAAACTTGACTCGTTTTTGTTTAATCTTTACATATGTATTTGGTGTTTATTGAGTTGCTACTATTGTGCTAGTCAGGGGAGACACACAAATGAATAAAATTGTCCTTGTGCCCAGGTTCAGACAAGTAGATTGCTTCCCTCTCTCCACATGTTGCCAAGGAGAGACGGAAGCATGGGTGCTATGGGAATTCCCTCTTCTGTCCTTTCCATCCATGGGTTGGAGGTATTGATAAAACAGAGATGTCAAAAGGAGGACAAATCAGGGGAGGTATCGGACATATCAGGGGAGTATACAGAGGTTATACCAGGTGTGTTTGAATTTAGCATTCTGGGTCCTGAGGAGGATAGATATGGCATTCCTATTTGTACAGAAGCATTTGGTACCTTTCATGCATGAAAAGTCCTTTGTACACATTTGATTTATTTAATTGAAAGGAACTGGTAGAGAGGCAAAGTAAGCACTTCCATTTGGACAGTGGCAAAAAGAACATGAAAAATGGACCCCCAGAATCTTCCTGGTGTTCACAGCATTATTTAAAAGACCTCGTGTGATGTCATGTATGATTTATGCTGTGTAGGTATTTTTCTACTATGTTTGAAGCAGATAGGTATTAAAGTGTACTAGATCATGTAGTTTCACATATAAAAACAGCCTAGTGATGTGAAGAGATAAGGTGTTGTACTGCTGATCAGATAGCACAGAATAATTGTTTTCAGTGGCAAAGCTTATATTTGGACATTTTTATCCTAATGAAACATTCAGGAGTCTAATTTCCTTTTTTCCTACTAGTAGCTTGAGGGTTTGGTCCAGTTCTTCTTTCTTTCATATATATATTTTTTTCTTTCTTTCTTCCTTTTTTGTTTTTTGTCTTTTTATCTTTTCCTCCAGGCATTTGTATAGATTCTTGAAATGCTACCACCACTTTGATGGAGAGTAACACGTGGTCAGAAGGAGTCTTGGATCCCGTTTCTAGCTATGATATCAACTCAATTCTAAATCTGAGTGCTTTCAGTGACTCTCCTGTCTTGGGCTTTCCCTTTTACAAAAGTGTGCTAAAAATACATCTGTACTCACAGAGTGCTTTGTTTCCTACTTGAAATGAACAGAAGAAGTTTAAGAGTTTGAAGTGCTTTTAGGAATAGCAGATAGAGTTGGCTGTCTTCTAATTCTGAATTTTCAGTTGAAATTTGTGGTGATGTCATTTCAAAACAATCCTAACGGGTAGGATATAGAACACTTATACGGCTCCTGAGTAACTTTTTGAAAATGGAAGCATTTAAATGAGCATCCCAGTTTTGCTTTTACAGATGTTGGTTTCAATCATGTCCTGGGCTTAAGTGGTAGGAAACAAGCAAGGGGAAATGAATACTGTTCCACCAAGAGGTAATTTCACACCTGCCAAACTTCCAAGAACCCAAATATGGCTTTTCTAGGGTGATTTTCAAGATGTGTAAGTATAAAAAGCTGCAATATCTGTATTAAAATGGGACAAAACTACTGAGAGGCAGGCCCAGGCCCTCACTTGCCCTGCAAGGTGGAAGGTGAGGGCAATGTTTAGGGATTGTCTGTGTAGTGATAGCTCCAGAACCTCGAATGTTTCTTCAGATGGCAGAACAGTATGGGGAAGGCTGGAAGCTCAGTAACTGTGTGGATAGTCTAGGAAAGAAAACGTCTTTTGTCGCCTGGAATTTTTAAAGGTCTGCTTGACAATGTAATGATGTAATTCTCCTTGACAGTTTGTTGCATTTTTTTAGGTTCCCTCATAATGATTCAGATGGAGATTGTCACATTTGTGTGAAGTTGAGGGGACTATCTTGGGAGTCTTTCACATTCAGACATGGGATTTGTAATCATTCTTATTTCATTTAGCATTTGTCCAATACTTCTGAACCTCAGAGTTTGAAGAAAATTCGGTGGAAGGCGGCTGTCTTCATAACAAACTAGCTTTGTGATCATGAATAAATTAATTACACTTTCTTCTTTATCCTCAGAGTGAGAATAAAAGTAATAAGAGAAATATTGCCCACCTTGTGGATTGGTTGTTATGATTTAATAAGATAGTATATGGTAAAGTGGCTCTCATAGTGTCTGGCATTTAGGATGTACCAGGAAACCATATCTACCCCAATCATTGTTATGATTTTATGTCCTAATCTTTATCTGATCTGACATGTTTCTTAAAACTTTGTCAAGTACTCCTCTACTCTCTCAAGAGATAGAGAATTTACTGTATCCCCAGGCAGGCCCACGTTTGCCTCTTCAGAAATTCTTCTTCGTACTGGTTTTCTGCCTTCTCAGAAGTTTCCTCCCATTGGTTTCTACGTGTCACTCTTAACCCTTCTGTTTTCTCTGTGGCAGACATTCAACAGTTAGAAGTCAGTGGTTGTGGTCCTCCTAGGTCTTTTTTTTTTGCGGTACGCGGGCCTCTCACCGTTGTGGCTTCTCCCGTTGCGGAGGACAGGCTCCGGACGCGCAGGCTCAGCGGCCATGGTTCATGGGACCAGCCGCTCCGCGGCATGTGGGAACCTCCCGGACCGGGGCACGAAGCCGTGTCCCCTGCATCGGCAGGCGGACTCTCAACCACTGCGCCACCAGGGAAGCGCTAGGTCTTTTTTTTTTTAATACCTTATTATCCTTATTTTGCAAAAGCGAAAACTGACACTCACAAAGGTTAATTAACTTCCCTTTGGTTATATAGGTAATAAGTTACCAAAACAATTAGAGCCCAGTACCTTTTGATGGGTTATTTTCTGCATCCCTTTTCAAATGTGACCCCTGGAACTGAGCTTACTACCCCAGCTGTGGTCTGCCGGGCACAGAGTAGAGAGACAGATTATTGTTTTCCTAGCTTGGGACCCTATGATCTTTTGTTCTTTATTATACCCACCACATTCGAGACCTAACAGGTGTTTACTAAATGAACTCAAATTAGGGGCTGAGGTGCTGCAATCACATAGCCATGGATAGAGCAGAGTCTCTGCCTCCTGGAAACTTAAGTCTTAGGGGCAAGGCTGGCTATGGGGTCCAGTGCAATTGAAAATGTGGGGTCCCTTGTTCAAAAATGGGAAAAGAGGCCATTAAAGGTGTAAGACATAAAGTTTTTTCCTCTTTTTTGTGGTTTCTTTTGTTTTGTTTTTTACTTGCTATTTAATGTCATTCTAAGTAAGGAATAATTGAAAATTTAAATTACTAGCATGAACTTTACCATTCATTTTTATATTATGCCATGCAGGTTTTAAATGTAAATATAAGGGCACTAAACTTGTATGTGGAATCACTGAAATTACACAATTCCTATGTGTCCCGTTCTTATCAGAACAGTGGAAACACTGAACAAAACTACCTCAGTTATTTATTTCACTTCTTATGTACGTATTCTGCCTAACACTCTCTATCTACCATTGCTTGCTGATAAATAATGAAGAACTGAAAGGAAAACCACGGGTTACCCTCTCCTTTTCTTTCTACGTCATTATTTTCAGCATAAACGGTTGGCTAACACTTAGAACTGTTGCCTTCTTTCTACAGTCAAATCAAGTTCTGGTTCAAATAAAAAGCATGGCCTTTTGGGGCATTCAGTGCCTCCACTTACTCACTACTCAGTGATCAATGTAATACACTTACCTTGTGCTTTGAGTCTTGCCAGACTCGCACACATCGTGGGTCCCCGGAATTCCGTCCTCATGGGGTATCGGGAAAGCTCTCTGCAATGAGGGGGAGAAGCACTGTGGACATACGTGCTGCGTACTCCTCTGCTCACGCTCCATTCACTTACAAAACACAGCTTCGAAGATAAAATTATGAAGATTTTCAAGATGTTGACAGAGGGCATCAAACCAAGTGAGGGCGTGAGAGTGGGGCTCCGTGTGACTTCACAGGTCACATACCCATGATGCCAGCCCTGCCTACTGGAGAAACAGGTAAGTCGAATGCAAGGCAGATGGAAACTGAGCTATAATTGGGAGAGCCCTATGGGCTTGGGCACCTGGCAAGAAAGTTTCCAGGAAAAGGTGATGTTGAGTAGCCACTGAGGGAAGGCGTCGATAAAGAGAGGCATTGACTGTAGTTTATGATGCTGTATTGCATATTTGAAAGTTGCTAAGAGAGTAGATCTCAAAAATTCTCATCACAAGAAAAGAAATTGTAACTATGTTTGATGATGGATGTTAACTAAACTTATTGTAATCATTTCACCATAAATACATATATTGAATCATTATGTTGTACACCTGAAACTAATAGAATGTTACATGTCAATTATAACTCAATTTTAAAAAGAGAGGGGCATTGAAAGGATTTCTACATGAGGGAAAACATGTGCCAAGGCATGGAGGATGGGAGTGCAGAACTCATTAGGTGCAGGAGCAACTGTGGTCCAGGCTGGCCTGAGCAAAGACAACATGGTGGGTTTATAGAACGTTTACTCTGTGTGGCACGAGAATAATTGAATAAGATCCTTGCTTCTTTATTCTCATTTATATTGCATAGGGTCTGTAAATCTGCAAACATCGTCCTGAGAGAAACATCAGATTTGTGTATGTGATTTTTCAATAATAATGTAAGTAATTTATATTAACTTTAGACGGTTTCCCCCCAAAATGAAACACTGTTAATTCTCTGTCTTGCTTTTAAAATGAATCCAGTTAGAGATATAAATCTTGACTTTTTTCAAATATATCTGCTTGAAGAAAGGATTAGGTGAACAGGCTATAAGTTCTTTTCTTCATATGTGAAAATTCCAGTGAATTTAAAAATGTCGCCCTTATCGTGTCTCAGATATAGCATATGTGTTCTGATATCTTCTCCAGCAGCCCGAGACAGGAGGTCAGAATTGGGCAAGAGACTCATTCATCTAGACAGGCTAGGGGTTAGGAGGTGATGTGGTCCATTAGATCCATGGTCAAAGAGTATAGCAGACCCTTTTAGGATTCAGGCTAGTCTCTCGGAGTTCTGGCTGTCCTATTGCATGTTTTGAGGTTGTCCATACTTGGTGAGCTGCATTTGGGTCCCCTGGTGGTTGCTGCTTTGGATTCCTTATGTTGAGATGAGGTCTTAAATCAGGTGTCTTGCCTATGAATGCCTTAGGACTTGGTGCATTTCTACTTTCCACTCCTTTCACCTGTGATCTTCTCCTTATCTCACAGCTTCCCAGCCACTGGTTGTTTCCATTGGTTTGGGGAGGATTCGGGGTGAGCCTGAATGCTTAGTCACTGCATGGTCACCTCCAGCTCCCAGACAGAAAGGCAGCCTAGAGCGGACAAAGCCATAGAAACCAACACCTAACTCTGAACATGTGAGTGCAGATGCATGTATGTTCGTATGTATGTGAATGAGTGTATGCACCTGTGTGCACCTGTGGGTAGGTGTGCAGTACTGCAACTCAGTGGGAAGTATAAGAACACAGTTCTCTCCGCTGAGAGACATCTGACTCTAATAGGCGGTGTACGAGGCTTAGGAATCTTGGTGAAAGCGAGCATCTGGAAGGGTACTCCAGACCTTCACGGAGGGTGGCCAGTGGGAACTTAAATGCTACTTCTAGATCAGCTTGTAATTAGACTTGGAGACTTCAGAGAGAGGTGGAGAAGGGTTGTGGTAGGAAACAGAAATGAGGGACTAACAACAATTTTTTCCTATGCATGGAGTATTTCTCCATTAATCCCTTTGTATCCATTACAGCTGATCTTAGCATGGTTTTAAGGTTTCTCCGTAAAGGACTTGTGCGTTCTGAAGATAATTTAGAGATATTTTGTTTTATTGTGGATGTTATTTTCTTTTATATTTTTTACTTGGTTATTACTTTTGTAGGCCGTGTTATGGACTTTCGTAAGCCGATTTTCAATTTAACCACCTTGCTCAAATTTCTTATTCTATTTTAAATTTATTTATATATTGATTCTGTTCATTCTTACCTTGGTTTAGCTTATTTTATATTTTTATGTTGATGGTCATATTTTCTACTGATTGTGTTAAATTTTCTTCTATGTTGATAGTCACACTTTCTGCCAATCAGTTTTCTCTCTCCTCCTCCAGTCATTATGCCTCTGATTTCCTTTTCTTCTCTCACATTATTGGCCTGAAGTAGTGATCGCAGGTAAAATGTGTCTAAAGTTTTTCAGTTATGGTCGTAGCTGTAGATTTTGGTACATAATCATTCTCTGGTTAAGAAATTACCCTCATTCTTAGTAGTCTGAGAATTTTTAACATGAATCATTGTTAGACTTTTTCAAATGTTGTTTCTGCATTTATTGAGATAATCGTGTGATTTTATCATTGCTGTTAATGTGGTTGATTACTTTAATAGATTTTCTCATGTCAAACCATCCTTGAATTATCAGGATATTTATTTTCCAGACATAAGATATGTCTGGTTATCAGGGTGAACTTTATTTGATCATGACCCCTCCTTCTCCCCCATTATTATTTTAATACTTTGTTGGCTTTGATTGGCTGATGTTTGCTTTAGGATATTTGCATATATGTTGATTAGTGGAATTTTCTTGCATTGTCCTTATCAGGTTTTATAATTAAGATACCAGTGTTCTCCTCCAATATATTAGACAGCGTTTTTGTTTTCCTATATACATTAACAACTTAGTGTACGAGGTAGGGATTTTTCTGTTCCTTCAAATTAGAGCTCACTGGCAAAATGATTTGAGCCTGATCTTTTTTGTTGTGGAAGATATTTTTTAAATTTATCATTATTACAATTACTGGGTTGTTTTTTTTTGCGGTACGCAGGCCTCTCACTGTTGTGGCCTCTCCCATTGTGGAGCACAGGCTCCGGACACGCAGGCTCAGCGGCCATGGCTCATGGGCCAAGCCGCTCCGCAGCATGTGGGATCTTCCCGGACCGGGGCACGAACCCGTGTCCCCCGCATCGGCAGGCGGACTCTCAACCACTGCGCCACCAGGGAAGCCCCCAATTACTGTTTTTTTATGCTTGTTGTTTAATGATGGTTTCTACTTCATCTCAATTTTGATATTTAATATTTTCAAGAATGTGTAACAGTTGTTCTTTTCTCATTTAAAATTTTCTGTTTGTAGTTGTATCTGTGTTTTTATTCTTTTTAACTAATTAATGTTTATTGAGGTATAATTAACATAATATTAGTCTCAGGTGTACAACATAATGATTTGATATTTGTATATAATATGAAATGATCACAATTAGTCTGGCTAACATTTGTCACCACACATAGTTACAAAATAGTTTTCTTGTAATGAGAACTTTTAAGATCTACTCTCAGAGCAAATTTCAACATAATAAAAGTATATTATGTAATATTACTATAGATAATAGTATTATTATTTATAGTAACCATGCTGTACATTACATCCCCATGACTTACTTATTTTATAACTTTCCAGTTATAAGTTTGTACCTTTTGACTCCCTTCACACACTTGGCCCATGCCTACCCCTAGTCTTTTTTCTTGTGGTAGGTTATTTATTTTCCAGACATAGGTTCTTTTTGTTGTTTTTTAGCTTCCTTTTTGTTTTTAATTTCTGATTTGATTATGTATGGTCATAGGACACTTTCTGTATGATGTTGATCCTTTGGAATTTATTGTTTCTTCTGGCCTATTACATCATCAGTTTTTAGGAGTGTTGTAACACACATTTCTCTGCTTCTGGGTGGAGTCTTATCTAAAGCTACTAGTTTCACTTTATTCGCTATGCTATTATATTTTATTATATTGTTTTGCTACCTTATTGTCTATGTCATCCATCAGTTTCCAAGAGTGTGAGTTAATATCATAATTACAATTTTAGACATATCCACTTTTCTCCATATTTTGTATATTTTGAGGCAAAATTGTTAGGTGCATTTATGTACATGATGGATTCATATTCTCAACCTACTCTTCCATTTACTAACATGTAATTCCGTTGTCCCTTATGATTTTTCCTTGAATTCTGTTTTTTGTCAGATATTAAGAATGCTATGCTAGCTTTCTTTTGGTTCATTTATATTTGACATATATATTTTATCCTTTCACTTCTATAATTTTATATCCCTTTTAAAAATGTGATTTTTATAAACAAGATATTGCTTGTGTTTTAGAGTCATTTAGGGAATATTTGTCTTTTGTGTGGAGAGACTATAATTGATACATATAAATTGTACTGATTTTAAGTGTATGCTTTGATGAACCAAATGTATATACCTATATAACTACGCTCCAAAGTATGGAAATTTTGATCACCTAGATTGAGCCCTCTTGCCTTTTTCTAGTCACTTTCCACACCCTGCTCTGAAGCACAGATACAATCACTTTTCTAATGTTTATCAATGTATCTTGGCTTGACCCGTTGTGGAAATTTGTATACGTGACATTATACATTATATACTCATGTCTGGTGTCTTTAGCACAGCATGATATTTTTAAGATTCTGCAGATTGTTGTCAGTGTCAGCAGTTCATTTCTTTTATTGCTGTGCATAATTTTGTTGTATGGATATACCACGCTTTATCCATCAGGCTACTGATGGAAATTTTAGTTGTTTTGATTAATTGGCTACTATAAATACGGCTGCTATAAACATTTATGTACAATGCCTTTTTTGGCAGAAGAAGGAATAGAGTGTGTAAATACCAGGGAATGGAATTATTGAATCATGGGATAGGTATATGAAAAACTGCAAATAGTTTTCTAATTTGCATTTCCTAGATAACTAGTGACGTCTAATTGAACATCTTTACATGTGCTAATTGACCATTTGTATCTTCTTATGTGAAGGTTCTATTTAATTCTTTGGTCTGTTTTTTATTTTGTTAGTCTATTTCTTTATTATTAAATTATAGAATAAAAAATATTTTGGATACAAGTCCTTTGTCAGGTATGTGTACTTTGAATATTTTCTTCCTATTTATGGCTTGTCTTTCATTTTCTAACAATGTCTTGATGAGCAGAAGTTTTCATTTTGGTGAGTAACATCAGTTTTTTTTGCCTAACCCTTAGTGGGTTTGTGTGCAGAAAGATCCTTGCCATCCTAAGGACATAAAGGTATTTTCCTATGTTTTCATCTAGCCACATTACAGTTTTAGTTTTTAGGTTTAGGCCTATGAACCATCTTGGATTACTTTTTCTGTATATTTTGTGGCTCATTTTTTCAAATACAGATTTTTAGTTGTTTCAGCATCATTTGTTTTAAAGATTATACTTTCTCTGCTAAATGATTTTTGTGCCTTTTTTGGAAATTAGTTGGTCATATATGTCCACACATATTTCTCAATTTTTTTTTCTATTCTCTTGATTTACTTCATTTGCTTGATTACTGTAACATTTTTGTAAAATTTAAAAGCAGGCTTTGTAAATCATTCAACTTTGTTCTTCTTTTTAAAGCTTGTTTTGGTGATATGTCATTGTGGTTTTGATTTACATTTCCCTGATGATTAATGATGTTGAGCAACTTTTAATGTACCACATAAATTTTATGACTTTAAAGAAAAATTTCTGTGGAAAATCCCATTGGAATGTTGATAGGGGTTGCACTGAATCTATAGAATGTTTTGGGTGGTATGGATATTTTAATAATATTATTTCTTCCATTCCATGAACATGGAATATCTTTCCATTTATTTGTGCCCTCTTCAATTTCTTTAATCAACGTCATACTTTTCCATGTATGTATCGTTCATCTCTTTGGTAAAACTTTTTTTTAATTTAATTTTATTCATTTTTTTATACAGCGGGTTCTTATTAGTCATCAGTTTTATACACATCAGTGTATACAAGTCAATCCCAATCGCCCAAATCATCACCCCTCCATCCCCACCCCCCTGCGGCTTTCCCCTCTTGGTGTCCATACGTTTGTTCTCTACATCTGTGTCTCAATTTCTGCCCTGAAAACTGGTTCATCTGTACCATTTTTCTAGGTTCCACATATATGCATTATCCTTGGTAAAATTTATTCCTATTTTTTTTGTTTTGTAAATGAGGTTGTTTTCTTCATTTCTCTTTCTGGTATTTTGTTGTTAGTGTATAGAAATGCAACTGATTTTTATATATTGATTTTGTATCCTGCAAATTTGCTGTATTTGTTTGTTAGTTCTAACAGTTTTATGGTAGAGCCTTTAGTTTTTTAATATTTAGTATCATATCATCTGTAAATAGAGACATTTTTACTTCTTCCTTTCCAATTTGGATGCCTTTTTATTTCTTTTTCTTTCCTAATTGCTCTTTCTAGGACTTCCAGTAACATAAGCGGCAAGAGTGGGCATCCTTTTCTTGTACCTGGTCTTATACGAAATGCTTGAAGCTTTTCACTGTTAAATATGATGTTAGCCTTGGGCTCATCGTATATGGCCTTTATATTGAGATATGTTCCCTCTATACCCAGTTTGTTGAAAGTTTTTATCATGAAAGGATGTTGACTTTTGTCAAATGTTTTTTCTGCATCTACTGAGATGATCATATGATTTTTATCCTTCATTTTGTTAATGTGGTGTATCACATTGAGTGTTTTGCAGATACTGAACTGTCATTGCATCCCTGGAATGAATCCCACTTGATCACTTTGTATATAATCTCTTTAATGTACCGTTGAATTTAGTTTGCCAACATATTGTTGAGGATTTTTGCATCTGTGTTCATCAGGGATATTGGCCTTTAATTTTCTTTTCTTGTAGTGTCCTTGTCTGGTTTTGGTATCAGGGTAATGCTGGCCTTGTAAAATCAGTTTGGAAGTGTTCCTTCCTCTTCTATTTTTTGGAAGGGTTTGAGGATTCATATTAATTCTTCTTTAAATGTTTGGTAGAATTCACAGTGAAGTTATTTGGTCCTGGATTTTTGTTTTTTGGGAGGTTTTGATTACTGATTCAGTCTCCTTGCTAGTAAACCATCTATTTCGATTTTCTGTTTCTTCACGATTCAGTCTTTGTAGGTTGTATGTTTCTAGGAATTAATCCATTTCTTCTAGGTTGTCCAATTTGTTGGCATATAATTTTACATAGTAGTCTCTTATAATCCTTTGTATTTGTGTGGCATTGGTTGTGATATCCCCTCTTTCATTTCTAATTTCATGTATTTAAGTCCTTTCTCTTTATTTTTTGGTGAGTCTAGCTAAAGCTTTGTCTATTTTGTTTATTTTTTCAAAAACCAGCTTTTAGTTTCATTGATCTTTTCTATTGATTTTTTAGCCTCTATTTCATTTACTTCCTCTCTGATCTTTATGTCCTTTCTTTTATTAACTTGAGGCTTCGTTTGCTCCTCTTTTTCTAGTTCCTTGAGGTGTAAAATTAAGTTGTTTGAGATTTTTCTTTCTCTCAATAAAGGTATTTATTGTTATAAACCTCCTGTATAGCCCTACTTTTGCTACATCCCATAAATTTTGATATATTGTTTCCATCTTTATTTGTGTGAAGATTTTTTTAAATTTCTCTTTTGATGTCTTCTTTGACTCATTGATTGTTAATCAGTAGCATTTTGTTTAATCTTCACATATTTGTGAATGTTCCATTCTTTTCTTATAATTGGTTTCTAGTTTTGTACCATAGTGGTTGGAAAACATGCTTGGTATATATCAACGTTCTTTTATTTATTAGGAGTTATTTTTTATTAATGTTTAATACCATTTTTTAAAGTGAAGTATACTTGACTTATAATGTGTTAGTTTCAGGTGTACAGCATAGTGATTCAGTTATACATATATTACTGAATATATATATGTATATGTGTGTGTGTATTAGGCCCATCTGATCTAAAGTGTTGAGGTGCCAGATTTGCGTACCAGCTCCTTTCAGGCAGATACAAATGACTTAGAGCTGGCTAGAGGGAGAAGGCAAAGGAGGTACCTGCCAGCTTCCCTGGTTTCCAGGGAGGGTAGTGGGTCCCTTAGTTATTTTTAAAAAGTGATTCTTTTTCTAGTTTCTTAACTTGGCAACATAGATCACTGGTTCTAAACCCTTATTATTTTTTAATGAAAGTTCTTTAAAGTGACCAGTTCCATTTAAGTACTCTTTAGTTCATTTCATAAATTTTTATATGATGTGTTTCGTTATTATTCATTTCTAAATATTTTCTAATTTCTCTTATGATTTCTTCATTGGACCCAAATATTTGAGGGGGGATATCTAGACCTTAATTATTGATGTCTAATTTAAATGCCTTGTGGACAGATAACATTCTGTATGATATTCAATATATAAAAATTATCGAGAATTGTTTTATGTTCTAATATATGGTCTGTCCTATTGAATATTCTTCAATGTACTTGACAAGAATGTGTATTATGTGAATTGTACATTGTTGTGTTTTATATTTTATATATATTTTAAGTTAATTTGGTTGATAGTGTTGTTCAAATCTCATATATATACAGGTTATTTTTTTCTCTTTTTATTACTTCCTGAGAGAGATATTATAAATCATCATCTATGTGTGAATTTTTCTATTTTCCCCCTTATTTCCGCCATTTTTTTGCTTTATGTTTATTAAAATTCTTAGGTGTATACATGTTTGGATTGTTATTCTTTAATGAAATGGCCCTGTAAGTAATACCCCTTTTTTGGTGAAATAATTTATTTTCTCTGGTAATATCCATTGGCTTGAAGTATACTTTGTTTGGTATTTACATAGCCACACCAGCTTTCTTATGTGTCATATTATGTGAATTATAGTTTTCCCATTGTTTTCAACCTGTGTCTTTACTTCTAAAGTGCATCATTTTTATAGAACATGTAATTGTTTGCTTCCTTCTCTAGTTTTACAATCTATGCTTTGTAATTTGATGATTTAATCTATATATATTTAATGTAATTATTGATATTTGTGTTTAATTATGCACTCTTACTATTCGGTTTCTCTTTGTCCCCTCTATTTTGTGGGGGTTTTTTTGGTTGCTCCCTTGTCTTTTTGTTAATTGAATATTTTGGGTATCCCATTTTATATCCTCTTTTGTCTTTTGTATATATCTCTTGTATTATTTTTAATGGTTGCTCTAGAGAGTAAAACATTCAGATTCATCTCATTGTAGACTACCTTCAAGTAATGTTATAAAGCTGCATGTAAAATGGAAGAACCTTACAACAGTACACTTTTATTTTCATCCCTCTCTGCTTTTGTGCTATTGATAGCTCATATTTTTTCTAACATATGTTATAAAATCCACAGTACATTACTATTGCTTTTGCATTAGTGAACTGACTTTTAAAAATTGAAGAAAATATGTAGTATTTTATATTTATCCATATATTATTTGTCTTCTTTTCATTCTTTCCTATAGATCTCAATATTTGATATCCACATCTAAAGTGATCTCAGTATTATTTCTCTTCACCCAAAAAAGACTTCTTTGGTCTTTTTTGTTATGCAGATATTTTGCTAAAAATAACTTCTGCTTATCTGACAGTATCTCTATTTTGCCTTCATTTTTGAAATGAAAGATATTGAAAGCTGTTTTTTGGGCCAAGTATAGAATTTTAGTTGTTTTTTTCAGCACTTTGAAGATGTCATTCCATTGTCTCCTGGCCTTTATTATATTATTTACAACAGTAGCTCTGTTGTCATTCTTATTCTCTCCCTCTCTCCCCCCACAAACCCTCCACTCCCACTGCCCCCCCCCATATATAGACCATTTTTCAATTCTTCTCTTTTTTTTGCTTTTTGGCAGTGTGACTATAATTTTCCAAGGTGTGGTTTTCTTTTTATTTATCCTGGATTTGTCATTGTTGTTTTTGGTAAAACTTGCAAAATTTTCAGTCAATATTTTTTTCAGTTAATCTTCCTGTTCCTGTCTATTTCTTCTCTCCTCTGAGGTTTCCAATTATAAGTATGTTAGACTACCTTGTAACATCCTTCAGTTTATTGAGACTCTATAATGATAGTAAATTTATTTGTTTATTTCTGATTTTTATGCTTTAGCTTGGATGATTTCTGTTGACCTTGCTTCAAGTTTACTGATTCTTTCTTGTGGCCAATCTACTGTTTATTCCATTCATTAAAATTTTCAATTTCAGATACTGTATTTTTCAGTTTAGGATTTATGTGTTCTATTTTGACAGCTTCTGTACATTTCCTGAAATTCCCTGGCTAGTCATCCTTCAGACCCAAAGTGTCATATAGATTTTGTAACATCTTTACAATAATTATTTTAAAGTTTTTGTTTGCTGATTCCAACATCAGAGTTGTTTCCATTGCCTGAATTTTCTCTTGATTATGTGTCACGTTTTCTTACTTTCATATCTAGTGATTTTTTATTGCATACTGATATCATGAATGATATGCTGTAGACACTCTGGATTGTGTTATTTTCCTCTGAATATATTGTTGTGTTGTAGCAGCTGGTTGGGTTACATAGAAATCACATTAAACTTATGGAGGCTTGGTAAAAGACTTTGTTAGTGTAGGCATATCTTGGTTTTGCCTTTAGTCCTAGGGCAAATAGTATTTCAACACAGCCTTTTCTTCTAAGGCATGGCCCATCTGTGGCATTACTGGAAAGCCCAAGTTGTTTCCCACGTCACCCCTAAGTTGGCAGGACTTGAATTGCAAATTTTGTTTCCTCTGAGATAAACAGCTGCTGAAATCTCTCTTTAGTTCTTCCAGGCTTCCATTGGTTGGCTTCTCCTGTGCTCTTTGGAGTCTTGCCCCACGCATGCACAATTATGTAATCAGCCAAGGGTTTATATGAAGACTGTAGGTTTTGGGTTTCCCTACCTCCACCCCAACACTGGCCACTTTTTACAGTGCTCTGGCAGCCTCAGACACTGTCCTCTGATTCCTCAAACCAACAAGACTGTGGATTTCTGCTTGAATTCCAGCTACACTGTCCCAGGGGAAAAGATGTATAAAAGTAGATCTTACCCAGTGTGGTTTCCTTCTTTCAAAGGTCAGCTCTCCTTTTTGTTTGGTTTATGTTCAGTACCTTCAAAGAGTTGGTTTTATATTTTGTGTAGAGTTTGTACTTATTTTCAGCAGGAAGGTTAGTCTGATAAAAGCTACTCCACCATTACTAGAAGTCAGAACTCCTCTGCAGGTCTTCATTGTTGAATTTAAGCCATTTATAATGACTTTATGTACTGTTACATCAGGACTTGTTTCTGCCATCTTATTCACATTTTATATTTATGTCTTTTTCTTTTTTCCTTTTTTCTTCTAATTTCCTTTGGAGATATCAAATTTTCTTTTGTTCGTTTAAAAAGATATTCACTCCGTTTTTATTCTTTAGGTGGTTCTCCCTAACTTACTGAGATACTTCCTTCTTTTTAGTTTTCTCTGTCAATATCTTAATTTAATTGTTACCCATAATCCTCTTTATTAAGAAAAGTACACGAGTACATCTATCTTTGGTATCATTCCTTATCCCTGACATCTTGGTATTTTAGAATTTTAGTTCTTTGTTATCAAGGATACTTTCTTCAAAGAATATATATAAAACTGAATCAATTTGCTGTACCCCAGAAACTAACACAGCATTGTAAATTAACTGTACTTCAATTTAAAAAAAAAGGATATTTTCTTTAGATTTTTTGCCTGGGTAAGAGATGCAACAGCCTGTTCTAGTTCACCGTTTTGCCGTCAATTGCATGTAATTGTTTTTTTTAATAAAATATATTCCATTAGATACAGCGTTGTTTTTTAAAATGCAAAACTGAGAAGCTAATAAAGAGACAGCTTCTTAAGGAAGACTGATATAGAATTGGTAAATATAGCTTATTTTTATAGTTAGCGATTTCTTTTTGAACAAACAGGGAAAAACAAAGCAGATACAGTTTTCATTCGGAATTTATGTTAAGTTCTCTCACCTCCTAGCGTATTGCCTGTTGGTTATACGTTTTGCTTTGAATGTCTAACTCCTGAGTAAGAATCCACTATCGAGAAACAGTGTTGAGATAGTCTATAGAACTACGTTAGGAATAGGCTCATCACTGGGCCTTTTGACAGTAGAAGGAGGATAGATGTGTAAGATTCCCAGAGAAGCCTAAAAGAGGTAGCTGAGAATGCCATCTGAAGCTGCCCAGATTTACAGTCTTGATAAGTGGTCTCTACTCAGGGAGACAGCCACATTTCTGGTTACCCATAAATGAAGAGGATGAGCAAAAAGATGGTGAATGGGACAAGAGAAGAAAGCTGATTGTTGGGTGGCATAGTTATTCCATACTCTTTGTCTTTCTGTGGAGGAGAGAAAATTTGTACACTACACCTGAGGAAGGAAGCATATGGAAAGAACATTTCCCATTTCACAACGTTTCCTCACTTAGGCCTCTTGAGCGTTTGACCTTTCTTGAGAGGTGAGTTGGGGAGTACGAACTCAGCATGCTCCGGACTTTCTGATCTGTCTACCAGTAGTTTTCTAGCTTATGCTAGTGGATAAGTTTAATCCTGCAGTGGAATGTTAGCCAGCACTTTTGGCAGCAGGCGTAAAGCCATGTTCCCCAATCAGATTGAACAGTAGAGCACTGATACCTCTGTCCCTATTATGTGACTGCTTTCCTTTGCTTTCTTATTTTGTTTGCAACATGAGAGGAGTATTATTTATCGATCCAGTAAAATCCACTATTATATTTTTGAACCCAACTTGTATGATGGTTAAAATGATAGCAATAAAAAGGGTGCAAGCAAGCTACTAATACATGCAAAAACTTGGGCGGATCTAAAGGGCATTATTTTGAGTGAAAAAAAAAGCCAATCTCAAGAGGTTTCATAATATGTGATTCCATATATATAACATTCTTGAAATGACAGAATTATAGAGATGAAGTGCATGTTGGTGGTAACCAAGGACAGGGATGAGATGGGGGGAGAAGCATAAGAGAGCTCCTTGGTGAGGGAGGATAGAATTCTGTTTCTTGTTCGGAATGGTGGTTACTTGAATCTATACAGGGGATAAAAGTTGCATAGAAGTACCGTACATACACACACACACACACACACACTCACACACATGCACACATGAGCGTATGTAATAGCTGGTAAAATCTCAATAAGGCCTGTAGTCTTTATAAGAGTATCACACCAATGTACTTTCCTGGATTTGATGTTATATTATAGATACGTAAGATGTTACCATTTGGGGGAAGCTGGGCTAAAGGTACACACAACTCTATAATACTTTTGTAATTTTCTGAGAGTTGATAACTATTTCAAAGTAAAAACTTAAAAAGAAAGTCATGTAAACATTGTCATTTAATCTTAGCAACTCCTCCCCTAAAAGATAACAAGTGGCAGGGTAGAGCTTATAAAGCTGAGGGTGCTATGAGAACCTTGGCAGTAATATGTTTTGTCCTAAGCTAAAGTCATGGCGCAAATAATCTTGAAAACCCCCCCAAAATATCCTAGTAAATAATGAAATTTTAAAGGCCATTTATCTCTTTCTGAAAATTTTTTTTTAAGTCGAAAGCAGATTTTATTTCTGCCCTTACTAGATGAGAGTGTTTACTGCCTTGCTTCCTGATTTAAAATCCAAGACTTATGAAACTCAGACTGATTTGTGAATGTACAAATACACTTTCATTTACCATTGGCTCCAATAAAAATCAAGATGCTTCTAAAAAACGATGGTTTGCGGGGAAAGAAATGCAGACTTGGGAACAGTTAATGGTTTTGGTAATATTCAGTGCACGGGTATTAACCGGTGTTCACTCTTTAGCAGTAATATATATTTCAAGCCCCTAAATATTCAAAACATGAACTAATTTTTCTCCATTATTGAAATCTGTGTATGCAAACCTAGTAGTATTTGAAAGCTAATCTCCTTATGTGCCAGAGTAATTACAGCAAAGTAAATAATCTCCAGTGTTCTTATTCCCTATAGGAATGGTTTAATATCTTATCTTTCAAAACTGGTTTTCAGCTCATTCAAAAAGCCTGAGAAAAGTTCTTTAGTATTCAGAAAAGGAGTAACTTTAAGGAAGCTCTGGAGCGTGTCTCCCCTCTAGCAATTGCTGTTGGACCACAGCACTTTTTCCATCTGAGAATGGAAACAAATCTCTTTGATGCTTTTCCCTAACAGGGGATTGTGTGAGTTCCTCTGCTGAGCCCCAGATCAGAACCCTGAACCAGAAGCCACTGTGTGTAAACGTGAAGTGGTTTATTGATCATTCCATAGGTGGCATTCCTCCATCAAGTCATTCTAAATTGCAGGCCCAGCATGATATTAGGGGCCACCGAGCTTTTCCAGGAGATGCTCCACGGAGGGCCTGAGCCACCATGCTAGTTTATTATCCGCTGGGCTTTTGGTTGTCCTTCACAAGCTTTGGGGTGTTGGTCCCAGTGTCTGTATAGGTTTCAGAATGAGTCGTGCAATTGCTTCTCAAGGTGTAAGGCAGTAATGAGCTGTGGTGAGTTCTTTGCTTCTAGATCTGCAGTGTTGGATATCAGGCCTCAAAGTGCCAAAGCAATTCTTGCTTTTTAAAACTAAAATTGTTCTTCACAGGGCTCTATGCTAGTGGATGGGCTGGAAGCTCTGCATTTTTTTTTTTTTTTTTCCCTGACAGGTTAAAACTGTGAGAAGAGTTTCTCGGCATATATGACTCATATTCCTTCTACAGCAGGATCGCTGGGAGACATTTTGTTTTGAATAAATATATCTTTAGTGAAGTGTGCAAAAGACGTGACATGTGCTGCTTGCAGTTTTCAGCCTGTTATAATTTTGTGAAAAGTATAGCAGTGTTGATTGAAATTTTCTATTTTGGATCTCGGTGTTAAGATGATTTTTGTTTTACTTTTTGTCTCGATCAAAGACAAGGGGAAAAAACTATGCCTTTTTGTGAGTTTTTATTTGTACTAAAATTGTTACCGTCTAAATTTCCAAAAGATACCTTTTTATAATATAATTTAATTGCTTAAATTTTAGTTCACAGTCTGTCTATTTTATAACCACTGAGCTTTACATTTTATTATTGATGTCGTGACTTGGAATTCTGCAGCATTTCTGAGATTTTTCTGGCTATTCCAGAAATGAGAGCTTTTGGAGGTCCATATTTCCAATTTATATTTTTGATCTTTTCTTTCACTTTTTAGACAGTTTCTATTGATAGATCAAGATTGGATGTATTTACCAAAAGGTATTTATACAGGAGTTGCCACTCTTACATATTGGTTGCCAAAAACCAAATGGAGAGCTTTAAAAAAGTGGGCCAACAAAGCATTATTTGCGGGAGCGCATCACTGTTGGATACAGTGAAGCGAACATTTGGGTGACGATTAGGGGGATCAGAAGGGTTCCCTGATGACCTGCTTATTTCTTCTGAGTTCTCTGTCCCTCTAGTTTCCCTGACCCGCTCCTCTCTTGCATCCCCGTCACTCTCACTGATGTATATAGAGTGTTGTCTGAATGTTTTCCCTGCCTTATCTTTTTTCTCCCTCTTCCTTCTTTGTCCTGACAAATGTGAATGTTGTGTGTGGCTCTATCCCTTTCTTCCTCAACCCTGATTCTGGAGTAACTGTGAACATCTGAAGGTTCGGCATCACTGGCTTTCTGGGCCTTTCCTGAACAGGGCAGAAAGCGCACCAGAAGCTTTATTTCCTGTAGCGTGTGGGGCCCCAGTCAGTCTTGCCTTCTCCCCCCACCAGGCCAGGTGCTGACAGAGAGGAGACAGGGTGAGTCCTGGTACCCACATCCGCACCAGGGCCTCCCTTCCCACATCCCGCTGTGTCTGTCCAGCCAGTGGAAACCGGAGTCTTGGTGGAAGCCATCCCTTCAGATGGAACCTGGATATTTTGCTCAGCTTTTGCTCATCCTGGGAGGCTGGACTCTGCCCTTCATCTCCTCAGTCAGTGCAGGAGAACCCCTCGGAAATGGCTAGCCTCTCCGAGGGGAAATTCCTGCCGCTGTGCCTGACCTACCGGATTGAACCTCCCAAGTGTCAGCATTGGCCTGGTTAAGTCTGAGTTTGCCTTGTCCTTCAGAGCATTGTGGTTGAATAGCTGGCCACCTTCCTCAAGGCTCGGTCCTAAAGTTGGGTCTGTTTCCCACATCCTGGCCCGGTCTAGTCCTGGTCTCCTTGGCTTCCCCAGGGGACTGGCTTTCCTGTTTGGGCATAAGTCGAAACAGGCCATTTTTCTTCTCTCTCTTACTCACTCTGAGGGCTTCAGCAATGACCTCCATGAGGAAATATTTCCTAAGCTCCAATTCTGTATTTTTATCTGCCCAGTGGACCCCACCTGCATATGTTCTCCTGGACTTTAAACTCTATATATTGATATGTCTGGAAGGGAACTAACTTATTGCTTCCCTCTCATGCCAGGTCCTCTTCTAGCCTTTGCCATTATTTCTGTTAATGGCACTACCATCTGTCCTGTACTCCATGCCGAAGACTTGGGAGTCATCTTTTGTTCCACCTTGTACCTCACTTTGCACATCCAGTCAATTGCTAGAATGTCAGTTCTTCCTTGTTACTTTCCCGTTTTTCGAATCCTCATTCTCATTCCTTCACTTGCTGCCTTCGCTTATACTATTCCTCTGTCTGAGATGCAGTTCCTCCTCATAAATGTAGTTATCCTTTAAGAGCTAGTAAAGATGCTTTCTGCTCCAAAATAATCTTCCCTGATATGCCCAGCAGGAGTTATTCTCTCATATGTTAGTTTCTTTGAAACCATATTTTGTCATTATTTATGTTCCTGTTGTATTGTCCTGGTTATACGGTAAGCCCCTGAAGTAAAGATATGAGTGTGCTTATATCTGTGTGGTTTATTGTTATAAATCTAGAGCTTAGAAATTTAAACCACATCGAGGCCCACTCAGAACTCCCTGAATTGGTTCTTGAACTCCAGGCACCATTGCTGCCCTGCCGTGGATGTCCTGTCTGTGTGCTCCACACAGCACCACTTTATGTGGCCCCCACACACGTCAACCACCTTGTTGTGTTTTCTCTACCTATAGTGGCTAAAACCAGCTCATTCTGTAGAAAATACCTTTGCAATCACCCCAGTTATTTCCCAGCTGCGCCCAAACAACCAGGAAACAGACACAGAAGGAACCCAAAGAGGTCAAAAGCAAAGAGGATGGTATAACCACTTGGGAAGACAGTTCGGCATCGCCTCAAAAGGTTAGACATAGGGGGGCCATATGACCCAGCAGTTCTTCCCTTAGGTGTATACCCGGGAGAACTAGCAGTACATTAGGTCCACAGGAATACCTGTATGCAAATGTTCATGACAGCGTTCTTCACATTAGCCAAGCATGTCCATCATCTGATGAGTGGATAAGTGAAATGCGGTATATCCGGACAGTGGACTTTGATTCAGCTGTAAAAAGGAATGAAACACTGACACATGCTGCAACATGGATGAGCCTTGAAGACATACAGGCCAATCCATAGAAACAGAAAGTAAATTAGTGGTTGCCGCGGGCTGTGATGGGGGGATGGGGAGTGACTGCTAATGGGTGTGGGGTTTCGTTTTGGGGATGATGAATTTGTTCTGGGATTGCATAGTGGTGATGTTGCACAGCGCTGAACATACCAAAAACCACTGAATTATATACTTTAAAAGGGTGAATTTTTATGGTATGTGAATTGTGTCTCAATAAAATTGTTAATTAAAAAAAACCAAAAGATTAGAGAATTGGAAGGTAAAAGGAGAAAGGGCTTGAATGTTTCACTGAAACATGGTGGGCCCTCTGACTGTGGGGAGAAAGCTGGTTAAAGCACTTTTCCAGATGAGGAAATCAAGGCTCAGAGAGGTTAAGTAACCCTATGTAGGACCCTGTGTAGTGAGGGTGGAGTGAGGGACCATTCTTTAAAACACATGCTAATTCCACCAATTATGTTTCCCTCTGCGAGGAGCTTATACCTCCTGTCATGTGTGTCTTGTGAACATGCTGCTCTGTGAGGCCTGATGACTGAGTGAGTTTGAAGTCAGACCTGCCTCAGGATAAAGCCCCACCGACTGTGTGCCTTCCCTCGCCTGGACTGATGGGGGCTGCGGACTGGACTGTGTTATCAGTGCCCTCGCTCCTGTCCCTCTGTTCTTTGGGTTTTCCATCCTCACAGAGCAGTTTTTGGCTGTCCCTGTGAGAGGAGAAGGGTTGCAGCTTACGCTTAGCAGTGGCTTTTCACTTCTTCAGTGCACCACGTGGGAGACAAGACGCACCAAACAATTAAGGAGAGGGTCCTACTCACATTGTTACAAGGGAGAGAATGTTCATTAATGAGGACTGTCTCAAAGAAGAGGGTGAAAAATTGGGTTTCATAAAACAAGGGAGTCATTGAATAAGGGTGGAAATGGGTCTTAGAATCAGAGAAGGCAGGGTGGACCTTGCAGTTGGCCACTGCTTCAGTCGCATCTTCTGGAACACCAACAATAACTGAAATGATGGATGCTTCCACTGAGGTTATAAAGATGGGAGCAGTCTTGAAGTGTCACTCGAGAATATATAGTCCCCTTTTTACACAATTGAAATGAGACCCACTTACCTTTTGGTGGTCAGTTTTAAAGAAAACTAAAAAGACTTAAGGAGAGTTAAAGAAAGGGAAGACTGACCTGTGTGAACCAAGTTCAGTAGGTAAGTGAGTGTCCTGGCAAAGTGACCGCTAAGGGAAGCATAATCACAGCAGGAGAGGAACTCAGAGTAGTAAAGTGATGGAATGCTTTTTCATAAGGGCTGATGGAGTTCTTTGTGAACATAAAAGTGGTTTTAAAAAATCCCATCTTTGGGGTTAAGACTGATTTTGTTCTAGCCCAGACTAGCTCAGTAACAATCTTTCTTAGTGTTGTTGTTTTTTTTTTTTTCCCCTAAGCCTAATTTCCATGATTTTACCATATGGAAACTCTGACTTTTACAAAGAAGTTGCTCCGTGGAGCAAGCTTGGTGCATTTTTCAAATGTTTCTTGACATATTTCTCAATTAGCAAAGGGAATAAAGTTGATTATGCATATCCACGGGCTGACGATTTACATCTGATTAGCCAGCTTGAAGGTAAACAATCAAAGGTCACTAGAAATAACTTTTGTTTCTTTTGTCTTCAGAAAGACCATCACTAAGTCCTAGCTTTCTCCCACTCCCCATGGTTGAGACGCCCCATTTAAAATTTTATTTATTTATTTATTTATTTATGGCTGTGTTGGGTCTTCGTTTCTGTGCCAGGGCTTGCTCTAGTTGTGGTAAGCGGGGTCCACTCTTCATCGCGGTGCACGGGCCTCTCACTGTTGCGGCCTCTCTTGTTGCGGAGCACAGGTTCCAGACGCGCAGGCTCAGTAGTTGTGGCTCATGGGCCCAGTTGCTCCGCGGCATGTGGGATCTTCCCAGGCCAGGACTCGAACCCGTGTCCCCTGCATTAGCAGGCAGATTCTCAACCACTGCGCCACCAGGGAAGCCCCGAAACGCCCCATTTTAAAGCGATGGACTTAAAATTATATTGAGTAATAAAATATGTAAGCTGACATTTTGTTTGTTGTTTTCCTAACCATATTCTGATACCCATCTGTTTTTGTGGTAACTATTAGCTAATCGTAGGCATTAAAATACAGGAGGGGGGACATATGTGTAGACTTACAACACGTCCTGGTAACCTACTCATGGATTTATTCTTGGAGCTGAAAAGTCTTCCAACCTTTTTTTTCTGACTAAAACTAGGCAAACTGTCAGACTGAGGGAGGGAGGAAATTAGCTCTACTTCCTCTGTTATGAAAATGAACAGTTCATCCTTGTTTTAGGCTCATTGGGGTCAGAATCTGTTCTTCTGGTCTTGTGTATGAGAAAAATTCAGTAAAATAAATTTATAGTGTGAACTGTTCAGTAGTTCAGGTGGTCTTGTGGTATTGCGTCAGTTGGGTTTGGCAGACCTGAAGACGATGAACTTTATGTGAGTGTCCCCTGTTCCTGGTTGGTATAATTTACTCAAAATAGCAGCTCTTTTAGACACATGACCCGGCTCTCTCCACCCATTCACATGAACACTGTTTTTGTCTTCTTTCTCCATTGAAGTCATCCTTTTTATTTATTTCTTTACTTATTTATTTTTAACATCTTTATTGGAGTATAATTGCTTTAAAATGGTGTGTTAATTTCTGCTTTATATCAAAGTGAATCAGCTATATGTATACACATATCCCCATATCCTCTCCCTCTTGCATCTCCCTCCCACCCTCCCTATGCCACCCCTCTAGGTGGTCACAAAGTACCGAGCTGATCTCCCTGTGCTATGTAGCAGCTTCCCATTAGCCATCCGTTTTACATTTGGTAGTGCATATATGTCCATGCCACTATCTCACTTCCTCTCAGCTTACCCTTCCCCCTCCCTGTGTCCTCAGGTCCATTCTCTACGCCTGCGTCTTTATTTCTGTCCTGCCCCTAGGTTCTTCAGAGCCATTTTATTTATTTTTTTTAGATTCCGTATATATCTGTTAGCATACGGTATTTGTTTTTCTCTTTCTGACTTACTTCATTCCGTATGACAGACTCTAGGTCCATCCAACTCCCTGCAAATAATTCAATTTCGCTTCTTTCTATGGCTGAGTAATATTCTATTGTATATATGTGCCACATCTTCTTTATCCATTCATCTGTCTATGGACAGTTAGGTTGCTTCCATGTCCTGGCTATTGTAAATAGTGCTGCAAGAACATAGTGGTACATGACTCTTTTTGAATGATGGTTTTCACAGGGTATATACCCACTAGTGGGATTGCTGGGTCATATGGTAGTTCTACTGTTGGTTTTTTAAGGAACCTCCATACTGTTCTCCATAGTGGCTGTATCAATTTACATTCCCACCAAGAGTGCAAGAGGGTTCCCTTTTTTCCACACCCTCTCCAGAATTGATTTTTTGATGATGGTCATTCTGCCTGGTGTGAGGTGATACCTCATTGTAGTTTTGATTTGCATTTCTCTAATGATTACTGACGTTGAGCATCCTTTCATCTGTTTGTTGGCAATATGTACATCTTCTTTGGAGAAATGTCTATTTAGGTCTTCTGCCCATTTTTGGACTGGGTTGTTTGCTATTTTGATATTGAGCTGCATGAGCTGCTTGTAAATTTTGGAGATTAATCCTTTGTCAGTTGCTAAATTTGCAAATATTTTCTCCCATTCTGAGGGCTGTCTTTTCGTCTTGTTTATGGATTCCTTTGCTGTGCAAAAGCTTTGAAGTTTCATTAGGTCCCATTTGTTTATTTTTGTTTTTATTTCCATTTCTCTAGGAGGTGGGTCAAAAAGGATCTTGCTGTGATTTTTGACATACAGTATTCTGCCTATGTTTTCCTCTAAGAGTTTTATAGTGTCTAGCCTTACATTTAGGTTTTTAATCCATTTTGAGATTATTTTTGTGTATGGTGTTAGGGAGTGTTTTAATTTCATTCTTTTACATGTAGCTGTCCAGTTTTCCCAGCACCACTTATTGAAGAGGCTGTCCTTTCTCCACTGTATATTCTTGCCTCCTTTATCAAAGATAAGGTGACCATATGTGCGTGGGTTTATCTCTGGGCTTTCTATCCTGTTCCATTGATCTATGTTTCTGTTTTTGTGCCAGTACCATACTGTCTTGATTACTGTAGCTTTGTAGTACAGTCTGAAGTCAGGGAGCCTGATTCCTCCAGCTCTGTTTTTCTGTCTCAAAATTGCTTTGGCTATTCAGGTTCTTTTGTGTTTCCATACAAATTGTGAAATTTTTGATTCTAGTTGTGTGAAAAATGACATTGGTAGTTGGATAGGGATTGCATTGAATCTGTAGATTGCTTTGGGAAGTATAGCCATTTTCACAATGTTGATTCTTCCAATCCAAGAACATAGTATATCTCTCCATTGTTTTGTATCATCTTTAATTTCTTTCATCAGTGTCTTATAGTTTTCTGCATACAGGTCTTTTGTCTCCCTAGGTAAGTTCATTCCTAGGTATTTTATTCTTTTTGTTGCAGTGGTAAATGGGAGTGTTTCCTTAATTTCTCTTTCAGATTTTTTATCATTAGTGTATAGGAATGCCAGAGATTTCTGTGCATTAATTTTGTATCCTGCTACTTTACCAAATTCATTGATTAGGTCTTGTACTTTTCTGGTAGCATCTTGAGGACTCTCTGTGTATAGTATCATGTCCTCTGCAAATAGTAACAGTTTTACTTGCATTTTTCTGGTTTGGATTTCTTTTTCTTGTCTGATTGCTGTGGCTAAAACTTCCAAAACTATGTTGAATGATAGCGGTGCGAGTGGGCAACCTTGTCTTGTTCCTCATCTTAGTGGAAATGATTTCAGATTTTCACCATTGAGAACGATGGTGGCTGTGGGTTTGTCATATATGGCCTTTATTATGTTGGGGTAAGTTCCCTCTATGCCTACTTTCTGGAGAGTTTATCAAAAATTGGTGTTGAATGTTGTCAAAAGCCTTTTCTGCATCTATTGAGATGATCATATGGCTTTTCTCCTTTGATATTTTAATATGGTGTATCACATTGATTGATTTTCATATGTTGAAGAATCCTTGCATTCCTGGGATAAACCCCACTTGATCATGGTGTATGATCCTTTTAATGTGCTGCTGGTTTCTGTTTGCTACTATTCTGTTGAGGATTTTTGCATCTGTGTTCATCAGTGATATTGGCTTGTAGTTTTCTTTTTCTGTAACATCTTTGTCTGGTTTTTGTATCAGGGTGATGGTGGCCTCATAGAATGAGTTTGGGAGTGTTCCTCCATCTGCTGTATTTTGGAAGAGTTTGAGAAGGATGGGTATTAGCTCTTCTCTAAATGTTTGATAGAATTCATGTGTGAATCCACCTGGTCCTGGGCTTTTGTTTGTTGGAAGATTTTTAATCACAGTTTCAATTTCAGTGCTTGTGATTGGTCTGTTTATATTTTCTTTTTCTTCCTGGTTCAGTCTCAGAAGGTTGTGCTTTTCTAAGAATTTGTCCATATATTCCAGGTTGTCCATTTTATTGGCATATAGCTGCTTGTAGTAATCTTTCCTGATCCTTTGTATTTCTGCAGTGTCAGTTGTTACTTCTCCTTTTTCATTTCTAATTCTGTTGAGTCGTCTCCCTTTTTCTCTTGGTGAGTGTGGCTAATGGTTTCTCAATTTTGTTTATCTTTTCAAAGAAACAGCTTTTAGTTTTATTGATTGTTGCTATCATTTCTTTTTCATTTATTTCTGATCTGATCTTTATGATTTCTTTCCTTCTGCTAACTTTGGAATTTTTCATTCTTCTTACTCTAATTGCTTTAGGTGTAAGGTTAGGCTGTTTATTTGAGATTTTTCTTGTTTCTTGAGGTAGGATTGTATTGCTGTTATCTTCCCTGTTAGAACTGCTTTTGCTGCATCCCCTAGGTTTTGGGCTGTCATGTTTTCATTGTCATTTGTTTCTAGGTATTTTTTGATTTCCTCTTTGATTTCTTCAGTGATCTTTTGGTTATTTAGTAGCGTATTATTTAGCCTCCATGTGTTCGTATTTTTTACAGTTTTTTTTTCCTGTAATTGATATCTAGCGTTGTAGTCAGAAAAGATAGTTGATATGATTTCAGTTTTCTTAAATTTACCAAGACTTGATTTGTGACCCAAGATATGTTCTATCCTGGACAATGTTCCATGAGCACTAGAGAAAAAAGTGTATTCTGTTGTTTTTGGAGGAATGTCCTATAAGTATCAATTAAGTCCATCTTCTTTAATGTATCATTTAAAGCTTGTGTTTTCTTATTTATTTTCATTTTGGAAGATCTGTCCATTGGTGAAAGTGGGGTGTTAAAGTTCCCTACTATGATTGTGTTACTGTCGATTTCCCCTTTTATGGCTGTTTTTAGCATTTACCTTATGTATTGAGGTGCTCCTGTGTTGGGTGCATAAATGTTTACAATTGTTATATCTTCTTCTTGGATTGATCCCTTGATCATTATGTAGTGTCCTTCTTTGTCTCTTGTAATAGTCTTTATTTTAAAGTCTATTTTATCTGATATGAGAATTGCTACTCCAGCTTTCTTTTGATTTCCATTAGCATGGAATATCTTTTTCCATCCCCTCACTTTCAGTCTGTATGTGTCCCTAGGTCTGAAGTGGGTCTCTTGTAGACAGTATATATACGAGTCATGTTTTTGTACCCATTCAGCCAGTCTATGTCTTTTGGTTGGAGCATTTAATCATTTATGTTTAAGGTAATTATCATTATGTATGTTCCTATTACCATTTTCTTAATTCTTTTGGGTTTGTTATTTTAGGTCTTTTCCTTCTCTTGGGTTTCCTGCCTAGAGAAGTTCCTTTAGCATTTGTTGTAAAGCTGGTTTGGTGGTGCTGAATTCTCTTAGCTTTTGCTTGTTTGTTAAGGTTTTAATTTCTCTGTCGAATCTGAATGAGATCCTTGCTGGATAGAGTCATCTTGGTTGTAGGTTTTTCCCTTTCATCACTTTAAATATGTCCTGCCAGTCCCTTCTGCCTTGCAGAGTTTCTGCTGAAAGATCAGCTGTTAACCTTGTGGGGATTCCCTTGTATGTTGTTTTTCCCTCGCTGTTTTTAATATTTTTTCTTTGTATTTAATTTTTGATAGTTTGATTAATATGTGTCTTGGCATGTTTCTCCTTGTACTTATCCTTTAATGGACTCTATGTGCTTCCTGGAATTGACTGACTATTTCTTTTCCCATATCAGGGAAGTTTTCAACTATAATCTCCTCAAATATTTTCTCAGCCCCTTTCTTTTTTCTCTTCTTCTGGGACCACTGTAATTCGAATGTTGTCTGTGTTTAATGTTGTTCTAGCGGTCTCTGAGACAGTCCTCAGTTTTTTCATTCTTTTTTCTTTATTCTGCTCTGCAGTAGTTATTTCCACTATTTTATCTTCCGTGTCATTTATCCGTTCTTCTGCCTCAGTTATTCTGCTATTGATTCCTTCTAGAGAATTTTCAGTTTCATGTATTGTGTTGTTCATCATTGTTTGTTTGCTCTTTCGTTCTTCTAGGTCCTTGTTAAATGTTTCTTGTATTTTCTCCATTCTATTTCCAAGATTTTGGATCATCTTTCATATCATTACCCTGAATTCTTTTTCAGGTGGACTGCCCATTTCCTCTTCATTTGTTTGCTCTGGTGGGTTTTTACCTTGCTCCTTCATCTGCTGTGTATTTCTCTGTGTTCTCATTTTGCTTAACTTACTGTGTTTGGGGTCTCCTTTTTGCATGCTGTAGGTTTGTGGTTCCCGTTTTTTTTGGTGTCTGCCCCCAGTGGGTAAGGTTGGTTCAGTGTGTTGTGTAGGCTTTTACCGTCATTTTATAAATAAAAAAGTAAGAGCTCTGCGACATTAAGAAATTTGTCTAAGAATATATACCGGGGCTTCCCTGGTGGAGCAGTGGTTGCGAGTCCACCTGCTGATGCAGGGGACACGGGTTTGTGCCCCGGTCCGGCAAGATCCTACATGCCACGGAGTGGCTGGGCCCGTGAGCTATGGCCGCTGGGCCTGTGCGTCCGGAGCCTGTGCTCCACAACGGGAGAGGCCACAACAGTGAGAGGCCTGCGTACCACCAAAAAAAAAAAAAAAAAAAAAAAAAAAAAAGAATATATACCGTGTAAATACTTCCATGCAGTTAGGAGAGCATGCAGAACCACAAATCCAAGAGTGTGTTTAAATTCAAAGGCTCTCTCTCTGGGCTTCTATTTTCACCGTGACGATGTGCCTCTGGAGGGCATGGGGCCACTTCTTCCCCGAATTGGTGGAATGGAAGTGCAAAGGCGCCCAGCATCTTTTGAAAATGAAAAACCAGTGCTGCAGCTGTACCCTCTTCCAGGAGGTGCCGAAGCCATCTCAAGATGTGTGTGGTAAAACCCAGGACGCTAGTGAAGCCGCCATTCTCAGGGAGAAGACCCTGGACCAGGCCCCTTTTGAATCTGCTTGCCTATTCATCCTTTTCAAACCATGGAAGTAGTTATATTGTTGGTAATTTTTTTTTCTTAAGATTTTTTTGATGTGGACCATTTTTAAAGTGTTTATCGAATTTGTTACAATATTGCTTCTGTTTTATGTTTTGGTTTTTTGGCCCCAAGGCATGTGGGATCTTAGCTCCCTGACAGGGATAGAACCCACACCCCCTGCGTCAGAAGGCAAAGTCTTAACCTCTGGACCACCAGGGAAGTCCCAGTAATTATTTTTTAATTATAAAAGTATACATACTGTGTGAAAAAAAGTCAGATAAGAAAGAAGGTATGAGGAAGGAATTCATGTTCCCACCTCTCAGAGATAATGATTGTTTACATTTTGGTAAATATCTTTCCAAGTGTTTGTTTTTTTCCTGTGCACATGAACAAACATCTTTTAAATAGGCGGATGTTATACATTTTTTTAACTCAATTAAAATTTGCAGGATAGCAGTCTATGTAAGTAAGTACGCTTATATCTTGCATTGTGGTGGGTATATGATAGTACAGTATAAAGAGTTAGTCTGTTTTATTAAGTAGCTCCCTGCTGATGGATGTGTAGATTGTTCTCTAGGATAAATTCTGGGGAAAATTCTGCATCAGAAATATTGAGTCTCGCTGTTAAACTACTTTCCAGAACTCTGTTATCAGCAGTATTTAACTGTGCCCTTTTCCTACACCTTCAATAACCCGGAGTATTTTTTTAATCTTTGTCATCCTGGTATGCAAAATATCATTGAAAATTTGAATTGCTTTGATTTAGGAGTTTGAAAACTTTACATAAATTTAGAAGCAGTTTGTGTACTTTTTTTATCATTTGTTTTGCTTTTTCTAATAGGAGGTTTGTCTTTTTGTATTGGTTCACAAGGGTTCTTTATATACTAGGGAGATTAACCCTCTGCTATATAAGTCAATTTACTCAAAATAAATTAGGTGCCAGGCAATGTACCAACTAGGCATTTTTCTCAATTTGTTGATTGTCTTTTCACTTGGCTTTATAGTACTTTTCTCCAATTAAAAAGCTACTTATTTATTTAGCTAGTTAAATGTATCAGTCTTTGTAGTTTCTGGTTTTTAAAATCATGCTTGGAAAAACCTTTCCCTTGGGCTCTAGAAATCGTCTTGTAAACTTTCTTCTAATTTTTCTGTGATTTTTTTTTTTAGGCATCTAAATATTTAATCTGTGTGGAATTAATCTGGGGGGAAGACACTTGCTGAGTATCCAAAATGATCATTTCTGCATGTTTAACCCATTATACGAGCACCTTCATTTGAGAGTCCATAGCTTTTCCACTTTCATCATACACAAAGTTCCCGTGGGTTTGGATCTAATTCTGTTTCCTCTACTCTGTTCAGTAGATCACCATGCTGCTAACTCAGAGATACAGAAGTGTATCACTGAATAGCAGTATCAGCTTTCACTTGCAGAATTGGATAGAGAATATTTGGAGAGCACTGAGAGGGCGTCCTAAGGCTGCCAAAAGGTGGTCCCTGGATGAACCATAAACATGTACTAGGAGGAGCCCAGTGAGGGTCAGGATGGGAAACGAGGAATGCATTCTAGGCAGAGACTTCAGTGCGACTGGTCCCAGGGGTGGGGAGTAAGAGGGAGGGTGTGTGTGTGTGTGTGTGTGTGTGTGTGTGTGTGTGTGAGAGAGAGAGAGAGAGAGAGAGAGAGAGAGAGAGAGAGAGCGAGAGAGAGAGAACTAGGAGGCATATGTCATGGTAAATGAGGTTGTAGCCATGGTCTGGTGCCTAATGTTTGGGGTTCTCGCTGCCATGTAAGAAATTCAGATTTATTTTCAGATGGTGTATATCATTAAAGTGTTTTAAGCAGAGGCCAGATACTGCCTGATTTGTGTGTTAGATAAATTTTGTTTGCTTTACATGGGTAGGATCCACTGTAGAGAAATTAGCCTGTAGGCAGGGAGATCACTAGACATTTCTGTAGTGACGACGACCTGAACTAAGGAAGGGGTGGTGGAGGGAGAGAAGGGGGGCTGATGGCAGGCTGTCTGGTGATGACTCAAGCAGGATGATTGATGATGCAGGTGGGAGAACGGAGGGTGGTCCAGGGTTCCCAGCATGGCTGAATAGCCTCCATTTTCTAGACTTGGAGGAGACAGGACCATCCTGTGAAGAGGAAGATGGCAGAGTTAACCTGGCAGCTTTAGGAGACCGACAGAGGTGAGAGGAGAATCTGACCAAAGGAAATTGTTGGGCTTTCCACCCCAGCTGCCGTTCGAAGCATCAGATGGAGTGTTCAAATTGTGTGTTTCGCATTCCCATACTCCTTTTGAGCAAATGCCTGTGACATTTGTGTACCTCGTGTTGGTGAGAACTCCTGCCCTTCTCCCACAGCTGCCCCTGAAGCAGCTGAGAGAGTCTAGAATTGTTTTTTAGAGAAACTACGTATGTAACCTAGCCAGTGGGAAACAAGTTGCAGTTTCTCAGATTCATACGTTATCTGCATCAGCAGCTCAGTTTCCAGATGCTTTGCAGGTGATATTTGAAGCTAGCCGACTCTGAATAGTGAGGACCCTATAGAAGCAACAATAAGAAAGACTTGCTGGAGCTCACAGAATAGCTCATCACAGAAGCCAGAGCGGAAGTACCGCTTACAGAGTTTTTCTTTGCTTGTACGCATGGGCTGGTCTCTGTCAAATGAAAGGAAGAATTACTTTTGCTAATTGGGAGGCTATTTCCAATAGTTAGATTCACCTCTGATATAAGTTACAGCGTGAAGAGCAGTGAAGGAAGAATAAAATGCATGTGATTTGTGCCACTGAAGTGCCACCTGCGTGTCATTAAGTAAGGGAACATGGTCACCACCCGCAATTTGTATTTACTGAACCCCACGGTGTTCGAGGTCAGGCTTATGAATAGTCACTTTGTCGGGTTGTGTACACTAATAATTTATGCTGGGCAAGTAGATGAGGTTACTAATTTTGCTTTCTTTAGCATCTATGTACCACCTGGGCAGATCATCTTTTTAAAATCTGCTTGTCTTTTTTTTGTTTTTTTAACTTATTTATAAGCAAGGCTGGCTGTTTTTCTGCCGAAAAGAGTGTTCCGATACAAAACCCTCAGAAGCCGCTTCCATACCCCAAAGACTTCACATTCTAAAGAAAGTGAAGAGTGAAGGTTGGTAGACAGAGCTCTGTAAGGTCTCAGATGCTGCTTTTCTCGGCTGAGGTCTTCTGAGCTCAGAAGGGCTGTGGACAGGGCATTGGTGTTCTGGCCTGGATTTTCTCGTCTAAGCCACAGGCTCTGTTCTGTTCTGTAATAATGAAACAGTGCTTCAAATGTCATCAGAGCAGAGTCCAACTTATTCTCCTTGGTCTTCTCATTGGGAGCCAGGACAAAACGTGCAAACGTGTTGGGTAGGAGGGGGAGGGGCCTTGAACAAAGCAGAGTATGGAAAATTGCTAAAAAATGCAAGTGAGAAAGAAATGCATTGTGGTAATGAACCCTGGGAGTGCTGAGTGGGTGTGTATACACAGGCATATATTCATATTTATATTAATATGTTCACGCATATAAGACCACGTAAAATTTTTAATGCAGAAAAACACATTTTACCCGTATAGGTTGATTTATGGACACAAAAGTGAATGGAGGGCTTCCCTGGTGGCGCAGTGGTTGAGAGTCTGCCTGCCGATGCAGGGGACACGGGTTCGTCCCCCGGTACGGGAAGATCCCACATTCCGCAGAGCAGCTGGGCCCGTGAGCCATGGCCGCTGGGCCTGCGCGTCCGGAGCCTGTGCTCCGCAACGGGAGAGGCCACAACAGTGAGAGGCCCGCGTACCGCAAAAAAAAAAAAAAAAAAAAAAAAAAAAAGTGAATGGAAAAAAATTCTGTACGATGTAGCCCTAAAGCAGCCCATCGGAATGGTAATGAAAACCTACTGATAGATTTTTTTGGCGGTGCTGATTTTACCATTTTCTCCTAAATGCAGTTTGGCTCCTTTTTCGTCTAAATATCAGAGGTACCAAATACGTGTCAGCTTGTTAGAGGTGGGCTTGATGCTTAAGGACTAAATTTGTGCTCATTCTTCATATGTTCGTTAAATATCTCACACACTCTCCCAGTTTTCTTTTCTTCCTGTCATTCCTCTTTGCTGGATCTCTTCACTTTGGTGTTCTTCGGGGCCCTGGACTTGGTCTCACTCCTCTCAGTTGCCTGAATCTCTTTTCTTCACCCTCAAGCCTTCTGGCCTGTGTAGGTATTTTTGACTCTGGTGGTCGATCCTGGTGGCTTTCCCTGCAAATCCACTCTACCCTTGTTGATCCTAGACACACAGCTCCACTGTGTTCCCCAGCCTTCCTTGCAGTTAGGTGGCCATGTGGGTGACATCTCTCCAGTGGGTTGTGGGCAGACATGCTGCCTTTTTCAGACCTGACCCACAAAAGCCTACTGCAGGAGCTCCTCTCTGAACTGTCCTCCTTGCAACTCAGTAACGTGGGTGCTGCTATGGGACAGGCTCCTGGAATGATTTTCCCCCCATCCCCATTAGAGTTTCTGGCATCACCGTCTGAGAAACTTCTTATGACTAAAGCCACAGAATTTTGGTGGTCTGTTTATAACATTTAGTCTACCCTGCCCAAGACAACTCCCAAATCTCTGTATCTCTACCCAGAGCTTGGGCGATGTCTCTCAGGCATCTTGAACCCAACTTGTCTAAACATTGCCCACACCTCCCTCTCTCTGACCCTGCTCCTTCTCCAGCATCCTTTTCTCTGTGAATAGTAAGCCGGCCACCCAGGGGCCCATGCCCCATACTTGGGATCATTTTTGATGCCCTTACCGCTGCATCCCTCACTTAGTCCAGTGGTCTGCAGACGTCAGCCCTGGACCAAATCTGGCCTATTGGCCTGCTTATTGTAAAGAAAATTTTACTGTAACACAGGCACACCTATGCCCTTGGATACTGTCTATGTCTACTTCCTCACCCAAGCAGCAGGGTTGAGTAGCTGTGACAGAAATTGTATGGTTGGCAAAGCCTAAGTTTTTCCTCTCTGGCCCTTTAAGGAACCTTGTGCCATCCCCTGACCTAGGATTGTCACAGTCTGTTAATCCCGCCTTCTTAATACTCTCTGGAACCCGTCCACTTCTTTCCATCTCCATCATTGCCATCCTCATCCGGACGACTGAAACGGCATCCTAAGTGGTTTCTGTGTATCTGGTCTCACCGTTTTATAATCCATCCTCCATATGGCATCCAAAGTAATTGTGCTAAAAGGAAAATGGTGAAGATCTATTTATTGCTACACTTAGCCTACTCTAATGATACAACTCCCAAATCTATGTGTCTTTCTCTACAACCCCAGTCTGTCTCCTGAAGCTCAGATGCAAATGTCACCACCTTGGTTAAAATCCTTCAGTGACCTCTATGGCCCTGAGAATAAAATAGCTGAGGCCCGAGCTTGTCTCCTGACTTAAACCGCAGCCATTCTTTACTTCTTTAAGTGCTTCACGTACATCGTGTTCTCCCTTGTCTCTGGGTCTTCCCTTCCCCTTTCCCACATTCCTCTTTCACCTGGATAAGTCTTACTTATTTCTCAGGTCAAAACTTAAAAGGACTTTGTCTAGGAGGCCCTTCCTGATTTCCAGATTAGGTTTGATCTCCTTCCTCTGTGCTCTCATAATACCTTGCGTTTCCTCTGTCATAGTTACTACACTTTACTCACCTTATTATCTCTCTCTCTTTCTATCACTGGCTGTAAATTCTGCAAGAGGAGGGGCCATGTCTGTATTGAGTCTTGCTGCAATTCCAGCATCCATCATACCTGGAACATGGCTGGCAGGCTGTGGGCAGTGCAGTGCGGTGACACCAAGTCATATTTCCTGCCCTTTCCTCCCTCCAGGAACTTATAGGGAGAAGGAGAATGCCTTTTTTAGAGTAAGGATTCTAACTGTTAATTAAGTCCAAAGAAAATAAGTGATGAAGGGAGCAAATTACAAGATAGAATGCAAAACACATGCACATATAACCACACATGAAGCACTCATTCATTAAGTGCCCAAACATCCTAGACATCTAACACTACAAATGGGTGTGATCTATCCCTCCGCACCCCCCTCTAAGTGTGACAGTGTCAGCCATCTTCAGTCATAAACAATAGAGGAAAGAGAACATTTCTTGTTGCCCTAGTTAGCCAGAGCCCTGGAGCAAGTTGTCATTCACTCATCGTTACATTCATTCTTCCACTGGTTTGTTTAACAATATTTGTTAAGCACGATGCCAGATGCATGGGACTCAAATATTCAGGGGATAAAAGGAGCTGTTACCTAAGTGGGAAAGCAGACACCTAAAATATATGGCAGGACAATATGGTAAGCACTGTAATTTAGCAGTTGGTCCGAAGTAGTTATGAGAGCACAGAGGAGGAAGGAAATTCTCTTCTCCCCGTTTCTGGCAAGAGGAAGGTGGAGATGTGCGTACACATTTTTATGGGAGGAATGAAGGAAGCGGCTAAAGTTCACCTCTCTTGTGGTTTGGCTTTGCTTGAGGAGCTTCTCATTGCTGCCTTGCCCACTTTTCCGTGGCGCTCGGATAGAGATAGCTGGCTGTTTTCCACGTGAATTTGCTTGGCAGATCGAATAATGCGTGTATTGCTGCAGGACCGGCAGGAGAAGCATTTCTTTGACATATTCGGTCAAGTCACAGGAGAGAAGACAGACACCGTTCCCATGGTGTCACCACCCCTCCCCGGCCTCCCTAAGGAGGAGACACAGTAGGAAAACTCAGTTCCTGGGCGTTGACCACTTGAAATAGCCACACGGGGACAGATCACACTTGATTAAGAGCGACACCGTGTGAGTGAGGTTTGAGTCTACACGGGAAACTGTGTTTAACAGACAACTCACCTGGCTCAGAACAAGCCCCAGTCTTAGTGGGCAAACATTCACACGGTCCGACTTTAGAATCTCCTTTTGCCTCATTAAGCCAGATAAGAGAAATGAACTGATAATGTGAGGGAGAAATTCTGTGTTTTCCTCAGTTTCTTTCTTTTTATTTTTCACAGTTTTCTTTTTTTCAGGAATTCTTATTTTTCTTCCTCACCCCTTTCCTTCATCCTCCAAAATCTCTTGGAAATAGGCTAATTCTGATTTTAAAAATCTCCTTGGCCACTGATGGTATAAGTAACTGATAGCATGTATTCACATCCCATCAAACTGGGGAGACTTGGATGATTTACTTAATTAAGCTCACTAAGCCTTAGTTTCTTCATCTTAAAAATGAGGTTATTAACGCTACCATCTACCTCAAGATTGTTATGAGGACTCAGTGAGATCGCATAAATACGACCCTGGCGCATCCTAACAGCTCCTTCGGGTTCCCTTTTGTTATGAGGTCCCAAACTCTAAGCCTTGCCTATCATTTGGTCTTTGTTTAGAATGTCAAGACACTTTCCTTTGCCATTTTAACCATGACATAGCAAGAGCCTGCTGAAGGGTTATCTATACTGAGGTCTCATCCATCACTTTGATTCCTTGGTTGGTTTATGTTGGCCAAGACTTCATTTATTTTAGGAGATTTCTCATTGTTTAAAACCGTGTGGTTGTTCATCCATTCCGTATATACCGGTTTGCAACTGCTAATCCCAAACTCCCAATCCAACCCTCTCCCACCCCGCTTCCCCTTGACAGCCACTAGTCTATTCTCTATGTCCCTGATTCTGTTCCTGTTTCACATATAGGTTCCTTTGCGTCATATTTTAGATTCCACATATAAGTCATATCACATGGTATTTGTCTTTCTCTTTCTGACTTACTTCACTTAGTATGATAACCTCTAGTTGCATCCGTGTTGCTGCAAATGGCATTATTTCGTTCAAGGTCCTACTGGATGGCCCAGGGAACTATATTCAATATCCTGTGATAAACCATAATGGAAAAGAATATGAAAAAGAATGTGTGTATGTATAACTGAGTCACTTTGCTGTACAGCAGTTATTAATACAGCATTGTAATTCAACTATACTTAAATAAAACGTAAATTACCAAAAAAAAAAAAAAAAAAGTGTGCTGATTTTTGCCCTGGGTCTTCTAAAAGGCTGTGGCAAGCTTCTTCAGTTCCTGAGGAGGGAGAATCTGCTAAGCGATAGGACTGGGCTCAGAAGGCCAAGGTGCTCTCATTTCCCAGGATGCTCAGGGGCAACACTAGCTGGGCTCAACATGGAGCTCACAGTCGTCTAAACATCCAGAGGGATGGAAACAGCAGAAGAACACAGATGTCTATCATTTATTAGCCTTTTTTCCCCACCACCAGCACCTTAAAGAAAAAAAAAATATGTCACCACTTAATACTTGTCTTTCAGAATTTCCTTCTAAATCGAGGCCTTACATAGTTCAAGTCTGAATTGCCAAGTACACTGACTCATTTCTTCATTATGTAAGCCATTAACACGTCACCGCTCAGAGGCTGGAGTACCTGCCTTAGGCTGCCAGCAAGGTGCCCCAGTGACTCTCAGCTGAGCCCGTACACTTGTGCTCACCTGCTGTCCCCAGAGAACTACCAGCTCAGCTCTTCGCCATTAGCTGCGAGTCCTGCAGAGAAGCTTCATTAGATCAAAAAGCTGCTCCTCCCTGCCGCCTTCTGGGCAGCCACCTACCCAGGGGAATGGGAGGAAACTATGCAAGAGGCAGATTGCAATTCCCGGGAAGTGAAACTTTTTGCAGAAAATGCCGATCGACTAGATCTGGGTGTATGCAAACAGGGAGAGACCCAGTGTGGGCAAGTGTCATCCAGGTGAACTTGAAAGCTGAGTGGGGATCTTTGGCACCAAGTCGTATTTAAAGCCAACACCATAGAGAATGACCTTGGGGATCTTGGGAAAGTGAGGAAGAGCAGCATGATTTGCACAATGAGGCCAGAAAGAAAGCAAACGCTGAAGGAACAATTAATTCTAAAAAGTATTAGCTCTAAAGAAACACTCTAAACACGGTTTCTCTGAAAGCCATTACAAAGCTCAGATATTTATATTGATACTAGTTAGCTATGACCATGGAACTTTTTGGTTTGGCTGACACAATGTACGTACTCCCATATTGTAATTATCTAGGGAAAATATTGTTGCAAAAAGTTCATGAAAAGACGTAACTTGTCACTGATCGTGATTGGCAGAAGCTACTGCGCATAGCGGAGCATTGGCTTAATTAAGCTCTTAACCCTCTCCTGTTACCATAGAGGTCACGTCATTCAGCGTGGTGAATGCAAACATGGGAATTTATTTGCTTCTGAAGATTCTCTGTAGGCCGATGGTCCTCAGAGGCGTTTCAGGACCTCCAAAACAAAGATATTATTATCCTCTAGTGATCACCATTACTGGTGTGGCCTCTCAGAGGGTCATTAGAACCTACTAGACTTTAAATAAATGTGTTTGGAGACATCCTGGGACCTCAGACTTTTGCTTATTTTCTTCCTTAATTTTACTTCAATTGGAATAGTAATTGCTTTACAATGTTGTGTTAGTTTCTGCTGTACAGCGAAGTGAATCAGCTCTGTGTATACAAACACCCCCTCCCTCTTGGACCTCCCTCCCACCCCATCCCCCATCCTACCCATCTAGGTCATCACAGAGCACCGAGCTGAGCTCCCCGTGCTATACCGCAGGTTCCCACTAGCCATCTGTTTTACACATGCTAGTGTATATACGTCAAACCTGATCTCCCAGTTCATCCCACCCTCCCCTTCCTCCCCTGTGGCCACACATCCATTCTCTACGTCTTCCTTAATTTTAGATACGCTCTTCTTCCTTCCTTTGACAGTGTAGCTCTGATGTCCTATCAAGTTTAGCTGAGTAAAGTCCTCCCTGACCACTTGGGTTCCTCAGTAACTGACACACTTGTGTCTACCACGTAGTCAAGAATCTGACATTCATTATATTTCATTCTTTGCACTCAGTAAAATATCATTGTTCAAAGAGCTTAAAGGGGCAATAAGACAGTTACGTACATGGCTAAAATACAAAATAGAAAAGGACGTGGGAACTCAAGTGAGGGAGATGTTATTTCCGGTTAGGACATCAGAACAACCTCATGGAATAGTTATATTTAAGGTAGAACTTGGGAAAGATCAGGTGCTGACACGTGAGTTGCTTCTTGCATAGACTCCTGCATCTTCGTCTTCGGATGTTTCACATTCAACCACATAGTATAACAAAAGCATGTCCTTGCCCAGGAGCCCTGGAATATTTTTCAAGAGGGCATGTTTCCTTTTACCTCTTTCTTCACTTCTTGGACCCCGTTACTTTGATGCAATATTTAAGACAGGGTGAAGGAGTGAGTGAGGGCCTGAGGGGTAGAGTGGTTGCTTTTACAAAATCACCTCTGGAGGTAGATCTGTGGCCACTTCATCCCAGAGTGAAGAGAAACCCATCTCAGAAACCCAACTGAAGTTGGTTTTGTATAAGCCTTACTTTTTGCCTGGTTCTTTTGTCTTTGACGTGTCAGCTGTGCATCTAATTAAGAAAGGTTACACCTGACTCACAAATAAGCATCAGATTAGTGAGGTGAACTCGGGGAGGCATGGCACACCAGGTGCTTGGTTCCTACCATCAGCTGAAACCCAGACCTGCTTCTGCACCTGAGGAGACACTTGCTGTCCTCTCTGAAGCTGCTTCCCTTTCCCATCCCAGCTTCTCCTGTCATCACTTACCAAAGGGCCACTGGGGAGCTTGTATTGGAGGGGTGGAGGCAGGATCTAAAAATTCCTCTTGCCTTGTAGGACTGTCCCCACCCTGGCTTTGCTAGCCAGTTGCAGGAAGCTTATCGTATTCCCCAGCCAGCTATTGGAGGAGAACTTCTCTGCGATTATCTGCCGTTGACCTTGGCCTAATTTCTCACGTTTTGGCTGATATTCTAAAGGCGGAGGATGAGGTCTAGATTTCATGTGCTGCATTCTTCCTCTGAAGTGGTTTGTTTTCCTAGCCTAGTGATTCTATTCTATTACATTAAAAACCCGAGGTTTATTTTATAAATGTGACAACTAGTCATTATATGAGGATTATTTCACAGGCCCTACAAGCAGAACGTGTAAAATGTCAAGTGCCAGGTGTGGTTTTCTTTTTTTCCCCGATTTCATTTCTTTTTACAGAATTTTGAAAACGGCTTAAATCTAATTGGTTCCCCCAGGATCTCAGCTCCTGTTACATTTGTGGTGCTTCTTTTGTTGAGAGGCATCTGGAGAGACTGAACTGCCACTGCTAGTTGGCAGGCAGGGTAGGAGGATATGCAGCAACTTTTTTTTTTTCTTTCTTAGAAACTTTCAAATTTTGGGCTCAACTCTTCCCAAGCTTCAGTGTTTGATTTCCACACTTGTTTTTGCAATGTTGAGTTCTGCTTTTCCTATTATTGGACTCATATGAATGAGAATGGCAGCCACGACGACCACCATCGTTGGTGGCCAGCCTATATCGACTGTGAAAGAAAAATAAAGAGAATAAGAAAAACAAAGCACATATTAGTGGTAGTAGAGTATAATCCATGTAGACAACACTTACCAAGCACAGTTCTAATAAATAGGCTTTATGTGGGTCTAGTCTACTAAAAGTAAACACTTCTTTAGGCAACAGAGCTGAGTTATTATTAGTGGCCCAGATTCAGATGTTCCTATAGTCTAAACAATGTGAGAAGATGGCCAAAGTCTCTCCCTTAATCACAGTGAGGTCACAGCTTTGAAACCCCACATAGTGAAGCAAATAAGAAGCCACCCTCATAGCAGGAAAAGGGAAAGGGGGAGAGTGTAAGCAAACCAGGGGCTTCTTGCTTCAAAACATTTTAGCCAGATTCTTACACTTAAGGATCTGAGTTATAACCACAACGGAAAAACATACATAGAGTGTTTATTTTTAAATATATACTATTAAATGGTACTAAAAGACTCTGGTTTCGGAGTGTGAGTCTTCCACTGTGGAATTGAAAGCTAGGAAGAAGGGAAGTCAAGGCTTTAGGAGACTATTGACATGGTTTGGGCAAAGCATACCGAGGTCACTCGGAGAAGCCAGATAAAGAAGCTTGTTGAGTACAGCGGTTAGGCTGCCTTTTGTTATTGGATTAGAAATAGCATAGGAAGTAATAGCAAAGAAATTGTTCCTGCTTTGGAAGGTAAATGATTTGAAGTCTCTGTATTCAGAGAGCCTTATCTTGTAACATTTGACATCTACTTCTCTTAAACACAGGCAGGAAGAGTAACAACAAGAATGGGCTCAAACTGTGTTTTGATTAAGTGCCTCTTTGGGGGGTGTGTGTGTGTGTGTGTGTGTGTGTGTGTGTGTGTGTGTGTGTGTG
>NW_021703785.1:52525526-52535644 GCF_005190385.1 Monodon monoceros | reverse complement strand
TGTGTGTGTGTGTGTGTGTGTGTGTGTGTGTGTGTGTGTGTGTGTGTCCCAAGTGAGAATATCTGTTTAATTGAAATCTGATTGTTCTGTTATTGGTGAGGGAGGACCTGCCCAAGCATAGAAAAACCTAATTTCAGGCTTAGCAGGCAATGAAGTTAACAATAAAACATGTTTATTGAATTAAAAACAGTAAGCTTCTGGTTAATTCATTTAGGAATATTTCTCAAGATTTTCTTCCCAAGATAAAAACTTACATATCTGCCAGACGGGATAAGGGCCAGCCAGACTCCATGTGGGTAAATGTCCTCGTTTTCTTGTCCTCAGGGAGACAGCACAGACCAGGGGCACCGGGAGTGCAATGTTAATGTTGCCTGTGCCATTGCTGAGCTGTCCAACCCCGGGTAAATGACTTGGTCTCATTGGCCCTCAGTGTTTCTCACGTATGAAATAAGGGAACTGGATTAGGGGACTTCTAAGGCTCTTTCTGCATCTAATATTTGATAAAACAGAGGTGTAAACAGTGGAAAGAAAAGCACGGAGTGGTGAGGAAAAGATAAGTGTGGTAGTTCAGTGCTTGAGGAAGGATTTTCTGGGCAGAGAAGGAAACAAGCCAGGGCAAGGCTGCAACAAAGGTTCTCTCCGTCTTTGTTCAGCTCCTGTCTCCCTGATGGTTTTAGGTAACTCAGGAATGCTCCTTTTGCCTGCCCCTTCTTATTTTCTCTTTTTCTCTCTGTCCCATATTTCCTCAACTTCTTTCTCTACACCCCTACCCACCACCATCTTTACATCTCTCTGAGGAATAGATGTGGTTAGGATTTGTCAGGAAGACACAAGAAAAATAAAACTTGTTGGAAAAATAGTTTTCCACTTTGTTTTTTCCTTTTATTTCCTAGGATCTGTTATAGCTTCAATTTTGCTAAATAAAAACAGTGAAAATTTTCAACTCATGGGTTGTGTGTTCATAATGGTGATAATCACGATGCAGTGCTTAGTGTGTGCCAGGAAGAGCAGTAACTTAGTTACTCCCCCTAACAGCACTAACGAGGTAGGTCCTGTTACTAGCACCATTATGCAGATGAGGCTGCTGGATCAGAAAGGTTAAGTAACTTGCCCACGGTTTCCAGCTAATTATGGCAAAGCTAGCCTCCGATCCCAGGCAGTTGTTTGCCAGTGTCGCCTCTTTCATTCACTTGGCCTAGCTGCATTCTCCTCTGAGGCAGAGATGATATGTTTTATTCATTTTCCCCATTCCCTTGAGATCTGGTACAATGCTGGAGGAAAGTATACTTTGAATTCGTGTAGGATGGACTTACAGGCGTACTGTCCTACCTGGGAGAGAAAGCTGTCCAAGGCGTCCTCTGTCTCCAGGGGAGAAGCTGTGCCCATAAGTGCCCTCCCAGCTGTGCAGACATTTGTGTTGACAAATCTTTGACTTGGCATTTGAAAGTATCTGCTTCCTGTCTGTGTGAAGTTGTTTTTTTTTTGCGGTACGTGGGCCTCTCACTGTTGTGGCCTCTCCCGTTGCGGAGCACAGGCTCCGGACGCGCAGGCTCAGCGGCCATGGCTCACGGGCCCAGCCGCTCCGCGGCATGTGGGATCCTCCCGGACCGGGGCACGAACCCGCGTCCCCTGCATCGGCAGGCGGACTCTCAACCACTGCGCCACCAGGGAAACCCTGTGTGAACTTTTTTAATTTAGAAGTTTCAGTTTTAAGAAAGTTAGACTAGTTTAAAGGAGTTGAATTATATTTCTGTGCAAACAGTGAAACTGTAGTATCATTTAAACAAATGTAGCTGATAAGTTAATATATGAACCAAGAAATAGCTGGGAACAGAACGTCAGTGAAAGCACTAGATTTAATTGTGAGGAAAAAAAAATTCCTTTAAGGTTTTATTTGCCTGAATGCATTTGACTTTGGAGATATAGTAGTTTTGCACTTACGAACATTTGATACAGGGGAAAAAAATGGATCAATATGTTTACATGCCAAGGTCAATCTTTCTACTACTGTGTATGATGTTAGGGGTGAGAGAAATAAGAGAGCTCATTCTTTTTATATTTGTTGCCATGGTACAAGGATAATATCTTCTTGTGAGGATGTCTGTATTAGAGGGTGAAGGATGCATTGTTTATTCATTATGTCCTCTAAGATCTCACTTACCTGGTAGTTGGATTTCCAGCAGCTCTATCATCTGGAACATACATAGGTGCCTAGAAATATAGGATCATGGAAGATTAATGTTGGAAGGGATCTTAGAGATCCTTTAACCCAACTGCCTTATTTTGCAGATGAAAAAGTACAGCCTCAAACAACTAAGGGACCTGGTCATGGATTAGAATGAAGTCTTCAAATAGAAAATGATAATTACAAAGGTTGCATACTATTTACCCTATTAATTTACTTGATAAGTATTTGTGGAGCACCTCATAATGTGGAAGACATTAGGGGTAGAGCAGTCCTCCTTGGTCTAGGAAAGATACAGGCTCTTCTTCGAGCTCTTACCAAACATATGTGTCATGAGGACACAGATGAGAAATATCTGAGAATGAGTCCTGATAAACCTTTTCTTTTAACATCTCTATTGGAGTACAATTGTTTTACAATGGTGTGTTAGTTTCTGCTGTATAACACAGTGAATCAGCTATATGTATACATATATCGACGATGACGGGGACTTTGTCTTGTTAACTCAGCAGTGTCTCATGCCCTCCAGGGGATGAAGCCGCTGACCACAGCTGTGACCACAGTGTCGAAATCTGGGAACATTTAGTGTTGCAAATCTACTGACTTAAAAAGCCTACAAGGAATCGTAACATTTATTTATTTATTATTTATTGGCTGCGTGGGGTGTTAGTTGCGGCACGCAGGGTCTTTCGTTATGGGGCGCAGGCTCCTCTCTAGTTGTGGTGTGCGGATTTTCCCTCTCCAGTTGTGACACGTGGGCTCTAGAGTGTGCCGGCCCAGTAGTTGCGGCGCACGGGCTTAGTTGCCCTGCTGCACGTGGGATCTTAGTTCCCTGACCAGGGATCGAACCCGTGTCCCCTGCATTGGAAGGCAGATTCTATACCTCTGGACCACCAGGGAAATCCCTGTAACTTCTTATTCCAGTGCTAAAACTTAAATTCATGTTGACAGCCCCGAGTCAAGAAAAAGTTAAAGTTCTTTCGACCTGTTCTTTTAGCAAAGTGGTTAAGTATACATTACATTTTAGCTTTCAAATATAAAGAGTATAGATGAGCTTCACTTCTCTGGGACATTTACTCATTTCGTCCTCAAAACATTTAGTCATCGAAATCTGTTGAACACCTTTTATGCATAACAGCTTATCTCTAGACCATGAATAAATAAGTTTGATGTTAGTGGAGGGGAGATTGGTCGTCACTGTAAATAAATTTGATGTTTGGCCGTTAACTTCACAGCAGGGTTTTGTGTACTGAAGCACCATTATGAAGGTTGGGATGAAAGAGGTCACGCTAAATGTGGGAGGGAGACGGAGAAATAAATAAACTACAGCAACTTCTGCAACCCAGGCAATGTGCCAAGCCTGTGACCGGTTCTGTGTGGCACTCAGTCGTCCCCATTTGCCGATGAGGAAGCTCAGAATCAAGGAGTGAGTTAATTTGCCCACGATGACATAGTTGGCAAATAGCAGGGTTTGGATCTGTGTCTCTGTGGCTTGGTCCATCGTCCTTGAAGCAAGTGGCATTTCCCTCTTCCACTGACATGGAGTGTAGCGTGATGGACACATGCATGCGTTCATTTATGTATCCACCCATCCATTCAGCAAATATTTGGAGACCAGCTTTATGCTGGACTCTTTAAGGAGGTGCAGATACGAATTAATAGTAATTTGAGCTATGGCATAATATAATAAATAATAAAAGTTCATGACAAAACTATATGACCGTGGCGGTTTTTAATTTTAGACTATAGACTCAGTGCTACTACTTTAAGATTATGCCTCTTATATTTGGAGGAATTATTTTTTTGAATTTTAAAAAAACATTGATTAGCCGTGAGAACAGAATTAAATCATTTGTACTTAGCAAATTAATTTTTTAATCACATATTGGTGCTAAGTTGGTGATGTAGGCCTCGTGACTGAACAAAGGCAAGCTTTCTTTTTCTCCACATTTAGGTTGGTAGCTTCCTCATTCGGCACCCTGTATGATATTGGATGCACATTTATTGTAGCACCTCCCAGATTCCAAGTGAGTGGGGTATCACTTGATGGTGGTTTATTGCCTCGGCAGCTCTGAATTAGTGAAGCCTAGATTGGTGAAATTTATAGCACATAGAGTTAGAGAACAAGAAATATACTAACAGCGTGTTCTAGAAAGCACAGGATCTCAAGCCACAAGATCTGGGTTTGAATGAAGGCTCTTTCACTTGGGTGGCATTGTGCAAAATTTTTAAATCTCTTTGAGCCTGGATTTACTGATTTAATAGTGTTTATGTCACATAGTGTTATGGGAATGAAAAGACACAGTATATGTGAAAAATGCTTGGCAAAGACAGCTGTAGTGTTTAATTGTGTAAAGATAGGATCATCACTCTGATAATTGTCTGGCCAGGGTCTCAGGTGTCTTGTGAGGATAAGAGAGCATTTGACATTGGACCCAAGCTGTGAAGGAAAGACAAGAAATAGAGCTGTACAGAGGGATCGTTATGACTATAAAGGGACAAGAGTGTGAGCATTTGCCTTTTTTTTTTGCCTACTCTGTTCCTAGCCATTTCTAGTGACAGGTACCACTGGCATCCTGCAGCCTTCTGCTTCCAGCCTCTAGGGTTGCCTCTAAGATGTCTCATAGTGGTGTCGAAAGCCCACTGCTTTGAATGCCCCCCTGGTTTCTAATCCACTGCTTGCTTTTGGTCATTCCTACTTGTGTGCCCATCTGCTCTCCAGGCCTCCCGCCATCGGCCCATCTTGCTCGCTGACTAGGCTCTTCCTAGGAGCAGACTCTCTGAATCAAGTCCCCTGTGAATTATACCCAGTTTGCCTTCCTTCTTGCCATCTGTCTTTCCTGAACGCTCTTGGGAAATCTCAATAACCACACTACCAAAAAAGCAAGAAAACTTTACTGAGAGGAGAAGACAGAGTTAGGGAAAATGATGTGTACAAGCAGGACAAAGGATTCTGTAGGGTAGAGCGGACAGGGAGATAGGGCCTGGTGGAGGATATTGATGTGAATGGGAGCCTGTGGGTAGTTTCAGGCAGTGAGCTGCCTGAGCATCTATCTAACAATAGGGCAGGTGTCCACTCTCCTCTGTGTGTGCAGAGAGCCTGTCAGTCGTATGTGCCTCTGTGAAAGCATTCGGTAAGAAAATCAATGTTGTAGGGGGAGTGAGTCCCATCTTTACATGTGGTTTTAACCCTGACAGGTGATTTTCTAAATCTCCAGCTAGGAGGACAGGGTGCAGCTGACCAAGCATCTCAAACTCCTTTCTCCCGAACCTCCTCGCTTGGGCGCCCTCAGTCCAGTTACTGTGGGTACCACTTGCTGTGGTTTTGTCCATTAGCCGGCCTGTGCCTGCCATTGTAGAGGTCCTTTGGAAATACATTATTGGAGAAGAGCGGCAGAGAGGAAGTCTGCAAACCAACAAGAAAACAAACAACCTACATTCAGTAAGAGCAGGGAGTGTACGACTCACAGCGAGAAACACAGAGGCAGACACCCCCTCTTTGTTTCCCTTTCAGACTTCAAAACGTCAAGGTGAGAGACCTCGCAGCTTCTGAGGGAGAGCCTGGTGGATGAAGAGGGAAAGCCTGGTAGATGGAAAAGGAGAGTCTATTTTGAAGCCGTGTAGAGGTGGCATGCAGAAAAGATAGCATGCCCAGTCCTCCCGGGGCTGCCCCGTCTTCTTCAAATATGACCGGAATGGCTTTAGTGGTGATTTCATCTAGTTGAATTTTACTCCTTTAAATGATATTGCAGGGCTTCCCTGGTGGCGCAGTGGTTGGGAGTCCGCCTGCCGATGCAGGGGACGCGGGTTCGTGCCCCGGTCCGGGAAGATCCCACATGCCGCGGAGCGGCTGGGCCCGTGAGCCATGGCCGCTGAGCCTGCGCGTCTGGAGCCTGTGCTCCGCAACGGGAGAGGCCACGACAGTGAGAGGCCCACGTACTGCAAGAAAAAAAAAAAAATAGTATTGCAAAAACGTGACCTGTCAACTCTGGTTTTCCCTTTTCCTAAAATGTGTTCAGCGCTTTGGGTGTTCTTCGGGAAACCTAAGGCACAGGGGAGGAGGTCCTGAGGAGGTGTGTGAAGAGGTGGTGTTAGGCCAGCTGCTTCCATTTCTGAGGAAGCTCATTATGCGTAACCCCGAGGAGGTTTCTGAAGGGCTTGTGCCTGAGAGGCCTTGTTCATAATTAAAATGTCTGTTTAAAAATCAGTGTCCCATTGCACCTGAATATTTGATTTGCTGTCTGTGAGGTTTGCTTTCATGTTATTGAATTTTTAGATTTGTCAACCACATTTGATGGATCATTTCAGTAGCATCCAGACAGGATGAGCTAGCTATAGGAAAGGAGGCCGCATCAACCCCACCCTTCCCTTATCCGGGGTGCGTGTTCCCGCATGAAGAGGGGTGCTTGCGGGTGCCCTGAACGTTCGGGATGATTTACAGAGGCTCTGATATGTGGTGTGAACTCCTGCAGGGAATCCTGGTTCCTTGTTTCAGCTCTGCTGATCCCTTGCTGTGTGACCTCCGGAAAGACTTTTCCCCCTGTTTGCCCTCAGCTTCCTTGCACGTTAATGGAAACAACAACAATAACACAACTCTTTCTCTTTATTCCTAGAAAGACTGTTGAAATGATCTCAGATTTGCTTTGAATTGCAAAGCCCATCTATTAAACATGACACATATTTGCATATATCCACGTACGTGAGTGTATGTATCACACACATGCACACATCTGCTACTCACATTAAGGCAGAGGCCAGGCAAGTTGACCTTGAGTTCCCTTGGTGAACTTGGACCCCCACTGCTTCCTTAGGGCTCCACATGGCACCTTGTGTGGTCTTCATAGGTCGTTTCTCAAGGGTCTTCCCTCTCTCAGGGAATGGTCTCTCTTCCTATTCAGAAATCAGCTTTGATTTCTCTTCCTCCCTCACCTCTCGTTTCCAATCTATCCATCGCCAATCCTGGCAGCTCTTCTTTCAAAGCATATTTCAAATCCAGCCACTTCTACTGCTGTCACCATCCTCAGGCTCTGTTGATTCCTCTCTGTAATCCATCTTCCACACGGGAGCCAGAGCGACTTTTCAGAAATGTAAAACACATTATGCCAAGCCCTGCTTCAGACTAGCCCGTGGCTCCTGGTGCTTCTAGAATGAAATTCGAACTTCTAACCATGGCCTCCTTAGCTTCCTTGGTGGCCTTGCCCTCCCTCCCTGAAGCTTGACTCCTTTTTGTTCTTTAACACCCCACACTTTCTTACCTTAAGAATTTTTAAAAATAAGCTTTCTTTTTGTAGAGCAGTTTTAGGTTCATAAAAGTTGAGGAGAAAGTACAGAGAGTTTTCATATATCTCCTGCCCATGTGTACAGTCTCTCCCACTATGGATACCCCCCCACCAGAGCGATGCATTTGTGACAGCTGGTGAACCTACCTTGACACATCGCTGTCACCCAAGGTCCATAGTTAACCTTAGGGTTCACTCTCGATGCTGTCCATCCTATGGCTTTTGACAAATGGATGATGACATGCATCTACCATAATATAGCATCATACAGAAGTTTCACTGCCCCAGTAAATCTCTGTGCCCCTCCTATTCTTCTCTCCCTCTTCTCATCCCTGGCAACCGCTGATCTTTTTTTTTTTTTTTTTTTTCAACCACTGATCTTTTAACTGTCTCCATAGTTTTGCCTTTCCTAGAACGTCATACCCTTGGAAACATACAGTGTGTTGCCTTTTCAGAATAGCTTCTTGCACTTAGTGATATGCATTTGAGATTCTTCCCTGTCTTTCCATGACCTTAAGGATTTTGCTTTAGCTTTTTGCTCTGCTCGCCTTTTCCTGTCCACCCTATTTAACTAGCCTCTCGTGTCACATCACCTTCTTGCAGGTTCTTTCTAGCACTTGTTACGCTCTGACATTTTCTTTTATTGTTTACTACCTGTCTCTCCCGCAAGATTTCAAGCTCTGTGGGAGTGAAGGTCTTGTCTGCCTCACTCCCGGTTGCGCCCCAGTGTCTAGAACAGTTCTCAGTGCATAGCAGATGCTCAGTAAATGTTGGGAGAGTTGAATGCATCAGTGACCTTCAATATATGAACCCGTTTTAGCTTTACTCTTCTCTCCTAGTTGGTCTTCAAGGTGACAAACTCTTTCATTCACACTGCTCCAGGTTTTGTTCGGAGGAAGAGGCAGACATTCACGTTAAGTCGCTGAGTCTGAGAATTATTTCTTGTTCACCTTTGGCTTCTGAAGCTCTCTTGGTTGTCTGCTGAATTTAATGGGCCTCCAGGCAAGCGGAAGTTGGGAGCCTTGCACAAGAGAGAACAGAGGCGGTAGAAAATGATTAAGGGAAAATAGCAGAAAAGGGTAATTTTACATTTATTGAGTCACACATTGTACTCCAAGCTGTGTATAACATAAAAAACGAATTAGGAGACAAGTCAGATATGAAATGAATGAGCACACACAAGCCCACAAATACTGCAGAGAGGAAGGTATTTCTCCAGATGCCTCTTCTCATTTACCAAACTGTAGCCTTATCAGAATATATGGGCTCGTTCAGGAGAGGCATCATGCAGCCAGTGTTTGTGGCCCAGTCATGCCCTGGCGGCACAGAGAGACCTGCAATTTCATTACTGCTTCTTGAAGAAACTTTCTTCGACCTAACAGACTTTCTAGGGAGACCAAACCAAGTGCAGCTGAGTTTAATGTTCTCATTAAAATGTTAAAGAGGCTTTATTCATGAATGGCTGAAGCTGTAATTTCTTCATCCTCATAAACTGTGGAAATATGTGGCCGTCTCTTACAGTGGCGTTCACCCAGACCCCTCTCTCAGGAAAGTCTGCTTAGTGGAGGGGTTGGCTGGATCTAGGGGCTGGGAAGGGGATTATCTGGATCGTATCTTTCAGGGATGTAGTGGAAGTGATGGGAGGGGGCCCCCCTTCCTTGATCTGTTTTCATGCTGTAGCTCTTGTTGTGTAAGCACTATTTGTCTACTTGACCTTGAGTTCTAACCTGGAAATCACATGAGAGACAAATACTCAAATACACACATGCACCCAAATGTTGTGGGAAGAAGTGGGTTTTTATCCTCCCGTAAGCAGTAGCTTATTGAGGTGAGATTAGAAGAAATCCATACATGTTGAGGTGCTGGTAAACTGAACAGGGAGTTGATCTGGAAAAGGAATTGTGTGAATCATAGGTGGAGCTGGCACTCAGAACTGGCTTTGGGTGGTGACCAGTGCAAAAACATAGCTGTAGAGCTTTAGCGAGTGGATACAGATGGCAAATACAACTATTTTTCTTCCTCTAAATATTTATAATGTTGTATAGGTAACACTGAAATCGTAGAGCTGTCTGTGGTCCATATATAGCTAGGAAACTGTATTGCCAGAAACCTCAAACTGAAACTTAAGGGGACGAAAGATTAAAACATGCTCTCTTTTCCTCAATTCCTTATTATTAGAAAGCATTGTCTGTTGAATGGTAACAGATCTAGGTCCCATGATACGCAGATGTGGTAATGTAAGTAACATCTAGGGATTGTTTAAAGATATTTTTTTCTTTTTCCATTGATGGGTCATTGAGGTACTTTACCCTGGGTCAGATTTAAATTAAAATACATGCGTCCTAGAGTTGTCCAAGTTTTTTCCTCAAGAGGCAAATCCTTCTTTTCAGATGTGAGTGTAGGGCTTTCGTTAAAACTGTTTCAGGGGCTTCCCTGGTGGCGCAGTGGTTGAGAGTCTGCCTGCCGATGCAGGGGACACGGGTTCGTGCCCCGGTCTGGGAAGATCCCACATGCAGCGGAGTGGCTGGGCCCGTGAGCCATGGCCGCTGGGCCTGTGCATCCGGAGCCTGTGCTCCGCAATGGGAGAGGCCACAATAGTGAGAGGCCCGCGTACAGCAAAAAAAAAAAAAAAAAAAAAAAAAAAAAAAAAAAAA
>NW_021703785.1:52471575-52525426 GCF_005190385.1 Monodon monoceros | reverse complement strand
AAAAAAAAAAAAAAAAAAAAAAAAAAAAAAAAAAAAAAAAAAACTGTTTCAGGTCAGAGGGGGCAGTGGAGTTGAAAGTTAACATAGGAGGCTCTTTCTACGTGAAAATTGGATGGGTTTCTGAAGAGGCCTTTTCTGGAGGGGTGACCATCTCAGCCCAGTGGTTTTCATGGTGTTAATGTTGTTAACGTTAAAAAGAAACACTCATGATTTTTGAACACAAAGAAAGTACATGCTGATTTTAGAAATACTGTTGATTATATACTGTTGATGAAATACATTTTTAAGAGATTCAGAGCCAGATATAACAAATTACACTGCCGGCTAAGCCAGCTCTGCTCTAACTCTTGGTTGGTTGATATGGAATGACTTGCATCCCTGTTTCGGGGAACTGCTAACCTGGTCTCTGAATTCTGACATGAATCCAGAGAGGCAGGACCTCTTGGGGTTCTATTTAGACCTAGCTCCACCTCTCGTGTCTCCTCTTTCCCTTTTCCAAGATAGGATTGCAATCCCTTTCCTGGTCTACAGAGCGAACCCATTCTGGAGCCTTCTTGGCTCGCCTACGAAATCTTGGCGAGCTATGATCGGTCCTTACTTCCTAGTTTGACTCAGAACTGTTGAAGAAGTGTAAAGGTGTGATGAGAGCATCAGTAATTATAGGGTCTGGACAAAGTATCATGGGAACAAATGGAGGGACTGACTAATTTATCCCAGGCTACTGTATTTCTTTTGGAGAACTTTTATCTGTCCTCTAGAGTTTTTCTCTTTGCTCATTTGCTGTTAGAATGTTAGTTGTCACATCTGACCACTCAGTATCCCTGCCCAGTCAGCCCCTCTGCCCTTTCTACTTCTTGGAGGTGAGTTACATCCACAGCCCTGTGTTTACCTTACGATTAGGTGCCACTGCCAAAAGCCTAGAGGAAATTTTCAAAGTGCATCCGTGTGCCATAGTATTTCCCTCCGGCTGCTTAATTCTGTTGTGTCTTAGGCTAATACTGATTGGTCAGTTGATTCTTTGATTGATTAATTCATTCATCAGACATTTGGGGAGCATATACTATATGCCAGGGGCACATACTCCATCTAGGTGCTGGGATAAAAGGGTGAGCAAAGCAGATTTGCCTACAGAGTTTTGCTGATCGTTCACAGGGGTGAAAATAAGAGTGAAACACCTAAAGAAAGCCAAATTGCTTTTCTGTAATTCAAAGAGTATGTGTGAGATTGCCGTATCACAGCCGACTCTGTAGAGTACTCCGTAAGTGCATTTCACGCAGGAAGTGGTGGTACCAGACATTTTCTGTATTATAATAATCTTCATGTATTTATTAAGCTGTAACTTGTAAGGCTTCCTGACGGGGCGTTGAATGAGCCTTTTTGTGTGCTACATTGTGTCTTTGTCAGGAAGCACTCTGGTAACTCCTGCCTGTAATGAGGCCCATTTCAGTCATTCCAGGAGGGTTTGGGGGATCGGCACAAAGAGGGGTAAGACGAACACTTAGGAAAGGGTTGGATTCATGGTGGGTTGAAGGGAGCGTCCTCAGGAAAAGCCGGAGATAGAATGGCATCCTGTTGCCTGGTATATTTTACGTCTCGGCGCCCTTTGAGCACAGCAGCTGAGTAGCCCAGCATTGTTCTACATTTTGAAAACTGCTAAGACAATGCTAGCTCACTACATTTATAAAGTTTTTCTTAGAATAAATTTATTTATTTATTTTTGGCTGCGTTGGGTCTTCGTTGCTGCGCGTGGGCTTTCTCTAGTTGCGGCGAGCGGGGGCTACTCTTCGTTGCGGTGCGCGGGCTTCTCATTGTGGCGGCTTCTCTTGTTGTGGAACACGGGCTCTAGGTGTGCAGGCTTCTGTAGCTGTGGTGATCAGGCTCAGTAGTTGTGGCGCACGGGCTTGGTTGCTCCGCGGCATGTGGGATCTTCCTGGACCAGGGATCGAACCCGTGTCCCCTGAATTGGCAGACGGATTCTTAACCACTCTGCCACCACGGAAGTCCCTAAAGTTTGTTTTTTTTTTGCCCTCTCCACTGTTGACCTGGCATCAGGTTGGGAGAATCTGTGAACTCCAAGTGTGACGGTGGGACAGCAGACGAGCCCAGAAATTTTCCTATAATTTCCAGGCTCTGTGCCTGGGAGGTCTGGCTACACACTGATAACAGAGGTTCGACTCTGGGAAAGGAGAGATCCTAGAAGAGGGGAAAGAAGTATGGGCACATTAGTGAGGAACAGGGAAGAGAGATCAAGGGGGGAAAGGTAGAAAGATGCTCTGTTATCCTCGCTTCTCTCCCTCATCTCCTTCTTCTCATAGCAGGAGGGGGTGAGAAAGCAGGCAGATTGAAAAAGAGAAGAAGGGAGTTGAATTAGAGATGGGAGGGCACTTGGAGGTGGTAAGGGAGAAGGAGAATGAGTCAGAGGAAGCGAGGGGGAAGGAGGCAGGATAAGGACTACTTAAATGTAGGGAGGGAGAGGAGACAGGCACAGAGAGGGGCGTGCACACCGTGGTCTCACCGAGAGCCTTCAATTGCTCCCAGCGATGCAGCAGCCAGATAGCCAGTGTCCCTCCCCGAAGACAGTTTCCTGACTTTTGTATTAACTTTAATGCCATTCTCTTTATGGTCCCTGTATTGCTGGTTGCAGCTGCATTGACACTCTGCGTGATCAGAGAGCAGAGACTTAGTTCTGTTGTCCCTGCCCCCTCGCAGTGTTCGGCAGACTTCTGAGTCAGTGCTGCTTGCATTTGATGTCTGCCATTCCTCCTTGTCTATACAGGTAGGGGAGCCGAAAGGGAAAAAAAAATGTTCCTAACGGCTGCCGCCTTTAGAGCTCATGCGTACAAATATTCAAAGCAGTTGGGAAAAACAGCTCGATACAGTCACAATCCAATATTTTTTCTAAGTAAAGGTAGTTGACTCCTTCATTGCTGGGCTGGGTACTTGCCCTAACCCAGCACCACGCTCACTGCGCCTACAGGTGGGCTGCTCCTTGAAACACCTTTCCTCTTCTTTTTTCGAAGCTCAGCTCAGGAAGCCCTCACAGTGTTCCAGGTCTGGGTCAGGTGCTTTCTAAGTGTGCACCAGAGTCCTCCTCTGCACCCTGGCTTGTGGTGCCAACCTTTCTCCTATTAGAGCTCCCATTCCTATTGTAATTTCTGTTCTTCCCCTACACTTTGGGCTCTTTACACAATGTTGGATGTTATGGAGCATCTAAATAGATGTTCACTAACTGCTTATGGAATGAATGAATGGCTATGGTGCTGCTTTTGTAAGTGTAAAACAAAAGTCTTCTAGAATCAACTATGCTTTAGGAATGGGTGTACAATCAGCCCACGTATTCTGGAAGAGAAAAGTTGACTTAGCCAGCAGTAAGGGATTTCTGGGGACTTTATTCAGCTATAATAAAGGGACTGTGATTCCTTTAACTTCTGGACACCAGAGGACAGTCTTGAAGTTTCAGGCAACCTGTTTCTTGTGATTCTAGTAATTGCAGGTCAGATAGATAAGGAGCTTCAAAACCATACTTCTCAGACATGAATGTGCATAGGAATCACTTGAGGATCCTGTGAAAATACAGATTCTGTTTCAGGAGGTTTTAGCATTTCAGGCTCCCTGGTGATGCTGCTGTTGCTGGTCCGTAGACCTGACTCGAGTAACAAGCTTTTAAAATACTTTCTAGTAAATAAAGTTGGGATTTATTCTATGGAAATATACAGATGCATTTTTATAGTTTGAGGAACCACAGACTTCCCAAGAGAAAACGTAGAAATATGTAACCCTTATGTCAACTTGGAAATTTGCAGGAAGTCTTTCCTACACTTAAAAAGAGGAACCCTATACTGATCAGCCCCCCAAAACTGCTTTCAAATGATACCCTAGGTTGTACTGCCCTTAACTAATACACAGCTTTATTTATGAAGGCTTTTGCAGATTTGCGAGGCCCTGGCCCTGACCCTAGCCCTGGTGTAGCTACTTTAGCAACAAGGACGACTTTTAAAGCACAAATATTCTGTGGAAGATCGACAGTTCAAGGGCTGCGTTTATGATGAGACCTTTGCATTCATGGATTGTGACCATGCAGAGACCTTCTCCAAGGACAGCCAATTAGAATGGCTGGAAGTAGGAAGGGGCAACATTCAGCTCGAACTTTGCAAGCGAAACCTTGAATCTGCTTACATATATTCCAACAGCTCTCTGAGTTTGCTGTTCGGAGTTTTCTCTAACACGGCTGCCTTTATTTTACAGGTCCTTTGCAGCCAGCATGATGCCATCTTTATAACCCGTGGAGGAGAGAGCGCTCACCATGTTCAGGTAAAGGGATGGTGGGTACAGCAAGCAACGAGCACGGCCACTGGCAGGTTGCTTGTCACTGTATGAGAAGTGATGCAGCTTAATCATTCAGTTGACATCACTCTCTTGTGTTTTGCTCACTTATACTGGGGTGCAGAGGGCCAGCCATGGGTGGTCTCAGTGAACTAACGGGCATTTGGGGAGCATCTCAGGGTACCTACAACAGGGGCTCTGTAGACAACCAGGGAGGAAACAGGACTGGTCACCTGGAATCTCTTTCCATCTTCTACAGTGTTAACATAGAGTTATTGCTATTGTTCATCTTTATTACCGTATCAGAAGGCTTTAATCTTTTCAACATTGATGTAAATAGGTGAATACTGAAGACTCTTCTAATTAAAGTCTTATCTCTGTTCCCTTATCTGAAGTTGCCCTTCTAAAGATTCTTTGCATTTTCCTTTTCAATAAATGTATGTCCCACAACTTTGATTTGCCCCACTAGGTCACCAAGATTAATTTTCCATTAACCTTTATGGCTTCTTTCTTTCTAATCATCTTTTTAGAGTATTAAACTTTGGGTCAGCCTCTGTATAGGATATAAACTATCTCCTTCTTTGATGGTCTTTATGGAACGGACATAGATGGTGATGACCTCTGGTCCGTTGACTGAACCTGGCCCTGTTAATTGAATCAGACCATCTGTGGATAGACCCGCACAGGCGTTCCATTGACCATGGCAGTTTTGTCGTTGGCCTTGCTTCTTTTGTGACCCAGTCTGTATTAGTTTTCTCTGGCAGCTGTAACAAAGGAACACAAACTGGGTGGCTTAAACGACAGACACTTACCATCACGCGGTTCTGGAGGCTAGAAGTCCGAAATCAAGGTGTCAGCAGGCTTGGTTCTTCCTGAGAGTTGTGAGGGAGAATATGGTCCATGCCCTTCTCCTGGCCTCTGGTAGCCTCAGGTGTTCCTTGGCCTACGAACGGCCGTCTTCTTCCTGTGTCTTCGCATTGTTTATCTCTGTGTTCAAATTTCTGCCCTTTTAAAGACACCTGTCGTCTTGGATTAGGGACTCCTTTAATGACTTCATCATAATTTGACCATCTGCATAGATTCTACATCTAAATGAGGCCACGTTTAATCAAGACTTCCACATACTTTTTGGCACGCCTAATTCAACCCATAACACTATCTAAGGGAAGGGGACTTCGTTCCTCTTGGTTTTCCCTAAAGAAACTAGCACAAAGCTTGTCGCTTAATATTGGTTGAATGAGTGAATGGCAAAGACCATAATGACCGTGGCCAGATTCATTTGGCAAAAGCAAAGTGCAGTGACCAGAGGCGGGCAGCTCTTCTGCTCCCTTATCCTCAGTGACCTCTTACTTTTAGATAGTCCCAGCTCAACAGCATCCTAAACGGGACACGAGCTTTCCTTTAAAAGTAAGCGCAAGTAGACTTTTTCTAAACTGTAGCCCTCTCTGTGAGCCAGGCCCGCTTTCTCTACCGCATGGCAGGCTGACAATTTACACGCCACCTCTATCAGGACATCAAGATATCCTTCCAGCTAATTCAATACCATTGCAATCATACTTAGCCGGGCTATTCTTTCTTTCCAGCTGCATCACTTTGGGCTTATTAAATTTAACGTCTGTTCCAGAGCTCTCAGCTCTAAATGCAGTCCTGAAACAGGTCTGCTCCCGTTGTGTCTTCTCTCCTCTCTGTGCTTCCCCGGGTAGAAATTGTTAGCAATGGTCTTTTGCGTGTTGCTGAAGATTTGAGTATTGGTAACACGTGAGGATCCTGGTCTCAAGATAGCACTTAAATGATCCGTTCCTCAGAGATGTTTATTTAGAAAAACCCTTATTTCCTGCAAGGGTAGAGCTTTCTGGACGTATCTACTGTGACTTCCAGGAAAGGATTACCTTTCTGTCCCAAAAGGAAGCCTCCTGCTGAGAGAAGTCCAAGGCCAGTGGGGACTTGGTCCTGGGAATGAAGCAGGCATCTTTAGAGACCCTGTGAATTGATTTCAGGCCCCGGGTTAGTGCTGCAGGTGGGCAGGCCAACATCTAGATACAGACTGTGTGGCTCCCACCTGGGCCCCCCAAGGCTGGACATCAGGTGGGCTGGGATAATCGACTTCCAGGCTTCCCAACCCCACGGAAGCTTTCCTGTTCCTGGGGGTGGGGCTGCAGGCCATCCCATGGCCGAGGGATCGTGTTGGCCTAGACAGCACTGGCGTTATAAGATGATGACGGGCAGTAGAAAATGAAAATGAAAATAAAAATTCATGTTAGCCTTTTTCACGCTGACGTTAGTCCTAACAAAATTGGTGAATCACAAGGCAGATTTTTATGGTGTGTGTGATGCCTGCAGGCACGGTTCCACCAAATGCCATCGTACATGGTTGTATAACTTCATCCTGGCTCCTCCACTGCTTGCTTGTCTTTTCCATTTTATTGAAGTGCTGACTACCCTCTATTACAAGTGCTTACTATCCTTCTGTAATAACTTCCATGTGAATCCCCTCGTTTGGTGTGTGAGAATGTCCACAGGCCTAAATTAAAAGTCCACAGGCCTAAATTAAAAGTAAAACAATTTGTTTTTGTCACACAGTGACCATATCAGAGTGATGGTGGAAGAGCTCTTTGATGATGACGTGTCGAGTTCAGTGAGCAATTGCATCTCGGTCGTTAAACAGTCCTTAAACAGCTTGTTTAGTACCCTAAAGTGGCACTGCTACAATTATAACATTCTAATAAATCTTATTTTAATAACTAGGTTATTTTGTGTGTACCTAACACTTCTCTACCATTAAAGAGAAATAAACCAGAAATGAAACCTCAAGTGTCTTGAAAACTAAAAACTAACTTATTGTTGCCAAGTCTTTTCCCCTCTTCCATTTTGCACTTTCCAGTTTCTCTAATCTGAGATTTCTGAAAATTCAGATATACCTGTTTCGTGGAATTGATAATAATATGCATATTCACTGTGAAACTCTGACTTTTAAAAAAAAGGGGAAATGCTTTTTATGCTATTTTAGTTAATAATTAACACGGTAGTTTTAAGGCCTCTGAAATTTTAGAGTGTTTCGATGATACATGGGAGACATTTTAATTAAAGAAATGATACTTTGAATCAAGATTCTATCAGACTTTCTCAGAAAATACTTGCACACGGGTAAGGGTAAGTTAAGATACGAATCTTCGTGTTTGTTCTCTTTGGGTTCTTTTCCTGCCTGTCTCCTGACGGTTGGTTCTTTTTTTGTTTCTTTTAAATCTGTAAGTTTATACTCGGAGCTTTTAAGCTGGTAAAATAGGAGTCATGAAGAAGAGCAGAGGGCTTCTGGCAGAGAACTCGGAAGCTCGGCATACTTCTCCATGCCTTGCTGCCCTGACATTTGGCTCTCACTAAGCTCTATCAAGTTTTCTATAATTCTTTCATGTTTTCACTCTCTTTTCCCCTATGACCATCATTTTCATGGCTTTTCCTTCCTTTTGTTTTTGTTTGTTTATAAGACCATTCAGTTTGTTCATTTGCTCATTCGCTCACTCATCCATGCAAGTATTGTCCTTCTCACATGTGCCAAAAATGGCTCTGGGGATAGCATCAAGGTGGTCACAATTTAGGTGGGAGATGGTCGTGCAGAAATTGTTGCTGTGATGGGGCTCTGTACTGTGTGCTCCGCACACACAGGAAAAAGAGCAACGGAGTTGGCTTGGGGAAGTCAGGAAATGCTTCAAAGAGAAGGTGGCATTTGAGTGGACATGGAAAAGAGTAAGAACCTTGCCAGATGGACCCATGTGGTGGAGAGAGAACATTCTAAAGGAGAAAGGATGGGCGGCCTAGCAGGGAGGTGTGGGGAGCAGGGTGTGTGTGTACCGCTCGCTGTTTGGGGCGACGTTGCTGGAGCGTGAGGTGGGAGGGAGGGTGTAGGGCTGGCTGAGGCTCTGCGGGAAAGTAGGCATCGATGGAGAAGGTCCCCTTACATACTGTGAGCCTTCCTTCCATCTCAGGTCTGCAATCTGCCGTTGCCTCGGGTTCATCCTGCACCTTGCAAGGAGGCTGCCTGTGTTAGCAGGCTTATCTCCTGCCAAACGCCTCACTGCTGCTAGAGGGAAGTCAGGGCTTCCTAACCTGGCTCTCGAAGAGCTCAGTGCCCTCTCTCTCTCTCTTTTTTTTTTAACATCTTTATTGGGGTATAATTGCTTTACAATGGTGTGTTAGTTGCTGCTGTACAACAAAGTGAATCAGCTATACATACACATGTATCCTCATATCCCCTCCCTCTAGCGTCTCCCTCCCACCCTCCCTATCCCAGCCCTCTAGGTGGTCACAGAGCACCGAGCTGATCCCCCTGTGCTGTGTGGCTGCTTCCCACTAGCTATCTATTTTACGTTTGGTAGTGTATATATGTCAATGTTACTCTCTCACTTCGTCCCAGCTTACCCTTCCCACTCCCCGTGTCCTCAAGTCCATTCTCTGCGTCTGTGTCTTTATTCCTGTCCTGCCCCTAGGTTCATAAGAACCATTTTTTTTTTTTTTTAGATTCCATATATATATGTGTTAGCATACGGTATTTGTTTTTCTCTTTCTGGCTTACTTCACTCTGTATGACAGTCTCTGGGTCCATCCACCTCACTACAAATAGTTCAATTTCATTCCTTTTGATGGCTGAGTCATATTCCGTTGTATGTATGTGCCACATCTTCTTTATCCATTCATCTTTCGATGGACACTTAGGTTGCTTCCATGTCCTGGCTATTGTAAATAGAGATGCAATGAACCTCGTGGTACTTGGCTCTTTTTTGAATTATGGTTTTTGAAGGGTATATGCCCCGTAAATGCTGGGTCATTTACTCTGTAAATCATCTGTCCTGGCTGCACTCGCCTGCTTTGCTTCTCACACACAGTTTGTTCCTTTGTCCTTCCAGCCTCCATCTGCAGAACCCCCCATCCTTCAGGACATCACTCAAATCCATCCCCTTTATGAAACTTTTCTCCACTCATGAGTAATTTACCCCTTCCTCACTGCAGGGGACCTTTCAATGCCCTCCTCACATCACAGTGTCACATGCCTCTCTTATCTCATGGGTTAGTTCTCTAACACTCTCAGAAGGGCTGGCAGGTGCAGAGGAAACGGCCTACGTACCTATTACGTGTCCTGTTTGTACGCAAAGTGCACAAACTTACATATTATAAATGCTGCATTGACGTTCGTTAAGAGTGGAGGGAAAACAGAGTTCCTTTAATTTGTAAGGCTGCTACAGAGGTGGAACCGAGGGGTTGATTACTTGTCGTATGGAAGAGGCGGTGGTTAATGTAAGGTCCAGATGACACTCTTGCAGGGCAGAATACTTGTCGGTGAAGGGAGAAGGATTACATTAAACAGAAAGCTGGGATATGGACAGAAAAGCGGTCCACTTTGAAAACTAGTTAAACCGCCCTAAGGCTGAGACATGGGAAGAAGAGACTTAGAAAGCCATTAAGCCATGTGTGCCTGGTCTTGACAGCGAGTGACAAATGACAAAACAGGTAAAAGCACCTATATTGCATTAAGAAGCTCTGCATCTTTCTAAGAGATGGCCTCTGGAAGACTTGATTCAATTTAAGACTTCTCCATTGCAGATCTGGAGACAATCACAATTTCAGAAATATAAATATATATTTATATAAATATGCATATAAATATATTGAAAGTCTGCTGCCACTGAGCTCAAAAGACCATAATCCTATTACTTGTGATTTTGACAGGGGTAAGTATGAATAACTGAAAGGAGAGATCGATTAAAGGAATAATAGGAACAGGAATAATGGAGTTAAGGTAATTGAGGCAATATTGGCCCTAATGGACCTTGTTCTCTTAATGCCTCTCTTCTGCTCTTCGTATCGAGTTGGCCCTAAAGTCCATTCGACTCTGCACCGGGAGAGAAGAACATAATGGAAGAATTAGCATTGCTGTCTATAAAAGAATCAGTCTTGTTTTTACAGAAGAACCTCAATCAGTCTGTGAAATCAATTAGCTGGAATTTTTTACATTCAGCTTATAAGGTAACGAGACAAAGCGATGAGCAGAGCCCGTCTGCCTCGCGCGTAGTAGATGTTCAGGAAACGTTTCTTGAATTAAAAGCCAAAGGAGACCATGGATTTAGTTGAAACACTACTTCAGTGTAAGTCCTTTCGTCGGTACTAATTCAGTCCCATCCCTTTTCCTCGACGGACTGTGTCCGTCCTACTGTAAGTAGAGATGATTCATTTTCATTGATCTCTGCAATGAGTTCTCTCACACGTCAATTGCCGGGCAGCCCAGGCCAGCCTCGCGTGACCTTGGGTCTCTGTATTACTTAGGGTCTGACCAGTGGCCTGTGACTTGGTTTTCGGCCCTGTAGAGCCCTGGCAGATTACATGATTTTGAGAAATATCTCTTTGATGACATTACTGCCTCTTCAGAAAACTTCACTGTCTCCCCTTTGTCTCCCGAGTTACAGGCTCATCAATGCTTTAGAGTCCCTTCCCCACCCCACAGAGCTTCTGCGTTTGGACTTCTCCCACAGCCTATCCACAATGAACTCCCACCTGCCCCTACTCAGGCCCAAGGCGGAAGGCAGATTGGTCTCTGCACGGCATCATCCCATTTTCAAACAGGCACAATGCTCCCCTTGGAATTCTTCTTCTCATATGTAGATCCATCCAATTAGAGTCAGTCTGCCCAAGGCAATCATGATAGTCCTTAAAACTGTATGTTATCAAGAATCATGCTGTGAAGACGTTTATTTCAGTGAGATGAACGGTGTTAGGAACTAGAGAGTTGCAGGCACACAGTAACAAGGTTGTTTTACCAGCAGGTATTTCAATGATAATGAGGTTTTCAGTATCCACAGGAGTGTAACTTCAAAACCTGAACATCACTGAAAAGTATATTTCACTGTACCCCTTTTCACAAGTTTGTAGTGAACTAAACTGGTGTTTTAAAAAATGATTTCAACATCGTAATGACCCGCTATGGTGAAAAACTGAGAGTAAAAACTTAAAGCAGCTGTATTTTAAGTAGAAGAGCTTTTTTTTCCTTTCTGCCTTAGTCTGCATTAAATAAATCTTATTTCTCCATCAACTGATCACTTTGTATCTAACACACATTATGCAGACTGTACAGTAGAAATGTTTGTAACGTTTATTCTTCGAAACTGAGTTTAAGTCCTTTTTCCTCCATTGAGTTTGCCTCTTACCATTCCACTCTTCTGTCATGGTTTTCCCCCCTCCAGATACCCTTTTTTAGGCCAATTATCCACTCAAGGACCTCTTTAATATTTAACCTTTTTGAGAATTTTTAAAGGCTGCCCTGAAATACGGACATATTTTTATTTCACACAATGCCCAATGCATCGTTAGGACAACGTGACATCCTTGTTTACAGAAAACATACAATTATTAAATTCAGTTTCACCCCAAATTTCTCTTTTCCCTACTTCCTATTCTACCTGAACATTGGGTCTTGTCTAAATGGTTAAAATTTTTTTTTTTTTAAATTGAGTAATCCCCATTTCAATGTCAACGTGAAAGGATGAAGAATGACTAATAGGTTTCAGGTTAAAGATGGTACATGTTTTATTTAGTTCCTGGCACTTCCTGAAACACGATTAAAGTGACACTTAAGGGATTTTTTTTTTAAGTTACATATCTATAAGAACAAAGGAATGGGGCAACAGCCATAGCATTTTGGAATCTGGGATACAGGTGGATGAGTGATAGCTTACTGAGCAGAGGAGAAAGGAAGAAGTAGCCTAATTTACACTGACGACTTGTGCGAAGCTCAGGAATTTTCAGCAACAAGGACCCCTTGGAAATGAGAGTGAAGATAGGACTAAAATTAGGAGTATTGGCTGAAAGTTCAGATCTGCTCCCCAACTTTATACAAGCAGGTAACTAACTGCCCCTCTTTCACTCCATAATAGGAATGGAGAGTTGTTTTTTTCTTTTTGTACAGATGATAAAATAGAGGTTTCTGGATTGGAAGTTATCAGGAAAAGTCAAGTGGTATTATATAGTCTTGAAATCAGGGAGATTGTACTGATTTACCAAATCCTGAGAACCATAGCTACCTTCTTCTCCCTGCCCCCTAGCCTGAGGGCAGCCAGGATGATACCCTATCTGCAGGAGACTTCCCTGGGATTATGACCTAAAAATAAAACTCGAGGGCTTCCCTGGTGGCGCAGTGGTTGAGAGTCCGCCTGCCGATGCAGGGGACACGGGTTCGTGCCCCGGTCCGGGAGGATCCCACATGCCGCGGAGCGGCTGGGCCCATGAGCCATGGCCACTGAGCCTGCGCGTCCGGAGCCTGTGCTCCACAACGGGAGAGGCCACAACAGTGAGAGGCCCGTGTACAGGAAAAAAAAACAAAAAAACAAAAAACAACTCGAGGATACTGACATCAGGGGTTCCCAAAGAAGAGGCCTAACTAGAACAATCCTAAAGTAAATCTCAAATCAACCCCCCTCCCCGCACACAAAACCTTCCTGTTGACTCTCTCGGGCCTCACCAAAAATTACCAGCAGACAGCCAAGGATCCTCAGACATTTAAGGAAAGTCTCTATTATGAGAGACAGAAACTAAAACATGCAAACAGAAAAAAAGCAACTTGGAGGAAAACAGAACCTTTGCAGGAAGAAAAAATCTTAAAAAAAGAAAATCATTTGTATCTTCAGATAGATAAGGTGTGATATTACAACTGTGAAACAGAAGACACTTTATAAGGGTTGGGAGATAAAGTTAAGGAAATCTCCCAGAATGTGAAGTAAAAGAGAAAGAATAGAAAATAATATAGAAAAAATAAGAAATTTATAAGATTGCTTCATGAGGTCCAACGTCCAAAAACAGCAGCACCAGCTTGAGAGAATATAGAAAACAGAGGACAGAAAACCGTCAAAGGAATAACTCAACACAGTCTCCCCCAACCAAAGATAGGAGGTTCCCAATTAAAAGGTAATACCAGTACATGGTCATGAAACTTGACAACACTATATGATGTGCTCCAATAAATGACAGGGTAAACCAAAAAGACCCCAGATCCCAGAGACGGGACCAATGTAAGAGCCAGCTGTGCAGAGGGACAAGTGATCCACTGATCTCAACAGGAGTAGGTAGAGAGCTTCAGGAGAGACCACTTGAAGATGATGAAATTGATAAAACACCTGATCTGTTCCTACTGAGAGGAGATTTACAAATCTGGGGGCCGCTTTGGGGATAACCTCAGGATAATTATATAAGGAAGCTAACCAAAGTGAAATGTAACACTGATTTGTTACATTGAAATGAAACGTTTCAATGAAATGTAACAGGAAGGAGAAAAAGGAATGCCGAAAAGGAAATGTAATCATAGAATATTACATGACTCAGATACTAATAATGTCTCTGTAGCTATAATGATTTAAAATGGGTATTTAATATAACCAAAATTGTGCTAGAATTCTGAGGATAGGAACATGGGACAAATATAGGTGGATGAAAACTAACCAACCAACCAGCCCTCATCTTCCTTATTGGAAGGCCAATAGATAACGCCTAAAATTGAAAAACCAAGAAATAGTGATACAAGCATGTTATTAAAATCAGTTCTCAATTTCGCCTCAATGTGGCACACATAGGAACAGATAACTTAGAAACATAGTAAGCTGGGGACATCCATTTGGGGACTATTGTATAGCTAAGAAACTTCCAAATGAAATCTTTTCAGATTTTCTAATGAGAAACCTGAATTTGCTTTCATGAACATAACTTCTTTTCACATTGCTATTTGCCTAAATAGCTAAATAGAATTCTTGATCAAGATGTCAGTGATTCTCCTCTTGGAATTCATATTAGTCCCTGTCAGATACCACACAAGCATCGACTAAGAAATATTCAAGCTGTTTCACCACTATTCCAAATTTTACAGCAGTTAAAATTATGTTTAAAGAATCCAACAGCTTTCATCATTTTCTTTGCTCTATAAATGCAATACTCCGATACTGCCCTTTGAATTTTTTTTCTATGAAGTAATTAAAAATGATGACGGGACCCCTAATTGGTAAAATGCGTGTTCATTGTCAGAGCAGTCACCCCATAGGTAGCTTGGATGCCAGTGAAAGGGCACATTAGCCCCCAGTGGAAAGAAGTTTCTGAAACCCATAAAGAGAGAATTTGGGGAGCTGATACCAAGAGCTTTGCCCACCAGTTCCCCCTCTCCAACTTACTAGAGGCCCACCTTCAGCCAGCTGTACCTTGCACGTCTGGAATGCAAATGCCTCCCCCAGCTGCATGGACGGCTTCTCCGGAAGGGCAATGGTGCCTTCTGCAGCGGCCTGTTAACATGGGTGTCGCCGGACATGCAGTGCTTCTCAGCAGAGCAGTGGGGACTGTGCCTTTGGACTCCGGGGAAGCTGATGGCCAGCTGTGACCTCTCCAGCTGCACGGGGCCCCACCTTCTTCTCTGAGGCTGAGGGGTGTCAGGACCTCATAGCAAACCTGGAACCAAGTCACAGCACAGCGGTGTGCTGAGACCTACCGGCTGGGATGCGCTGATTTCTAGATGTGGAAGCAGAGTCCCAAATGATGACTTAAAAAGTTGTAAGCAGTTAACCCGCGGGCCTGGCACTACTTAACAGGTGAGACTGTGTTACGAACAAATTGGCGTAAATACAAATTGATTCTCAAGGAGTATCTCTCATGTGGTCATATTAGATCTTCCAGACCTTTTACTTCATCCAGGGATTGGAAGGAGCTGCATTGAACCCCGTTTCCATGAGGCGAGACAATAAAATATATGTAATTGTGGAATATGGCCCACTTCTTAAATTCAGAGGCTCTTCAGTTTGTGGATTAACCACATGCCGTATTTTACCATTTTGTCTCAAGTATGAAGGTAAAGAACAATACATCTGAAGACAGTAAACTTCATCTTTTTCTAAAAGGAAGAAGAGAAGTTGAAATTAATGGGGAATAGAACTTGTGTTTTGAATCTCCGATTGTTTATTTTCTTGCTGTCCCTTTAACGTGGTCCTAGGGAAGTTAGTAATAATGTTTTAGGAGAAGAGTTAGGAAATGGATAGTCACTCTTTCACTAAATTTTTAAGCTGGAAAAGAAGAAAGGCAGTTAAGAATACAGAGCGGTGACTTCTCACTCTCCCTACAGAGGGGAAGCAGAACGTGGTCCATTTGGTGCCCTCCATATTCAAGGCTGAAATTGGAAACAATGGTGCTTTGATCCGCTGCTGAGTTAATGGGCCTGCTGATTTGTTCTCATTTTTCAGGCCTCTAAAATGTCCTTAAAACCCTCTCAAGGGTTTTATACTTTTAGCCTGAGGTCTCTGTGCTTCATTTTTCCTTTTGTTCTTCAGGCACTCTCATTGCCTCTCCTTGTTTCATCTTCTGAGAGGTTCAGAATAATGCATGGTATGTACTGAATAATTTGGATGGAGCTTGTGACGTGTCTTGATGATGTTAAGCCACTCAGAATCCTAGAAAATAGTCCCAGCTTGCATTAGCAGTGGATTAATGCAGGTGAACTTCAGAGTCTTAATTTTAAAGAATTTACATTTTTACCAGTGATGATTGAGAACCATTGGCATTCTCTCTGCCTGCATTACTGATCACAATTGCAAATACTTGCAAAAAGTGCTAGGATGACTTTTCACTGTTCCATAAGGAGCAGAGTATGATTTTACCCGTTTAATGGCTATTAAATATTAAAAAAGCAATTTTCCAAAAATACATCCATAACTGTATGTAACATGTGCACAAATCACAATGGGAAATATATTCTGATACGCATGCCTAATAATACTTGTGTAGATTAGTTTCCGTGTCTAAGAGAATTTGCCGAGAGGAAAGGTTAAATTCGGGGGAGGTTTCTCATTTGCGACTTTGTTCCGAGGACAGAACAAATAGGGGTGCTTTCAGATGAAACCAAGCAAGTTATTACTCAGGTAGTTACTTTTTGCCCCAGGATTTCCTGGATGTGAGCTGTACGTGAGCCCCAACCTCAGGATCTGAATCAGGAATGGTGGAAAACCATAGTGAGTTAGTTATTTGGGATGTGGGATCCAGAAGCCCCATCACCTCTTGAATTTTCCCTGTGAAAAACAGGGGTTATTTTTTAATGTTAAGGGAATTCCTTCGGAGTAGAGATTCAGAGGAGAGCAGGAACGTATTAGGGGAGGGGTCTTAAGAGAGAAGGGTTAGCCCCGCCTTCTGGAGAGCAGAGAGGGGGCAGGGCACAGGGGTGGGGCCTGTGAGCTGGGGGCACAGCTAGAAAGGAGGAGAGTGAGGGGAAAGCAGGGAGTCAGCTGGTGGACTTGAGATCCGGGGCTAAAATTTAATTTCAGAAGAAACATTTGGAACACTTGGCAACATGTCACATGATTGATCAAAGTGACATTTGGGGGAGGTAATTTTTTTTTTTTTTAACATCTTTATTGGAGTATAATTGCTTTACAATGGTGTGTCAGTTTCTGCTGTATAACAAAGTGAATCAACTATATGTATACATATATCCCCATATCTCCTCCCTCTTGCGTCTCCCTCCCTCCCACCCTCCCTATCCCACCCTTCTAGGTGGTCAAAAAGCACCGAGCTGATCTCCCTGCGCTATGCAGCTGCTTCCCACTATCTGTTTTACATTTGGTAGTGTATATTGGGGGAGGTGATTCTTGCTGTGGGTTATACAGTAACTCAGAAGAGGGAGAGGGCAGGCACATAGTGAGAAGAGCTGCAGTGAGGAAGGGAGAAGGAGAAGAGATTGGCCTTGGTGACAGGACTGATAGAGAAGACGGAAGATGAGGAGAGCTTACTGAGAACTTTCAGTCAAGGCTGGGGGGCTGCCTCGGAGAACTCCTCCCATCCCTACTGGTCCGAAAAAAAAGAGGGCGTATCCAAAAGATTATATACAGCAGATGTCCAGATGCCTTCTAGAATAGATCAGTTCTCTTCCCAGCTTACAGGTCATGGAACCGTGGCAATGGAACAGTTTGCAAAAGATAGAAAATTTGGTCGGTTCTCCTTTGGACGTGCTACGACCCTTTCCCTCATTCCTCCCACTCCCGGGAGATCCTACAGTCGGCAATAAATAAAGGGGTGTGAAAAGAGTTAGCTGTCGGGAAGGGAGCACAGGCCCGGGATGGGCTGCGCACACACAGTAATTGGATCCGGGTGTGGGGATAAGCATTCCATGTCTCACAGAGGAGATGGGAAGAGCCGAGGCTGGAGAGCACACACAGTAAGCTGCCTTTTGAGGCCAAGGGAGGAAAGGAGACAGAGAAGGAGCAGTCAGAGTGGCATTAAACCCGTGAAATTGATCTGAACTTGACGGGGATATTTGCTTCATTAGAGCTGATCATATGACTTGTGCTTTTAGGCCATAAATGAGGGGACAGTTCCATCCCCCAAGACTTAGCATCCACAGAGAATTCACAATATAGATACAGCAAGGCGAGCCCCCAAAGCAGCCTTGCTGAGCAGATGTTCAGCCACCAGAAAGATTTTCATGAGCCTCTTTTACAAATATAGTTCCCCATTCTTCTTCTTAGAGTCAGCCTCTTAGAGTGAGAAGTCTTTAAATGAGTATCAGGAAGGAAGTTTTCAAGAAAGTCCTGTACGCCATAGTGGTGGAGCTATTTTAACAAAATGAGTGAAAGTGGTCAAAAGGTACAGACTTCTAGTTATAAAATAAATAAGTCGTGGGGATGTAGTGTAGAACATGGTAACTCTAGTTAATAACAGTGTATTGTACATTTGAACATTGCTAAGAGAGTAGATCTTAAAAGTTGTCGTCCCAAGAAAAGCTATGTGTGATGATGGATGTTAACCAGACTTCTTATGGTGATCGTTTTGCAATATATTCGTATATTGAATCATTATGTTGTACATCCGAAACTAACATAATGTTATATGTCTCCCAATAAAAAATTTTAAAAAGAGAATACATTAATTTTTACATTGTAATCAAAATCAAGCAGCACTCACCGAACCACCAGGATGGATTATAATACTGAACGCTTTGTTCTAAGTGGGAAATCCCTTTGAGTCTTGTATCAGTCAGGGTTTTGCAGAGAAACAGAATCAATAGATATGCACGCATCTATGCCTGTGTGTATGTACATATAGCATATTTATTTTAAGTAATTGGTTCACATAACTGTGGGAGCTGGCAAGTCTGAAACTCATAGGGGTGGCCAGCAGGCAGGAGTTGATGTCGTAGCCTTGAATCTGGAATCTGTAGGGCAAGTCAGCAGGCTGGAAACTTAGGCAGGATTTCTTTTTTTTTAATTAATTTATTTTATTTACTCTATTCTTGGCTTTTTAAAAAATTAATTTATTTTATTTATTCTATTCTTGGCTGCAGTGGGTCTTCGTTGCTGCACGCGGACTTTCTCTAGTTGCGGCGAGCAGGGGCTACTCTTCGTTGCGGTGCGCGGGCTTCTCATTGCAGTGGCTTCTCATGTTGGGGAGCACAGGCTCTAGGCCCACGGGCTTCAGTAGTTGTGGCACACGGGCTCAGTAGTTGTGGCTCATGGGTTCTAGAGTGCAGGCTCAGTAGTTGTGGCACACGGGCTTAGTTGCTCCGCGGCATGTGGGATCTTCCCGGACCAGGGCTCAAACCCGTGTCCCCTGCATTGGCAGGCGGCTTCTTAACCCCTGTGCCACCAGGGAAGCCCTAGGCAGGATTTCTATGTTACAGTTTTCAGGCAGAATTCTTTTTTCTCCTGGAAACTCAGTCTTTGCTCCTAAGGCCTTCAACTTGATTATATGAGGCCCACTCAGATTATCCAGGGTACTCACCTTCACCTAAAGTTAACTGAGGGATACTGTGAATTATATCTACAAAAATACCTTTACAGCAACAGCTAGACTTGTGTTGGACCAAATAACTGGGCACCAAAGCCTACCAAGTTGACATCACATACCTCTGATTTTTACTTTGGTGGAAGAGCAAAGTTAGCTGTGTTTTGTCCCGTTTCCTCAATGTTGAAATCTTTACAATGAAGAAAGATTTTCTTAGTGATTCAAAAGTGGCAGTTTTGGTGGTACCTTTTTTCCTGTCAAATTATGAAAAAAAAAGAGAAAAAGAAAACTTTGAAAAGCTGGGCAGCACCAGCACCTTACTTCTGTCACACGGGATGCAGACGGTCTTGTCTGCTCTGTCTGGTGAGTGGGTGGCATGGGTGATACAAGTTTTATACTCTTCCTGAACTCTGTACTGAGACCACTCCCCTGACTGTGCAGCCATTGCATGGGATGTGGGGAGTTAATGTTTTCTGGGAAGAACTCTAATGTTAGGATTTACTGTCTTTTGCACATATAAATTTGAAGCCTTAGTGTTATGCTCTTCTAGTCATTTGCATTTACTATGCATGCAAATTCACAATGTATACTATGTACCGAGCACATAATTTATCAATCGGTACTTTCCCTGGTTGTTAGCAATTTTGGCCTTGTTAAAAATTAATGCTTTGAAGAGATATATGATTTCAAATTTATATGTAGTATCTTTAGTTTCCAGAGGAAGATACGGAGTACATTCTCCGCTGGAAAGGTAGAGCTCTGCTGTAACGTTCTCCGTGTTTAAAAAAGTTCCATATAATGCTACAGGTTAGAATGCTTGTATTTATCTTTCCTATGAATGGGTTCAGATTAGTTGTCACAGATGTTTGTTTCCCCTAACAATGCTGAAAAATATATGTTTCTGAAGCATGATTGCAGCCCACAGCATCCTGATACGACGGGGAGGGAGAGTCCTTTCAGGTGATACACACACCTCACGCAACAAGAGTACATATTGTACGTTTAATGGAAGAACATCAGGTCTGTACAGCATGACCCACGGCAGGAGGATCCCAGAGAGAGACTCTGAGGCCTCTCCGGCTGCCATTTAGGCCTGTTGTCTTGGCAACCAAAACACAGCCATCAGTCGTTTCCTGGGCCAGGAACTCCAGTCAGCCCTGACTCCACCACACCCTTCCCTCTTCCCGCTTCCAACCTGTCGCTGGTTCTGACCCGGCAGCTTCCAGGCAGCTTCAGATTTTCCTCCTCACACATCACCAGGCCCCCACCGGTGTCTATTCTTTCCCCTCTGGGAGACTGAAACCTCATCACCGGCCTCCTGGCTTCTCAGCTGTGTACCTCTTTCATCAGTGCAAACAAGGTTTCCCAAACCTTCCTTCCCACTATTGAAGAAAGTCCTCCTTCAGTTTAAACCTCCAGGCGTTCAGCATCAGGCTTCCATCCTCAGCTTCAGCTGTCGGCTCTGTTCTACTAGTTACCCTTCTCTTTGTGCTCATCTTCATGGCTATTAGTCACCCTCCTCCTGCAACTTACCCACACCGTGGACGGCTTTACCCTCTCTGTCTCTGAGATGTCTCCATCCCTCTCAAAATCAGCCCTCCTTAAGTGATAACGAGCAAAGGCTCTCCAGCTGACAAGTTGGTGATGGCGCCAGCACCAGCATAGTCAACGCCATAAATATTATGACCGGCTTCTGTGTCAGCATAGTGCTAGTAGTTGCATAAAATGGGCTAGATTCATCCGGCCTGCAGACGTTGACTCGCGGACCAAGTCAGGGCCTCTGTGTGTTGTCGTGCAGCCTGGCAAGGACATAAGTCGGGGTGAGAAGCCATTTTGGCTCTGCTCACACACACGGGTGTCCTTGGGCACAGCTGGATCTGCCAGGGTAACAGGTGCCTTCCACCCCACCCCCCCACTCATCCCCCGACAGAGGCACCTTCAGTAACCAAACTCTGCTGAGACACAGAGCCGAAGGGGCCCCATTTTCTAGCTCCTTTGTGGGCCAAGGTGGCGTCACGTACTAATTTGCAGATGGGCACCCTCTGCATTTGGGGAGGCCTTAACTCACAGCATATATGTGAGAATCAAGAAGAACTGAAATTAAGTTTTCTCTGAAGAGGAGAAAACATCCAAAGGAAGACCAAATCTACTCTCTCTCCTTTAGAAACTGTGAATGGTGGGGAATCGTACTTTTGCTTTTGGATTATGTGACAGTGTTTGATAAATGTGATATATTTTGTGGTAATAGTGATTTTGTGGTAATAATGATTTTGTGGTAATAATGACATCCAAGCGAAATATTCTGCAGTCTTCCTCTTGCCCTCCTCTTCTTTTTTGGTAGGAAGCATAGCAGATTATAAATGTCTAAACTATTTTGGGTGGCTCCGTGATGCATTTTCACCAAGCTGGATGGTATCATATGTCACTGTAGCCACCAGGTTCCATCCATGTGCTGTGGGCAGAGCGGCCTTCTGTCACGGAATGTTCGGGGGGCACGGAAGCCACATGCTTGATTTACATACCGCTCAGGAGCCCTCAGGGTGAGGACTTGAGCCTGGCTTACTTCTGGAGCTCAGACATGGACTGATCTCTCCCATGGTTTAGGATTCCCCGAAAGGGGCTGGACTGAGAGAAAGCCACGTGGGAAGAAATCTGCCCATGGGACCAGACTGAGCGACAGCCTGGATGTCCAAGGGAACAGAGGCTCCAGGTACCTCTCCTGACTTAACTAGCTTCCCCTCAACTCCCCTTACCAGCAGAAGACACCTGCTCACACACACACACACAAACAAGTATGCTCTGGCATGAACGAGACTGTGGCATACGGCGTGGGTTGGCAAACTCCGGCCCTCGGGACAAATCCAGCCTGTGACTGTTTTCGTAAGGATGAAAGGCTAAGAATTGTTTTTCGGGTTTTAAAGCATTGTAAAAACAAAGCAAAGAAGAACGTGTTACAGAGATACATTACTTAAGCCTTTGAAGCCTAAAATATTTATTATCTGGCCCTTAAAGATAAAGTTTTCCAGTTCCTGCAAAGAACTGGTCTCAGTGCCTAACGACTTCTTCTTGGCGGTGCCTTTTTGAAAGAGCAAGGCCCGAGAGTGGAAATGGTTTCCCCGATGGCCGGGCCTGGAGGTTGGCGTTCTAGAGGAACTTATTTGTCCAGAGAATGTTGTCGGGGGGGGGGGGTCGATGGTGACTTGTGGGTGGCAGAGTAACAGTGGTCAGTGGAGCCCACGAAAAGCACAGCGAAGAGGAGAGGAATGCTCTCAGGTGCGGGAACAGCCACGCCCACAAGCACCAGGGCATCTCATAGGGAGTCACTGAGGAGAGGAATCCTGGGTGGAGTACGGAGAACCGGGACCTGGGCTTTTGCCTTAAACGCAACATATTTGTAGCACCATGAGTGAGGAGGCTGGGTGGGGGGTGGGGGGGACTTTGCGTTTACACTTATATTTAGTTCACAAAGTACATCTCATTTTGGAATTGTGAGAACCCTCTGAAACAGGTGAAAGGGCGTTTCTTTCGACTTCAATCTATAGAGAAGAAAGGATTGATGCTTGGTCAGAGGTGCGCCCTGTTCAAGGTCGTACGGTTATTATATGGTGGGGTTGGAAATCAGACTCATATTCTGGCTCTAAAATCTGAGCACCATCCTCAGGGTCAGTGAATTATCATTGTGAAGTGTTAACCCTGCACCCCAACTCCCCAACACAAAAGGCTTTCCACTCAATATGAAGTCTATATGTAAGTCTCTTGTGTTAGCGTATAAAACAACAAAAATGGGTAGCATAGCTCTAGAACTGGAATCGTTTTGCATATCTCGCCTTTGTAACTTTCTCACATGGCCGAGTATACGTGGGAGAGAGTCTTAGCAGGTGTACAAGGTGGCTCGCGCTGCTCGGGATTGTTTGTGTACGTCTGGGAACGCTGGCTTGAGACAGATTGCTTGGCCATTCTAGCTTGACCTTCATAAAGAACCTATGAAAGGAGCAATTGTGAGAAATAATTAATGACACTACGACAGTCTTCATCAAAATTGGAGTGGCTTTCACTATTTTACCATAGATGTCAGAGCAAGATACCATTTACCAATAATAGATAAATCGAGTGGCTTGTTGTGTGTATGTGTGATTTGGATGGCACAGACCGTCATTCCTACCTGATAAGACAGGAGAGAGAAGTTTACCCATTTACTCACCATCTAGAGACTTTGATATTTTTCTCCTCATTAAGTGTGCAGGGGAGCCAGCTGCGTCTGCATGGGCTCTGGCTCTCCATCTGGGTCTGAACCTGAGCAATGAATTTGGTCCTGGAGCCAGTGTCACTGATAGAGGAAACAGCCAGCCACAGGGAAATCCATCACAACGACAACGAGAGCAGTCCAGCCGTCCCAGGAATCTAACCGCATCCATATTCAGATAAGGAGAGCACTGAGTGATATCAGGGACTCTGGGGGTAATGCTGCCTTTACACTGCTCATAAAGTATGTTAAAAAAATAAAGCCTTAGAAGTCATGCTTGTGAAGAGTGAGGACAGGAAAATGAGCGAAGCCATTCACACGGTGTCCTTTTCTTTGGAGCAAGAAGTTGCGTCAGTTTCTCAGAGTGGCTACTTCATCTTTTACCTTCTCAGTAAGCCTGCCTCGGTCAGCCATGGGTTAGCAGCTCAGGATCTGACTTGGATCTTTGCCTTGCTGACTCCTTGTACCTTTTTGATTTCAGCTCGAATGTCATTTCTTAGAGAGCCTTCCTCCCACCCAGTCTGGGGTTTCCTTCCCCTGGCTCTTCCCCAGCGTTCTCTATCTCTTCATTTTGTTTTATTTTCTTCACAGCACCTATCGCTGTTTGAAATTGTTTTATTTCTTGATTGGCCTGTTTACTGTCTCTCTCTCTTACCTCTGGGACGTAAGCTCCATGGAACAGAAGCCAACTGTTTCTCTCTCTTCTACTGTTGTGTTCTGGAGCACATAGAACAGTGCCTGGCATATGGCAGGTGCTTCAGAAGTTCATTGAGTGACTCAATGAAAGAATGAATTAGTGAGGAAGTATGTGGTTTTCTGTTGCTTAATTCCACGGCATAGTGCCCAGATACTGGCTTGTGGTCTTTCCCTAGTAGGAGAATCCAGAGGGAGGGACTCTGTTAGTTTTCTATTGTTGCAATAAGACGTTACCACAAACCTAGCGACTTAAACAGTACAGATTTATTATCTTAAAGTTCTAGAGATTAGAAGTCCAGCACAGGTCTCACTGGTTTAACATCAGACCGTTAGCAGGGCTGCGTTCCTCTCTGGAGGCTCCAGAGGAAATCCGTTTTCTTGCCTTTTTCAGCTTCCAGAGACCACGCACATTCCTTGGTTTGTAGCCCCTTTCAAGATGTTCAAAGCCAGCAATGATCTGAATCTTTCTGACTGCCATCTCTCTGATTCACTACAGCTGGGGACGTTTCTCTGCTTTTAAGGACTCCTGATTAGATTGGGCTTACTTGGATAATCTAGGAAAATCTGCCATCTCAATGTCCTTGTTACTCCTTTCGGTAAAGTCCTTTTTGCCAGGTAAGGTAACGTAGTCACAGGTTCCGGGAAAAGGATGTGGACATCTTGGGTGCGGGAGGGGAAAGGGGTCATTATTCTGCCTACAATGTGGATTTACTCACAGAGCAGGTAGAGAGGATGCTCCAGCCCAGAACACTGTATTCCCAGAATATATATTGTGAAGGACAGAGTCTTCCCAACACATTTATTCATTCAGTAAGAAAGAGTTCTGGAGCTCATCGCACTCTCTTTGACAGTTTTGTTTCTGATGGCAGAGTGGGCGAGGCTAGATTGCTGTTTTGTAGGGGTTTGTAGGGTTGGGTGTGGGGAACTTGGAGAAGTTCACCTGAATTCAGGCCCAGGCCTGACGGTGAGAAATTGGGGTGCTAACCAAAATGGGATCAGTGTGTCCAGTGGGGACTCATAGCAGCTGGAGTGGTGGTGACAGATAACATTTATTGAGTGTAGGCCTATTTGGAGTACTTTATTTAATTCATGCAATCTGTACCTCAACCCTGTAATAGAGGTACTGTTATTATCCCTATTATACAGATAATGAAACTAAGGCACAAAGAGGTTAAATAAGTCGCCTAAGATCTTACAACTAATAAGTGATTGAGCCAGGGTTAAAAATCCCATGTCGTCTAGCTCTAGACCCTGCTCCCTAACCAGTGTACTCCCCGGCCTCTCACGGGGCCACTCAGAGAGTGGGTGAAGGAGCGAATGAGAGGGCCAGAGTGGGGTCCGGAGGGCACAGCCTCAGTTTCTGTGCAGGTGTGTTGGGGGGTGGTTGATTGGACCCCTGGGTTTCCGCTTCCGGAACCTGGGCCAGATGGCACTGTGCGCAGGCGCAGCCCTCCTCCCGGGGCGGGGGAGACGTGGGAGGTGCTGTCTGTGCTGGGAGGATGCAGAACCACGCCGCCCGTGGGCGTTCCCTGTGAGGCGCAGGCCGAGGAGCCGCGTTCTGAGCTCCTGGGTGAGCCATTTGCTGGGCTTCCGGGTTTCGTGGCGTACAGGGTGGAACGGTTACAGAAGAAAGAGTTGGAAGCCCCGAGCTGACGTGTCCGTTTCATCAGTTTCCAGTTGTGGGTTTGGGCGAAGCCCCTTGGATTCGCTGAGCTTCTGTGAAGAGAGCCTACAAATTGTCTGCATCTCCAGGTGGGAGAAGGATCAAATGATTATTGAGAAGTGCTCTGTAAATATTGGTTATTACTGTCCATGCGCCTGACCAGCAAGGTGGGGAAAAGGAAGCAAGTTGGGGCACCTCAGTGCCTCAAAACCTGTCTGGCTTGCATCACCCTTGGGGTAGCCTGAAGAGAGGGAGCAAGATACGAGATTTTCTTCCCATGAGACTGATTGATGGCACGGATTTACAGGTCAGCCTGGGAAAGCATGTAATCAATCAGGGAGTAAGAAGGATATCTTGTTTGGGGCGTATAGGTCCATGGTCACGATGGCGCTAATAACCCGGCAGTGGACAAGCCTCCTCCACTTGTTCCCGTCGCCCCTCATTTTAGTAGCTATCAGGTGGCCAGGTCTTGTAGGAAGGTGGTTTTCTGTAGTGGGTTTGCCGTGATTGTGTGAGCGCAGGTGATGGCTGTGAGTTTCAGGCTTCAGAGGGAGGTGCAAAAACTTCCCTTGGAGTTGGTGAGCCTCTGCAAATACTTAATCAATCACACATAACTGTCAAGAGCAGTGAAGGTTCTGAGATTTTACCCTGCCTGTGAGCTAATAAGTGAGCCTGCCACAGTTCCATACATGTTGGAAAAAGACACAAAACTCCTGGGTCAGACACAAAGGATTCTATTCCACATGGCACAGCCTGCGGCGCAAGCTTCCGCGGCGCGAGCTTCCTGCTTGCGTCAGTTTCCCTTGTGCCCCAGTTCCCAGGGGGGCAACACTGAGTGACGCCAGGTGGGTACTTCACACCTGGTGGGTCTGTGTCACAGCTGAGGAAGGCAGAGTTTAGGAAGCCACCAGTCTTTTTTTTTTAATTATTTATTTTTTACATCTTTATTAGAGTATAATTGCTTTACAATGGTGTGTTAGTTTCTGCTGTATAACAAAGTGAATCAGTTATATGTATACATATGTTCCCATATCTCTTCCCTCTTGCGTCTCCCTCCCACCCTCCCTATCCCACCCCTGCAGGTGGTCACAAAGGGAAGCCACCAGTCTTATAAAGAGCTGCTGGCAAATGTACTCAGCCTTTATTATCCTGGTCAGGTAACCAATCTGTCCTCTGTCCTGGAGGGAGATGCCGTCTTCATCCTTCCAGGCTGTTTAATTTACAGGCATCCTTGTAAAGATAGTCTGGCATAAATGCCATCACAAGACATGTAGTAAAGCTTCCCAGTAGAAACTAATGCATAATTAGCTAAATTCCTAATAATGACCTATCAAAGGTGTTTGTCTTTAAATACACGGAATTGTACCAGTGAGTTGATATAATCTGAATTCTCTTTAGGAAAAAAATTCATTTCTAATTCTCTTCACTTACTGAGTTACACTCAGTAGTTTTGGATGGTGATTCAGCCAAACTTGTTGCTTAAATTCTCAATTACCATGGAGTTCAGAATTTGTAATGAGTTGGTAATTGAAGGATATTTTAATTAAAAGTGGTTTACCTGGAGCTGCAGAAGGGGTGTGACTGATTGTTTGATCAGCTTTGGTTACAGGAGTAACAAAAGTAAGAATTTAACACTTTGACAGTGGATGATACTGATAGAAACTTACCTAAAGAGTTTTACTTAGAACAATACACACTTTTCTTTGATTTCCACGATAAACTTGCTAGGCGAATTCTACTGGGAAAATTATTATTTGAGGTACAAGTTTCTTTATATTTGATTTTTCAAATAATTCCCCCAATATGTTAAATCTTTACTTATGATCATGGTTGAAAATTGTAGCCCTGTCATTTCCTACTCAGTAGGTAGCCAGTGATAAATTGAACCCCAAAGTCTTGGATAATCCATGAAATAAATGAACTTTGAATTTTTTTAGGTTTAAACTTGATATAAGGACCCACACGGTGCTGTAAATATCAGGAAGTTCAAGGACTCACGTTCTTCCTGGGGGTTGGTGAGGGCTGTGAATGTGGCTGGATCTAGACTTGAATGCAGCTGGATCTGGATTGAACTTCAGCTGGCTTCTGCCAATTCCTAATTCTGTAATTTGCCTAAAATATCGGTGCCTCAAATCTCCTCATGTAACAACTGTAGATAATGACTATTGCATCACAGGATGGTTGTGGAGCCTGAATGGAGTAAGTTATTCAAAGCTGATACATCCCTTTAATAACGACAAGGGAATATTGAAGTCGGTTCAGGACCATTATAAAGTTTTGTTGATTACTTTCAGCTTGGGTGAAGCTTTAAGTTCTTAAATTCCTTCTTTAAAGCACTCATTTATTGTCTGTTATTTTTCTAGTTATCTAGGTGCATTGGGGAATTGAAATCATCCTTTAAAAATCATCTCATGGCTATCAAAAGCTCATAAATTGTGAGACGCTAATAGGAAAGTCAAGATCTGCTCCAACTTATTCTTGCAGGAGCGCCCAGAGCTATCTCGGGAAAAGAAAGGGTTGGCTTAAATTCCCAGCATAAGATGCTTTGCAGATTTCAAAATATGTCACTCACTATAAAATCAAATCAGTTATTTATCAGCCTCACACATACTAATCAGGGTTGCAAGCATACAGACAACAGGGAAGAATGGACGGGTACCTTACTATTACCACTGCTAATATTAAGAAATAACGACAGCTCACGCATGTGTGATGCCCTCAGCTTTATGAGAAATCAGGAACTGAATATTTAAAAACCAGTTACAATGAATTAAGATGACTGAAAGAGCTATGACAGTTTGGGATTCTATTTTTATCGAATTAATCAGTGTCTCCAATGAAAAGTAGGAAAGAGACTTTCAGACTTGACAAACAACATGACAGCTTTGCAATGGGAATGGAACGAGAGAGCACAGTGAGCAGCTGTGAAGTTCTGAATATGAAGGCACCCATGACTGAAGAGGTGGAGGGGGAGAGGGAAGTTGATGGGCTGAAGGAAGATAAATGGCAAGGTGCCTGCCTTCTCCTGAAGTGTAAATCTCTATTCACTGCTACCGCGTAGAAAACAGAACTCTATGACGAGACCCGCTTTTATTCCAAATGTGTGTGTGTATGTATATGTATATTTTTATGTATGTCTTCAGACTGTATATAAAATGTTAAGGACTTTACTTAGTAGAGATTGGGTTAAATATTTACTTCCAGCTAAGTATTACCATATGCCTAAACTTTTAAATAGTAACAATTCTAAAAGGAGAAAACAAACGAACAATTTGGAAAATATCAAAGCTCATCTAAGCTGGTTGTTAATGGAGGTAACTGGGTCATGCTGGTATTATTTCCATTGAGTCCAACTCATATTCAGTAAGCACCTCCCGTGGGCAGGGTGCTGCCCTGGGTCTGTAGTGACTAACCTGGCCATGAACATCAGCAAATCTTCTCAGCTCCTTCACAACCAGAGAGGACACAGTGGCGAACGCAGACACCACGGCCCAGGCCCTGGCATCATCCCATGTAAGAGATGAGGTTTCTTGAATCTAACCCTTGCCCTCAAGAACCTTATAATCCAGGAGGGAAACTTGCACATTAGTGAGACAGGACACACATACACAATTTACATCAGTTTGCTTATGTCAGCAGTTTTCCTTTATAAGTAAAAAAATGATTTGAATTCATTTTTACAGGTATTTTTTCCCCTACCTAATTGTAATTGTTCTACTTTGAAAGACAGTGAAAGGAGTGTCTCTTCCTTTTCATTTTCTACCTGTATTTTTCTTTACCTTGGACTGTATATGATCATGGAGATAAATATCTCACGCCTAGTACAAACACAGCTGTAGCTTAAATGAAGCAGTAGAAAATCAGCTCAAGTGGAGGAAGTTCCAACTCTGGGCTCTATTAGACAGGAAAATGGATATTCCAGTAAACAGAGTTGTTGAGGCAACAGCAGTCGTCTGCGCAAAGCTGCAGGGTCAGCATTTTTCAGATAGTATCATGGATGAGCAGTTAATGAAGTAAAGACATCCAATCCCAGCAGAATCTTGAGGAGATGAGGTCTATACTTTCATCTCCTGGAACGTTGGAGCAAATCAGTGTTGATTCTATTGTAATCATCTCTTGGGTGCTTCCACCCTAAGTTGTTTCTATTACTTTGAAAATCGTTGTGTTGAAATGACCTTAGTGTCAGTGACACCCACAGGATAAATTTAAATGCTTTTCTAAAAATATTTTTCCTCAATAATTCCTTCAATTCACAATTAAAGTATGAAGTGTTGGAAACTTTCTTGTTAAACTCTTCATTTTCTTCATCTTACTGATTTTTTCTTTTTCTTTCTTTCTTTCTTTTCTTTTTTTTTTTTTTTTAACCACAAATGGCCCATTCTGTATGGATAGTATTTCTCTCAGCTTCTAGCTTTCTTTCCTGATATTGATTAAATTTGGGGATATTCAAAGCAAACAGACCTATAGAGACAGATAAAACTACGTGTCTGTGTGTACGTGTGTGTACGGGAGTTGTTATCCGTTTTTAAAGAACTATAGAATACTGGCAGGATTTTTTGAAATTGGAGGCTGAAATGTGTAGTGGTTATTAGCATATGTAAATTTGGACAAGTTATGAAGTAATTCTCTAAGCTTTTTTGTGAACTCATTTGTAGAATTAGGATAATAATATCTAATGCTCTTGTTGTGTATTAGAAGTTGGAAAGCATTTGAAATAGTGCCTGGTACATAGTAAGTGCTCAATAATAAATGTTATCATTGTGGCCATTATCATTCGGGTCATATTTATCTTGATTAGTATATATTTTAGGGTTTTGTCAAATGGAAAGCTTCATTTTAATTTGAGATATCTTAAGAGGCACATGAGACTTCCTTTTTAAATTTTTTCTGTTACTGATAATGTCTCTGATTTCAGTTGAATTATTTAAATCACACAATGGTCACAGGGACTCAAGGGCCTTGAGGGCAGGAGCATGTTTTATTCTAAAGTATATCACCTTCTGGGTAGAACTTTATTCAGAGCAAGTGCTCAGCAAATTTGGACAGAGCTCTGGCATCTGGATTTAGTTTCTCACTTGCGTGGGGTTATACTAGGTTCACTTTTTGGGCTCAGGATTTCTAAGGTCCTAAAGCTAGAATTGGAGGCAAAAAGACCCGAGAATTGAGTTCCGGCTCTGCTCAGTTCTGGTCCAAAGCGTGTGGGGCTTCCTGGTCAGACATCCCTCCAAATCTCTAGTCTTTAAGAATTTGTTCAACACTTTTTGAATGAAGGCATGGGGAAAATGATTGTTTGTAATGAAAATATAATGTATTTACAGCTTCACTGATTTATTTACTTTGCCCAAGGCAGGATCAGTGTTCTGGGGGTAAAATTAGTGAAAGTTGCTCTGTTTTAGTTTTTCTTGATTTTACTGTAGACTCTGTGTGTGTGTGTGTGTGTGTGTGTGTGTTCTAAATCAAGTAGTTGGGATGTGTGTTAAGAGATTTACATACTAGATAATAAAATCTCAATTGCTTGAGTCAGAGAGCACCAGCCATGCTTATTTGATTTCAGAATTTTAGGGGGCAGTAACTGGGGGTTACTCCAACAAGATAGATGAGTGATTCTGGGGAGGCTCTCTTTGTGTGGGTGGGTGAGTGGGTGGGGAATGGGACAGGCTTTTAACTACCTGAGAGTGCTGTTTTTACATTTTGCTAGTTACATAAAGGATTGCATGATGAAATTTGATTTGACTGGTGCATATTACCCCAGTAACTTTTTATTTAGCGCTGGAAGAAATTAGCTCCTAAGGAATTGGCCTATTGCCCTGAGGCTGATTTGCCTCGGGCTTTGCCACTTACCAACTGCATGGTTTGGGGTGAGTTATTTTAACCTCTCTGAGCCTTGGTACCATTATCCTTAAAGAGTAAGACAGGAAGAAGGGAAGAAAAGAGGTCACACCAGCCAAGTCTTTTCTCTGTGTTGGTTGAATGTAAGCGTTCCTGGAACTGCCACTTCTCTGCTTTCTTCTCATAGGCCAGAAGTGAATCACATGAACATTGCTTGCCGAAAAGGGTACGGGAGAAGTATGTACTTCACTTTTCTATTCCTTTTGGTGGCTCCTGGTGCCACCTTTTCCCCCTCTTTCAAGCAAAAAGGTGACTGATTGGGGGTATTAGGCTGCTTCTAGGAATTTCTGTGTGTGAGAAGTACTGTTACATTTAGCATGTGGCAGAACCTGCCTACACGCTTAGTAAGTCGTAGGCGTGTGGAAAATAATGTATTTTCTCATGTCTGTTACACTGTGGATTGCTAGATGCTTTAATAGTGTTTTAGGAGAAAATGAAGAGTAAATCCAAATTTAATGTGGCTATTATTTTAGGATGTATCTCATTTTCAAAAATGTTAAAAGTGAAAAAAATACATATCCTGTAATTGAGGAGCTGTGAAAGTAGATATGATGAACCTGGAAATTTAATTTTTTTCCTTAGATGATATTTTAAAGTACGGCATAAACATTACATGATTTCAACTATTCAGAGATAAAACAGATGTTCCTTCTCAAGGATATATACTTGGAATGTAATAATTTGGGGGAAATATTTTAAGATTAATTTTGCAAGGCTGCCAAAATATATATTTTTATATAATAAAAACAAGAATAACAGTAGAGAAAGACTTGCATTTAATAAAAACAGCATTGAAAAATTTCTAAATAAATCACTTACAGATACAAAGGGCATTGTTAAAGACATTAAAAAAAAGAAACACCCCAAAACATAAAAACCATCCTGGGTCAGACTCCTGATCTACCATAGTATGTACTGTGGGAGGGTACTGTTGTCACCTCCAAAGGTTAAATGCTTGTCCCTAATTCCGACTGTCCTAATCAATACTGTTTATTTGTATTTCAGTTCAGCTAATGAGTCAAATCGGGTACTGGTGATCTAAGACTAATGTCAACTCTCTTCAGTGCAAATCTCCTTAAGAAAATATTGGGTTCTTGACATTTTTATATAATAGCCAATTTATTTTCTCATTAACTAATTTTACTTAATTTCTCAAAATTTTTCTCTTAGTGCAAGAGTTTGTATGTGTCACATTTTTTGTGGTGTATGTGTTAATGTTCATGCCACCCCCATGCTGTCTTCTTAAATAGGTGTTAATACTCCTAAAACAAAAGAAAACTAAAACTAAAAATCCAGATTTGTGGAGGGTTGTGTTCTGAGCTGGAAGCCTCAGTGAATTAATTACGTAATGTGCATAATGTAATTTTAATAAAACAGCATAATGCCATCAGCAGTGGTTGTAAAATCCAGTCTTCAGATACGTTATACATGAAATATGCAGCATCCTTTATCAGTCGTTTCCTCACAGTCTAAATTCATGCCAGTCTGTACACACATACACTCACACATACATACACATGCATACACACATAAACACATGTGTACAGACATGTAAACACATACATAAGCACATGTAGTTTCCACATATATAAAAATACATATTTTTATATAAAAGTATATTTTAGAAGGTTATGAAACAGCCTTAGAGAAGAAAATATATAGCCATAAATAAATAAAGACCCAGCTAAGCAATCTGGCTGGGAGATGTCTGATTCAAAAAAAGTAGCCATTTGGTTCTATTATCACTTCCTATGCACTACACAGATGTAAACTCTTTGGTTTAGTTGGCAAAGAAGTTCATTAGGTTAGAAATCAGTTCCTTAAATTACAGTCTGCTAAAATGCAGTGCAGTTAAAGAAACAGTGTCTGAATCAGAGGGTCAAATATTACAGTTTTCTGAAAAAGACCCTGGACCCTTACGATGATAGGGTGAGTTAATTCTGTTTCTCTGGGTGAGGTCTCACTGTGAGGACACAATGTACCACTTTGGCTGAGATGCAATTTCCAATAAATATGGAAATTATGGCTTCCAGTGCTGGGCGCCCCCCCCCCACCCCGTATGAAATCTCACAGGAAATAACTTGAAACTATGTGATAGGTTTGAAATTAATTCCTGTCCCCCTCCCTGAAGTAACCAACCTCTATTTACAAGATGTACATTATTTCATGGCCATCCAGAAAGATGAGAAAATGGAGTCCTATTTTGCAGAATGAGACTGCAGTGATAAAAATCTCCTCGTCTGTACATGGTCATGAGGGGGATGAGCCGAATAAAGCAGGCTCTGATTTTGTGAGTTGGGCAAAGTGGCCTGTGCTTTGGTAAGTTAAAGAGTTGCTCTTTGACCCGTTTTCCTGCTCCTGCTCTTTCTTTGGCTTCCTCTAATGATGCTCAGCAGAGAACTGTGATTGGGATGTTTCCCTTTGCCAGATAAGGAGAGTTTTGTAACGATGGATTTCAAACTGAAATCCATCGTTCTCAACCTTGTAAAATCCTGGTAGGACAGAGGCGAAACGTGCCTGCCATTTTCAGACTTATTTGTTGAGGAACGGTTAGAGATTCATTACGTTACTTGGGTCGGCTTTCCAATCTACTGACCCCGGGTTGTGGTGAAGGAAAGCACAGCGTTTATTGTAAGGCAGCAGACAAGGCATCCAGGGCAGTTAGCGCTCAAAATACCCCTGAACTCCTTGATGGGTTTCAGGAAAGCATTTTTTTATTTTTTCGGTATGCGGGCCTCGCACTGTTGTGGCCTCTCCCGTTGCGGAGCACAGGCTCCGGACGCGCAGGCTCAGCGGCCGTGGCTCACGGGCCCAGCCACTCTGCGGCATGTGGGATCTTCCTGGACCGGGGCACGCACCTGCGTCCCCTGCATCGGCAGGCGGACTCTCAACCACTGTGCCACCAGGGAAGCCCAGGAAAGCATTTTTAAAGGTACAGTGAGAGAGGAGAGTCACATGGCAGGGTGTGTGATCAGTTCGTGCACAGTTCTTTGATTGGTTGATCGTGAGATAGCAGGGCGGTATCACAGGGATTAATACTATCAGTCCTCAGGCTCCAGGAGATCTGGGGCCTCTGTGCTCATGGCCATCAGGTAAAGTCTTCTATTTGGTGGGGGTTTTAGCATCTGTAAAACAACTCAGGAATTGTGCATCAGAGACAGTTGTCTGGGTACTTTGGAGACGGGGAGAGGGGTTATCCCCAGAAGGCCCCATGGGTCCTGCTTCTTTACAGTTATACAGTGAATGTTGGGGGATGATGTTATTAAGAGTAGGGAGAGACAGGAGGTGTTTTGAAAATCTCTGTAGATAAAGCAGAGACGCTCAGCATTTGTGAGTGGATTCTTAAAGGACTTGAATTCAAATGTGGCAACTGCCCACTGAGATCAGAAAAACCCAATCTGAACATCCTCAGAATTTGCCTCCTGTTCCATGGGTATCTGAGAATAGGGAGGGTTCTGGGTAGGCCTGGCCTCTGCTGGCTGTCCGTGGGCTATGGGGCTTCATGGGGCAAGGGCTTGTGCTAGTGATCTTTTACTCCCCTCAGGACCGGTTTTTCCGAGGATCCTCCTTAACTTTCTGTATTACCTGCGGTAGATTGTCTGTTCTCTTTCAGTTGTGCTTCCATGGTTGAAAAAGATGCAGAGATTAACTCTGCTTTGTTCATTTCTAACCAAAGGAAAAGGAATTTTGTAAAGATTTAGTAGATTAGTAAAAACAAACACTTGTGTGCAATATTTTGAACTCTTGGAAAATTGGTTCTGAATAAATTTAATCCTCATACAAGGATTGTGCCAGGATTGGAATTCTATGAAAGATGAGGGGCTGTGAGCTGAGTCCCCTGGGCTTTACATCGATGTGCTTCCAAGCGGCACCATTAGAAAGCTTGTGCTGTTCTCCATAAAGTTAGAACCATATAAAAGTTTTTTTTCCCCTTCAGCCCCTCTCTTTCCAGTTTCCACCTCTGGTGCCAAGACCACAGAGAAGTGCTGGTTGAGTTAGGCCTGGGAGGTCCCCGTGTAGCTGTCTAGGCTCCTGTGGGCCTGGGAGAGACTCTGGCTCAGACTTGTGTTTGGAGTAGGACTGAGCTGGGGGTGGCCTTCCCTGGAGAACTGGGGGGGTTCCGAACTCAGGTCTGGCTGCTCACCGCTCAAAAATCAGTACTCGAGAGAGAGGCAAATGTTGGTAGAAAGGAAAGCTGCTTTTAATCAGAACGCTGGCGATCTGGGGAGATGGTGGGCTCAGTGTCCCCCCACAAAACCACCTCCGAAGATTCTGCTCAGCCGGGAAAGTTTTTAAAGAGAAAAAGGGAAGTAACCTCAGTTAATCATTGAGATGGGGGGGGTCAGAGTCGTCCCCATCCCCCTCTGTGCAGGCTTGTGGACTTCTTGTGATCTTTCCTTAGATGCTACCTTGTTCACACAGTTTGTTCGTGAGGTTACTGAAGGGGAAGCTAGGGAAGAGATCTCATCATATGTTAATTACTTATTCTTCATTTGTACCTCCTTGATCTATGGAAAGAACCAACAAGTTAGGCAAGGTATTACGTGATCAAGAGATTTGAAAGGTGTGCTGGAGCTGGAGTTGAGTAGAGCATCGGGGTGCCTGGTTTAAGGTTAGTGACAAGACAAAAGAGGCCTCCTGCAGAGCCCCCTTTCCTGCAAGCAGCTCTTTGCTGCCAAAAAAGCTGCTTACAGGGGCAACCTGTACTAGGAACCCTGGGTCGTGCTGGGAACTCTTCCTGATTGGATTGGGCTGGGCACACCTGTGTCCCTTATACCCAGGCCCCCCACCCCACTTCCTGTGTGTCTCTAAGATCAGCCCTTCTCCTTCCTGCCTCCTCATGAAACCTGACACTGTTCCACTGCCCAGCCTCGCCACAAGCTGTGTCCAGCCCGCAGAGGGCAGCCGGGACTGATGGCCCCCAGCTGCTGCGGGACAAAGCCAGTCCTGACACACCAGCCCTTGACGGAGGGAAGACTGAGCTGGGCACAGAGGGATGAGGGAGACTGTGCTCAGCTGGGATGAACGTGATTTATTTCATGATCAGTCTTAACAAGGTTTTGGTTGGCTTGTTACCATGTCTGCTTTTCAGAGGATTTGGGTGGAGGAAGCTGGACTGTTCTGAACATCCATTTTGGAGTGTGATTATCCCCTTTAGATTTGTTGAATAAGTAGGAATGACACAGTATAGGATCATTTTTACTAAGATTATATTTGTGATAGGAGCCTCATAACAAAAATTCATGGCCTTCAGGAGTTTCCAGAGGTGGCCATAGAGACCGTTGGGATGAGAAAACCGAGGCCCTGGAAGCTTAGGTGATGATGCTCAAAGCTAAGCGGCAAGTTGTTGTACTGGAGCCTGGGCAGCCTAGGCTGACGGTCTGCCCGCTTTTCCAGAGTCAGCGTCCCACGATTCCATGAAACAGTTGTTAACCACAGACTTCAAGTGCAAAATTTCACCTTTGAGGAGATTCCATCATTTGAAATTGGATGTGATGTTATGCTACTCCTACCAATAGGAGACCCTTTTGTAGTGTTTGCTATGTGTCACTATAACTTGCATGGCCCTGGGCATGGTTCCCAGTCCCAGTGGTGCATTGTCAGCCCATTTGATGTTAACCCTTCTTGATGTTAACCTTCTTAGTAACAGCAAACCTTCTGTGTCTTGACTTCCCAAACCTCAGGTGGCTTGAATGTGGTCCAGGTCAGAACTCTCTTCTTATTCAATCATTTGGTCTCTCTTGTAGGATCGAGGCCCAACTAACTCCACTGGCTGCACCAGTGGCTATGCTGGGGAGAAGTCCAGCCCAGGGACAGGGCCCTGCTGCTTCCCCATTGACAGATAAGTGTCTGTGGACCATTGCAGGACGGCTTCCAAGGACTGCCGGGCCTCTTTCTGTATATGGCCCTGGGTCCTGGGACTCCCTAGTTTTCTTTTGTCCCGAGTAGAGGTCAGCGTGAGCATTATGCTTTGCCCACTCTGCACACATGCACTTGCTCCCACGGCAAGTCTAGTGCAAGTTCTGGCCCCTCCTTTGCTGGCTTATCTCGCTATGAGTAGCTGACAAGATCCAACAGAATCCTGATATACATCACATTTTTCTGATATTGGGTATCTTTAAACATATTCTCACCTGTCACATGTGGAAATTATAGAAGGTATATGGATTGAATATATGGGCTGGCCAAAAAGTTCATTCGGGGTTTTCTGTAACCTGTTACATCTTTTAGGCCAACCCACGATCTCCACGTTTAAAGTAAAGAGTGGCAGGTGTTCTTCTGGCGCATTTACCTCTGTCAAAAGACCAAAAATATATCGTATATTCACTCTTTTTATATTACATTTTCTGGAATTTTTTTTTTTTTTTTTTTTTTTTTTTTTTTTGACAGGGATCGTCACAGGAAACCGAGTTGTTAGTTCAGTTGCAACTTGGTTTTTAAGAGCGGGCATTTGTTCAAACAAAGAAACGCTTATCAGTGGAAATGATCACCGTGATAAATTGCCTTAGCTTCCCCGCTTACCTGTTATTTCCTCGTGGCGCAAAAATCCCAGTTTTAAGTTTGAAAAAAATTAGGCTGAAGGTCTTTCCCAGCAGAGCTTCCGTTTCCCAGTGATAATTTACAGAGTTTTTCTCTGGTACCCCTTCTGGGACTCTATCCTCTTTCATCACTTCATAGGTAATAATCTCCTGTTTATTCCCCACTGTCTATCTTTATTTCCACTCAGATTTTGACAATATTGTCATGCTGCTTTTCATTCCTTTCTCTCCCCTTGGTCCTGATCTTCAGAGCAGCTGTCATTGAAATGTTCCCTGTTCTCTGCACACATACACAGTATATGGGTATTTGGTCCCTGGGAGAATTAGCGCCCTGGAGAGCCGCCATGCTTGATTAGTAAGTGGCAGATACACCACTGCGGTGTAGAAAAGTTCTAACGGTTGTGTTTGTCCACATACGCCTTTTGTGTTTCTGGCCTCTTTTGTCCATTAGCAGTGTTGTATTATGGTTTTGGACTTGCCCTTTATTTGCAAAATGACACATTTATAGTGTCGTCTGGCTGATAGGCCCTGACACAGCCTCTCCCAACTTTCCATTTAAGTATCAGTGGTGACACAGAAAAAGATAAAGACGTGATACCAGTGGAAAATGAGACGGATAGCCTTTTGCAGGATTCCCGAAGGAATTTCTACTGATTACGAGGCTCATAGAGCTGAACTGAGGAGAAAGGTTGTCGGCCAGCATTGGATTTCTGTACCAGTGGAAAGCCTGAGCAGCTCTCTCCTGCTTTTTGACATGTTCAGAATGCCATAGCAGATGAGAGTCCCCTGGTGGCCTAGTGGTTAGGATTCTGGGCTTTCACTGCTGGGGCCCGGGTTCAATCTCTGGTCGGGGAACTGAGATCCCGCAAGCCGTGTGGCGCAGACAAAAAAAAAAAAAAAAAAAAATACTGTAGCGGAGCTTCTCCTCTGCACCAAATTTTTAATATGTCTTCATAGACTGCAATTCCCAGTAGTTTACTGTCCTTTTTCAGTGGGTGGTGCAGAAGGGGAAGAATAAAATCCATCCCAGGTGGTGAAGTCCCTTCCCCATGTAACACACCAAGGATTGTAGCTTTTCTGTCACTCTGTGTTTGCTGGGGTTTGGGGGTAGAGAAATATGCAATGAGGAAAAAAGAAATCTCACCCCAATCACTTAGGGTAGTCCGGGATGAATGCTAGCTAAACCTTAAACGTTTCCAGACTAACTTGTACCATAAGGTGAAACTCAGAAGGGGATTCAGAAACCACCACCCCAGGGGCGTTGCCAGCCAGGAGCTCACACATATTATCTGTTGGCCAACTAAGTATGAGTAACTTTCTCCCATTTAGAGAGTAAATAAACACATAGAAACCCAAAATAGTAGTCCAGGAAAAGATAACGTTAATAGCGACTAGGTGTCGCTTTTAAGTTTTTCAATAAAACATATAAGTTGTATATGAACACAATATTACAGTAGATAAATAAAACAATGTACAAATACTTAGATTAACAGTTATAGTCTTTCTTTTTACTCTCTAATTTCACTTACCTCCCCAGAAGTAAATATAATTACCCTTTTAGTGTCTGCCCTTCTAAATATTTGTTATGCGTACACATACTGCCCCTCCCTGCCTCCCCCACACTAAGACATACTTTAAAATAGAAACAGCATTATGTTGGTCATATTGTTCTCAAACTTATTCTTTGTTTAATAGCATACAGTAGTCCTCTTTATCTGTGGGGGAGACATCCCAAGGCCCCTAGTGGATGCCTGAAACCTTGGATCGTACTGAACCCTCTATATATTTTTTTCCTATACATACATGCCTATCATAAAGTTTGCTTTATGAATTAGGCACAGTAAGAGACTAAAAATAATAATAAAATAGGACGATTATAACAATATACTGTAATAAAAGTTGTGTGAATATGTGTGTCTATCTCTCAAAATACCTTTTTAAAAAAATATTCTTTTCCATTATGGTTTATCATAGGATACTGAATACAGTTCCCTGTGCTCTACAGTACGACCTTGTTTATCCATTCTACATATAAAAGCTTCCATCTGCTTACCCCAGCCTCCCACTCCATCTCTCTCCCAACCCCCTCCCCCTTGTCAGCCACCCAGTCTATTCTTTATGTCAGTGACTCTGTTTCATAGATAGATAGGTTCATTTGTGGCATATTTTAGATTCCACATATAAGTGATATCATGTGGTATTTGTCTTTCTCTGTCTGACTTAACTTCACTTGGTATGATAATCTCTAGTTACATCCATGTTGCTGCCAATGGCATTATCTCATTCTTTTTTATGGCTGAGTAGTATTGCGTTGTATCTATGTACCACATACACTTTATCCATTCATCTGTCGCTGGACATTTAGGTTGTTTCCATGTCTTGGCTGTTGCGAATAGTGCTGCTATGAACGTAGGGGTGCGTGTATCTTTTTGAATTAGAGTTTTGTCTGGATATGTGCTCAGGAGTGGGATTGCTGGATCATATGGTAGCTCTAGTTTTAGTTTTCTGAGGAACCTCCATACTGTTTTCCACAGTGGCTGCACCAACTTACGTTCCCACCTACAGTGTAGGAGGGTTCCCTTTTCTCCACACCTTCTCCAGCATTTGTTATTTGTAGACTTTTTAATGATGGCAGTTCTGACTGGTGTGAGGTGGTACCTCATTGTAGTTTTGATTTCTCAGAATATCTTATCGTGCACATTTAATGCCTTTTTCGTCTTAACTAAGTGCTTATCATTCACTGTGGCTGTAACTTTTGCAGTTGAGGTGCAACAGCAAAACTAGCACGAATTTCTTTTTTCCTCCCTCACAATTTCACAGAAGATTTGTTCTTACCATAGATCTTAGCAACCTCGGCATATGATTTTTTTTCTTTCCTTATTAGTCAAGAGCTTTCACATTTTCACTTAAAGGAAGCACTTTATGGCTTCTCTTTGGCTCATCTGAATTGCCAGAATCACTACTCTTGTGCTTTGGGGCCATTATTAAGTAAAAAGAGGGTGGTGACTTGAACACAAGCACTGTGATATTGCAACAGTTGATCTGATGACTGAGACAGCTACTAAGTGACTAACAAGTGGGATACTCTGGTCAAAGGGATGATTCACATCCCGCATGGGACAGATCAGGATGGCATGAGATTTCATCATGTTACTTAGAATGATGAGCTATTTAAATCTTACGAATTGTTTATTTCTGGAATTTTCCATTTAATATTTTCAGACTGTATTGACTGTGGGTAACTGAAACCTCAGAAAGCAAAACTGCACGTAAGGGGGGACTACTGTATCTTAGAGATTTTTTCCCATATTATTACATATAAATCTACTTCATTCTACTTAACAGCTGTACAGTATTCCACCGTATGGGCACGCCATGGTTTATCATTCCCCTGAGGTAGATTTTTACGTGGAATCCAGTATGGGCGTATTACAAACAATGGTACAATGACCTGCCTTGTATCTTTATGTACATGTGTAAAAATGTCTGTGGGACAGAGTCCTAGAAGACGAATCGTTGGATCAAATGGTGCACGCATTTCACATTTTGACAGATGTGACAAACTTCTTCTAAAATAACTACCAATTTCCTTGGTCATCAGTGGTCTATGAAAGTGCTAATTTCCCACCTGCTTATACCAACACCAAACATTATCAAACTTAAAAATTTTTATTTAGGATGGCAGATCACTTGCAGTGCTGCGATTAGTAGTGAAAGTCAGTACCTTTTCACATGTTTACCAGTGTAAACATCTTTAATAATCATAAAATTTAAATTTTAACGTTTAAAATCTAAGAGAATTTTTATTTTGAAACTTGAATTATTGACTGTGAAATTCATTTGGAAGAATAAACGGGTGAGCTACTTAAAATTTTGAGGAAAAGAAAAGGTAAATGGTAGTGGAGGAAAGAATACTTGCCTTACAAGATTCCCTCAGTAAACAATCTAAGAACCATCAGGTAACACAGTGGTGCAACTACAAGGGCTTTCAAAGATCCAGTAGATGAAATAATTCAGTATGTGATAAAAATGGTATCAAAATCAATGAAGAATCAAATGATTTCTCAAAAATGATATTAAAACCATTTATACAGCTTAATATATATGTGATTTTGGACTTGGGAAGGTATACTAACTATACAAAAGAAAAAATGCTAAAGCAAAAGACATATTTTAATGTACTAAATTTAAACATTTCTGAATTATAAAAAATAAATGCACCATATACAGAATCAAGTGGCTCTGAAAACTGGGGAAAATATTTGCAACAAATATGACAGACATAAGGTTAATATCATCAATAGTTAAAGGAATTTCCCAAATTCATAAGAAAAAGAAACCCTAACACCTCAATAGAAAAATGAACAAAGAGCATGAATAAATAAAATGTAAATTCTCCCCCGCTCAGGCTGCTCTAGGAAGAGCAAACGGCTGATGGAAGTTGGGTGTCACAAAGTAAGCTGACAAATGAGTTCTTCTTTTGTGTAAAGGTACTGCTGTTTGTCTTGTCGGCAGGGGAAAACATTCTTGTTTTAAAGAATGTAATATTGGAAGGCATTGTACATTTTTACAATCAAATAACTTACAAGATCTATTATGGAAAATAAAATGGCTTAAAAGTACTTCATTGAGAGCAATATGTAATCAGATACAACACAATCACAGTGTGATGAAACTATTGAGTTGCCTAAATTTTGGTGATAGATAGATGATAGATAGATAGACAGAAAGGTACTTACATATAGATAATTGTGTTGCCAATTTTGTTTTAAAGATACTATTCCCTTACAGCATGGAATCTCTTTTATTTGTCCTAAAATAAATTAGCAAGTAAGGCTTCCTGCAAAAAATGTCGCACACCGTTCCGCTGACTCACACTCTCATCTTGGCCCTTACTACTCCAGTGGTGAAAAGAGACAGGATACAGACCAGAGGAAGCACACACATGACTCAGTTTCCCTGGTTCCCAGCAGCTCTTCTAAGGAACAGAGGAAGCAACTAGTTCTTGGTCTAAGCCGGAGGAGCCTCAGGCTTGCCTGGTCACACTACTGCACAGGATATAAGTACCCTAAAGAGAACCCCAACATTGTGTTGCTAGAAGGATACAGAATTTGCAAACTCTTTTCAATGCCACAGCCAAGAGTTAACTTGGCCCTGACCCACACCAGTGTTTCCTGCTCTAGGAGGGAGCCTTGTGCTATTAGTAGCTGCAATCCAGTAGTCCAAATTCTAGCAGTCTGCCCTAAGGGGAAAAAAAAAATCAAAGATTTATGTTAAAAAATATGTATTGCAGTATTATTAAAAACAGCAAAAAATGTATAAACGTATCCTCAAATAGAAGAATGTTTAAATAAATTATGGCACCTTCATAGGGCTTCCCTGGTGGCACAGTGGTTGAGAGTCCACCTGCCAATGCAGGGGACACGGGTTTGTGCCCCAGTCCGGGAAGATCCCACATGCCGCGGAGTGGCTGGGCCCGTGAGCCATGGCTGCTGAGCCTGCGCATCTGGAGCCTGTGTTCTGCAACGGGAGAGGCCGCAACAGTGAGAGGCCCGCATACCGCAAAAAAAAAAAAAAATTATGGCACCTTCATAAGGTAGAATATTATTATAGCCATTAAAGACTCATGTTTTTAAAGACCATTTAACCAAATGGGAAAACCCATTATTATGTTAAGTGGATAAAGCAGGGTTCCAAATGGTATTTATTATAGTCTAAGCCCATTTTATAAAGAGAAGAAAATAATAAGTGCATAGGAAGAAACTAGAGTGGACTACTCCAAAGAAAACGTAAGAGTAGTTTATAGCTAGATGGTATTATGTAGAGTTATATTTTTATGCATTTCTCTTTGCCAAAGTATTCTACTATGAGCAAATATTATCAGAAGTCTGTATACACACATACACACACATCTTTATGTACTACATTGACATCCGCAAGGAGTTAATCCTTTTCTGTGCATGTGTTTCTTTGTAGAGAAAAGAAGGAGCTTCATCTTTTGAATTAAACAAATAAACAAAACCTGTTTTAGGGACTATGTATTAATGGCAATAAGCTTTAACTGGGGAGAGGGTGTTTTAATTATATTCCTGTTGTAAATGATATTTTATTGCTGCCCTATTCTTGGGATATTCTGTTCCCACTGTTGTTGAAATAGCACTTAAGGACTATGAGGCAAAAATGTTCAGAAAATAAAGGTGCGATATAATCAAATGCAAGGGCTAAACAACTGAAAATGGATACTCATCTAACAAAATCCCGCACTTGTGTGTCAATGGAGGCTCAGTAAGGAAGCTGGACTTCTGCCTTCACTTGGCAATAATGAGATTGTATCATCCCTATCCCTATCAGATCAGTATCAGGGAAAGCCTATTAAAATAGAAGGTTTAAATAAGATCCAGTGTCTCAGAGCATAATACAAATATGTTCAGGTTTTAATTGAAAATCAGTCTTCATACCCAGAACCGGGAATATCTCAGGTAGTATGAAAAAAGGTAATCTATTTATGCCAACATCGAGATGACAGTCAGAATTATCTAACAAGGATTTTAAAGCATTCATGATAAAAGCGCTTCAGTAAGCAACTACAAACACTGTTGAAATAAATGAAAACACTAGAAAGCTCCAGCAAAGAAATAGAAAGCCTCAACAAGGAAATGTAAAATATAAAGTACAACCAAGTAGACATTTAGAACTGACAATACAAAAACCAAAATAAAAATCTCAGTGGATGTGCTGAGCAGAAGAATGGAGGGGATAGAAGAAAGAATCAGTGAACTGGAAGACAGAATGAGAAAAATTAACCCAATGTGAACAACAGAGGGAAAATAGAATGGGAAAAAAGTTCTCAATGAATAGAGGATCAGGGACCTGTGGAAGTATAACAAAAAATCTAATATTCATGACATTGAAGTACCAGAAGGAAAGGAGAAAGAGAGTGTGCTGAAAAACAACTTGAAATTATAATGGCAAAAAAAAAAAAAAAAAGATACAGTGGCTGAAAGCTTCCTAAATTTGTCAAGAGACATAAACCTACAGATTCAAGAAGCTGAACAAATCCCCAAAAGAATAAACACAGATCCGCACCACCACACATTATAATTAAATTTCAAAACTATGATGCACCTTGAAAGCAGCAAGAGAAAACAACCTTTTACCTACAGGAGCAAAATAATTAAAAGGGCAGATTTCTCATTAGAAACAATGGAAGCCAGAAGGAAGTGGCACAATATTTTTCGTGTGCTCAAAGAAAAGAACTGTCAACTGATAGTCCTAAACCCAGTAAAAATATCTTTCAGGAATGAAGGTGAAATCAAGACATTTTCAGAATAAGGAAAACTAAGAGAATTAGACCCCAGTTGACCTGTCCTACAAAAGTGGCTTGAGAAATTTCTCTGAACAGAAAGGAAACAATAAATAAAAGGGATTCAGGGCACTCAGAAAAGAAGAACTAACGTGGTAAGCAAAAATATGGGTAAATATATTAGATTTTCTTCTCTTGCATTTTCCAAATTGTGTTCAGTAGTTGAAATGAAAATTATAACACTGTGTGATATAGCTTCTAAATTATGTAGAGGAAATATTGATTACATTTTAAATAGGGAAGGTAAAGAGACATAAAAGTAGGTAAGTTTCCTCTATTGCACTTGAACTGGTAAAATGATGCCACCAATAGACTGTGGCAAGTTAGGTATATACGTAATACCTAGAGAAGCCATTGAAAAATTATACAGAGAGATACATTCAAAAACACTACAGATAAATCAAAATGGAATTCTACAGTGTTCATCTCACTTACTTGAAGCACAAGAAAAACATAGAGAAATGAAAAACAGAACAAACAGAATTAAAAATAAGATGGCAGAAGCCCTAATATATCAATAATTACATTAATGCAGATAATCTAAAAATATCAAGTAAAGGACAAATTGTCAGGATGGATTAAAAAACAAAAACCAACTATATGCTGTCTACAGGGAACTCACTTCAAATATAACAATATAGGAACATTGAAAATTAAAGGACAGAAAAATATGTATCATGTCAACATTGATCAAAGGAATTCAAGGTTGTAACATCAGATAATGTAGACAAAGAAAATCACCAGAGAAAGAGCTGAACTTTATATAGATAAAAGGGTTAATCTACCATGAAGATATAGCTGTCCTAAATGTGACTGCAGCAAACAACAGAGCTACAAAATATGTGTAAAGAAAAAAACTGATAGAGCTGAAGGGAGAAATATGCAAATCCAAAATTACAGGTGGAGATTTCAACATCCCGTTCTCAACAGTTGACAGCATAACTACACAGAAAATCAGCAAGGATGTAGAAGAACTCATAGCACCGTTAACCAACAAATCAACAGGATCTAATTGACATTTAGAAACTACTCCACACAACAGCAGAATACACATTCTTTTCAAGTGCCCATGGAACAGATACCAGAAAGACTATGTACTGGGTCATAAGACAAACTTAACAAATTTAAAGCAATTGAAATTATATAGAGTATGTTCTCTGACCCCAATAGAATTAAACTAGAAATCAATAACAGGAAGATAACAGGATGATCTCTTAACACTTTGAAACTAAGCAACATAATTCTAAATAATCCACAGGTCAAAGAGGAAGTATCAAAGGAAAATAAAAAATACGTTGAACTAAATGAAAATGAAGATACAGCATAACATTTTGGGGCAGCAGCTAAAGCAGTTTTGAGAGGGAAATTCATAGGACTAAATTCATATAAAAATGAGGAAAGTCTTAAATCAGTAATCTAAGTTCCCCCCTCAAGAAGCTGGAAAAAGAACAGCAAACTAAACCCAATGCAAGTAAAAAAAAAAAAAAAAGGAAATAATAAGGGTAAAAGTCAAAATCAGTGAAATTGAGAACAGGAAAACAGAAAAATCAAAGAACGAGGAACTGCTTCTTTGAAAAAATCAATAAAATTGACAAACCTCCAGCAAGACTGACAGAGAAAAAAAGAGAGAAGATAGAAATAACTAGTATCAGGAATGAAACAACAGATATCACTACAGACCCTGCAGGCTTCAAAAAGAAATAAAGGTGATACTATGAACAGTCTTACCTACATGAAGTTGGCAGCCTAGATGGAATAGACTAATTCCTTTAAAAGCACAAAATAATACAACTCACCCAATAATGATGTAGATAATTTGAATAGCCCTGTAACTATTAAGGAAATAGTATTCATAACTTTAAAACTCCCACAGAAGGAATCTCCAGGCACAGTTGATTTTTTTCTGGAGAGGTCTATTGCACATTTAAAGAATAATTAATACCAATTTTGTAGTCTCTTCCAGAAAGTAGAAGAGAACTCTTCTCAGTTCATTGTGGGATGCTAACGTTGCCCTGATACCAAAACCAGACAAAAACAATACAAAATAGAAAACTATGTACCAATATTTCTCATATAGAGATGCAAAAATCCTTATCAAAATAGTAACAAATAGAATTCAACAATATATGTAACAATTGTAAGCCGTGACCTGGTAGGATTTATTCCGTGGAAAAATAGCTGGTTCAGTATTTGAAAATCCATCCATGTAATCCACTATATTAATAAGTTAGAGAAAACACATGACCATATCAATTGATACAGAAAAAGCATTTGACAAAATTCAACACCTATTCATGGTATTAAAATCTCATTAAAAAATAGGGATAGAGGAGCTTTCCCAATTTGATATGTGACAATCTACAAAAAAAACCTACACAGAACTTTACAGTTAAAGATGAAAGGCTGAATGCTTTCTCCTTATGATTGGGAACAAGGCAAGGATATCCACCCTCACCATTCTTACTCAACAGAGTACTATAAAGTGAGGAACAAAAAGCACATAGATTGGGAAGGAAGAAATAAAACTGCCATTATTTACAGGCAACGTGGTTGTATATATAGAAAATCACAAAGAATCTATGCTTTTAAAAAACCCTAGAACTAATAAGTGAGTTCAGGAAGATCACAGGATGCAGCTAAACATACAGTCAGTTGTATTTCTGTATACTAGCAATGAACACATTGACACAGAAATTCAGAAATACAATACTGCTTACAGTTGCTCAAAAGAAGAGAAGTGTTTAGGTGTAAATCTAACAAAACGTACAAGACTTGTATACTAAAAGCTACACAATACTGATGAAAGAAATAAAAAAAGATCCAAACAAATGGAAAGGCATACCATGTTCATGGAGTGGAAGATGTCAGTTATCCTCAAGCTGATATATAGGTTTGCTAGCAATTCCTATGAAAATCACAGGGACAATTTTGTGGCGATTGACAAGATTATTCTAAATTTTATATAAAAAGGCAAAAGAACTAGAATAGTTTAAACAATTTTGAAAAAAGCAGAATGAGAGGATTCAATCTACCCAGTTCCATGACTTATTATATAGACACTATAATCAAGACTGTGGTTTTGATGGAGGGATAGATGCATAAATCAATGGAGGAGAATTGAGACCCCAGTCAAAGACCCATACAGATGTGCACAATTGACTTTTGACAGAGGTGCAAATGCAATTCATTGGAGGCAGGATACCTTTTTTAACACACAGTGCTGGAGCAATAACATTTATAGGTGAAAAATGAACCTCAATCTTAGTTTCACACCTTATACAAAAATTAACTCAAAATAGATCGTGGAGTTAAGTACAAAACTGTTAGAAAAAAGTAGGATGAAATCTCTGGGATCTAGGCATAGACAAAGAGTTCTTAAACTTTATGCCAAAAGCATGATCCACAAAAGAAAAAATAAATAAATCAGAATTTTTCAGATTTCATTAATATTAAATTGTTTTGCTCTGCCAAAGACTCTGATGGGAGAATAAAAATATAAGCTATAGACTGGGAGAAAATGTTTGCAAACCACTAATCTGAGAAAGAACTACTACCCTAGAGTATATAAAGAACTCTCAAAAGTCAACACTGAAAAACAATCTAATTATTAAGTTGGGAAGAGACGTGAAGAATTTCACCAAAGGGTATATGTAGGTAGCCAATAAACATGTGAAAACGATGGATAGTATTAGTCATCATGGAAATACATATTAAAACCACAATGCCAAATCACTATACATCTATCAGAATGGCTAAATTAAAACTAGTGACAACATCAAATGCTGGCAAGGATGCAGAGAAACTAGATCACTGATAGATTGCTGGTAGGAATGTGAAATTGTACAGCCACCTTGGAAAACAGTGTGGCAATGTCTGAAAAAACTAAGCAGGCAACTAGTGTAAACTTTTGTTATCACTCAGAAATATTTAAGCATTTATATTATTATTTATAATATTTATAATATTATCATCTGGAACTATTTATTATAAAATGTAAGGCTTAATATTTGTTTGCGAAGATAGTGTTAGATGATGGGAAATGAAATGTATTGTATTGCACTTACGGAACAAAGTACTGGGCTGTAGTGGAAGGCACAGATCATAATGCTGCTGATTTATTTTGAGAGTCATAAAAGTCTTGGTGAGAAAAATACTGAGGAGAATTTATGATAATTAATTGGTTATCAAATTAATTTTTTTATACAAGTTCCCCTGGAGGAAAAAGCATTAATTTTCAAATCACCCCGCAGGAATTCTTGGGTAAAAACTTTCTAGGAGTCATAAAGTCTGCTTTCTTTTTACTCTTTTGGAAAGAACCCATAATTCTACTCCTATGACTTTAGCAAAAAAAAAATAATAATAATAATAAAAAATCTGCCCTTTATAGCTGATGACAGATGGGGCACCGACAAAGATGTTATTTCTATCCATTTAGAACTATTTGTTAATGATAATCCAATTCCCTTCCAGATCTTTCTCAATCATCAAATATGATGCTCTCAAATTAGTGACTTACAAGACTATGAGTAACCCATACAGGATATCTGTGTTTTCATTTCCCACACGTTCTGCTACTGTCAACTGGGCCGGTCAAGTGAGATCTACATGGTTGGCCCTTCCTAGCTGTAATACACACCATCTTATTCACAATGAGCCTACCTGGGACATTAATCTGCTCTCTCTGACTGCTTCACAGAGGTCAGCTTTCAGAGTAGTTGAAATGATTTTCCTTTGGATGGCTTGCTTATGGTCACCCCCTTTCAACTCTACCCACAAAACAGATTACCAGGAATTCTCTAATAATATTAGTATTAACGTTCATATGTGAAGATGACTGTTGACAGTGATCGATTGGATATGAATGACAGAAAAAAAAATGCAGAGTTTGCAGAAAGGAAAAGAAAGTGTCTCCCCGGAAGGTGATAACCAGCATCTTTGAGAGCACTTAGGGAGTCTGTGTTTGTGAGGCCAGTGAATTAGGAGGGTGGAAAGCAATGTGGCATTGCTGAAACTGATGAAGAAGAGCAAGGTGCCATGCCAGGGGCAAGCACAGGCTCTTAGGCAAAGCTGCCAACTGCTGAGAGGTTGACTTGTTTTGCAAACTCTACAAGTAATTTGTTGTTCAGTCACATTCCATGGTCACTGGCACTATCGTGCAGAGTGGCTTCACAAAAGAAGCATTGCTAGAATGCATTAGAAATGATGATTTAAGACTGAACTGGCTCTGTTGAAATGACCTTAAATTACATGCTGCAACGTTGTTTTTCCCCAAGTGGCTAAAATCACTGACTTAAGATATTTAAAATGTCAGAAACATATATCCTTAATAAGATCGGAGAGTCAGCCAAATTCACGGAGCATCATAGGTCTTCACCATCATCTAAGTAGACCTTTGAGACTACAAGGGTCGTGGCTTGATTTCTCTCATTATAAATTAATCTGAAATGATTGATGCATTCTGACATCTGGACAGGGCTGCAGCAGATGTGTGACTGAGTCATGTTTGCAAGTTCCTTGCTTCAGATCCTTCAACGTAATTTAGCATTTAACATTTAAACGTTTAGCCTGGAGGATTAGTCTTCCAAGTATTGTCATTCTTGATGCCCAGCAGATGGATCCAGGGATACATGTGCGTATCTGGGTGAACAGATCTGAATTAAGGAAAGGCAGCTTCTTCTGGCACCAGTGTATACCAATGGAATATCATTGGTGTAAACAGGAAACATGGCACCTATTAACTCAGGCTTCCATGTGTAACACTTAGGCAGTTGGCAAGACAACATTTATTCCAGCCCCCTCACAGGGGTGGGAGCAAGATAACAATAATAATTGTTAGCATTGCTGAACTATATTAGATATGCTGCACAATGTTACAGCAAGCCTCCCCACAACTGCAATCACCTGAATTTGGCAATTCACAGTCAGTTGAAATTCTTATACTGAGTAGTATTTTATATAGGTCTGTTTATTGGAAATGAGTGATTGATTTATTTTTAAATTTATCTTCTTTTATTGAGGTGTAATTGACATATAACATTATATTAGTTTCAGGTGTACAACATAATGATTTGATATATGTATGTATTGTAAAATGATCGCCACAATAAGTCTAGTTTACATCCGTCACCACACACAATTATTAACTATTGTCACCATGCCGTACGTTTATTTTTAGCATCTAAATTTGAAAGTTGTTAGTGTGCTTTCCAAGATTTTGCTCGGTTTGGTAAATCGTGAGAAGCCAAGAAGACTGAAGAGAAGACTGAACCGAGAAAAGGACCAGGGAAAAGTGGAAAACGTTTTGACAACCTGAATGTAAACAAACAAACCAAGGAACTTTGTGATCCACTTTGTAACTCTATATGTGTAGGTTACTGCTGCCCTCATGAGTATGAGTAACTAATTTTAGGCAGCAATGAGACCAAAGCATTGTGAAAAAAGAAACTGAAGCTCGAGAAAGTGATATGTTCATTCAGTGTGTGAACTAGCTCTGTTAACTAACCATGAAGAGATATACACTTTTCTTAATAGAAAATCAGTTTTCCCCAATTCCACGTAATAAACGTTGAGTAAATACTTTAGAAATATCAGTTTGAATGGGCATCAAACCTTTAGCCTTTCTGGGGCACCTACATGATTTGCTCTCAGACTCTGTGTGTGTGAGAGAGAGAGAGAGAGAGAGAGAGAGAGAGAGAGAGAGAGAGGGATGGCAGGCAGGGGGGAGAGGCAAGTGAGCAAGTACAAACACGCACAGTTGAATACACAGCACAAGAAAAGTACTCACATGCGTGGAATTAGATGGGTCTGAGTTTGGAAAAGCTAGATTCCATTTATCACCTGCAAAATATCACAAAAACATTACATAAATGCCATGAGCACTTTGATGTCTGGACTCTGTCTTGATGACCAGGGCAGATGGTTGATATGTCCTAAGAATGGGCACTTTGCAGCTTCCAGCGTTTGGAGCTCTGCCATATAAATTTGAAATGGGGCAAAGTGAAATGCTGGGATTTTCATATACTCATGAGAGGTGCAAAATTTCAAAATGCGGGGATCGTAGGAAGTTATTCTCTGAGAAAACAGCCCTATTAGTAAAGATCAGAGACTGTCATTTATCTGGCTGTTGTCTGGTGAACAGGAAGGAGATGGGAAAAATTCTTACATAAATGAAGCCCCTAAGAATGTAGTGCAGTCATGTTTTTCTTGTATTTATGACAGTTATTTTAATATTTGTTAATGCACCTTACATTAATTCTTATGCCATAATATTGTAATAGTTATCAGTTTTCAGTGCAATTATATGTGTGCTAGCTTTAATGAGAGCCTGCAAGGAGATTAAAATAAAAGGATTCTCCAGGGACATGGGTTCGATCCCTGGTCCGGGAAGATCCCACATGCCGCGGAGCAACTAAGCCCTTGAGCCACAACTACTGAGCCTGCTCTGTAGAGTCTGCGAGCCACAACTACTGAGCCTGTGCGCCCTAGAGCCCATGCACTGCAACTGCTGAGCCCCTGCACCACAACTACTGAAGCCCGTGCTCTCTGGGGCCCGTGTGCTGCAACTACTGAATCCCGCGCGCCTAGAGCCTGTGCTCCATCCACAACAAGAGAAGCCACCGCGATGAGAAGCCCGCACACCGCAATGAAGAGTAGCCCTCGCTCACCACAACTAGAGAAAGCCTGCATGCAGCAACGAAGACCCAACACAGCCAAAAATAAAATAAAATAAAAAAATAAAAAATAAAAGGATTCCATGACATGGTTTATGTTACAATTAAGAACATTTTTTTTTCAAATGCAAGTGTGAAGTTATACGGAGAGAAATGATCAGGTGCTACATGTGCCATACTTTATGATTGCTTTGCCTTTTAGCTGCGAACCTTAGACTTTCATCTCATCTGTAGGTTTGTCATCATTAGGTAAGAGGAAGCAACATCTGAATGGCGGTGATGCTGCTTCTAGAAAGCTCGAATTGTGTATCCACGACAACATAACTCAGACCCAGAATTATTTGTTATAACCGAAATATAAATTATTTATAAAAATATAAATAAAGCCAAAGTGACTATTTTTTGATTAAAATAGAACTGCTGGGTGGAGAAAATTTATGAAAATAATAAGGAGCTTTTAAGCTATTGGACTATACCGTTACGAATGAGTTATGGCAAGCATAATGAGTGTCGTGCAGGTGTGAGAGGAAAAAAAGAAAACTTTATTCACAGATATGCACAAATAAAAAGTGATGGATTGTGATTTGTGGGCTTGCTGACCTCAAAGAGGAGCAGTATCTTGTATGTATCCACCTGATCCTGTGAAAGATGCAGAGACTGGGAAAAGTGTCATGTCAAAAACCAGCC
>NW_021703785.1:52362263-52471565 GCF_005190385.1 Monodon monoceros | reverse complement strand
TGTGAAAGATGCAGAGACTGGGAAAAGTGTCATGTCAAAAACCAGCCTTTCTCCAAGCGCCTGCTCTGTGACTGCCCTCTGCTAGGCATCTTAGGTACAGTGTAATTCGAGGACAACAAAGAGAGTGAAGAGTCACAGAGTAATTGGCAGAGATCGGAAGGGGGGGGTGCCAGCAGTGTGGAAATTCAAGTGACAAGAGGGGGGTGGGTGGGTGACACGTCAGGGAGAGGCCCAGCAGTAAGAAGTGACCTTCAGGGCAGCTCTGGGGACTCAGCAGGGTGCTCAGCAGAAGGCTTCTGCCCTCCCTGTGCCTCAGTGAGGACTAAAGGCAGTTCTGTGCTTGTTCAAAGCACATTTGTCACACAGCAGGTCTTTAGTTCATATATGGCACGGGAAGAATGGGAAAAAGACCAGAGCGCAAAGGGACATTTGTATCTGTCTTTCTGTCCGTCCATCCATCCATCTAGCCAATTCAAAGAGGTGGATGGCAAGTTCTTGGTTAACTTAACTACAGCTGTGCCCATTGTTGTTATCAGGACAGCAGTGGATATTAGTAATGATGCCCTAAGTCACTGAGGAAAAGCTGTATATTATTATTCTTAAGAAGGTAGACACATGTAAAAATCTATTCTAGAAAGATTTCCATCTTTTCATGAGATCAATGGTTCCTCGAGGGAAGAAATCATTTCTTATTCATCTTTATATCTTTTGACACCCAGCACAATGTTCTTTGCATAGGAGATAAAAATATTTGTGACACTGAGCAGAAGAGAAATAATTTATGTTTTTGGGAAAAAGAATTATGTTGTTTAAAGGCCAGTATTTTTATTATCAGGAGACTCAACCCGAAATAATATATTGCCCTTCCCATACTCCTACCCGTTCTCACCCCTCAAAATAAGATGATGTTTTCATGTATTGAATTAAGGATTCAGTTACTGAAGTGTCTTCAGTAACGCAGAGGATGTGTTTCTAAGATGTTTTTCAGGAAAATTTAACAGAGGAAGATATTGTACAGGTGGTGTCACATGAAGGGATTATTTCCTGCCAACCTGCATTGTAGGCACCAGGCAGAGGTCCCCTACTCCTGCCTTTTCCCAGATGATTCTCAGCTCAGTGACTTGGGTGCTACTGGCTGTAAGCCTTATGCGGTACCCTAAGCTCAAGGTGGAATTTAGCCAGATAAGACTCAGGGATCAGGACCGCAGAGCTTCCGTAAGATGCCTCTACCTGAGGCTCAGCTAGGGCATCCTCACATCTACCCAGGCCCAGCACATCCCCAAAGAGACTAAATTTTATTCCAGTAGACCCCGCATCGTGTGGTAGAAAGAGCAGTAGGTTTCTTGAGTCTGTGGTCTGGGATTTTAGTGACCATATTTGCCCTAAATGGTAAGCTGTAACCTCCTTGGGCTTCGGTTTTCATAATTATAACATGAGGATTGTCATATCCGCCCTACAGAATTGTTGGTAGATCACGTGAAATAATGGGTCTGATGCGTTGAGGGGATCGAAAGCACTAGACACACATCAGGCCAGGGTTCCTCTGTGGCCAGACCAGAGTTTTGGTAACTTTGCTGCCAAGGATGTCTTAACTTACTACCACTAATAATGGTTGAAAATAAGGAAAATTATAAGGAACTTTTTACTAATAAACTATGCAACTATAAATGAGTTATTTGGGATATATTGGTAACACCTATGTAAGGAAAGTTAGAAAGTGTTATTTATGAAAAATGAACCTCTTTGCGCACTAAGTACAAACTATGTACGCTTGGCCCAATTAATCCAATACTTTGCATCTATTATCTTTGCCAGAGATTCCCCCAGCTTCGCAACAGAATTCTGACCGCCTCCATGGATTTCAACAAGCTCACTAACACTCAACTATTTTCACTAAAATCTAGTTAAGATCCTGTTAACACTTTTCAGCGGGTCAGCAATGTTCTGTCTCTGATGGAAACATCCCACTGAACACCGAGCTATCCTTAGATAAGTGAAAGAATCCTATTTCAACTCTCCAGGTCCTTGTCAGCTTGGTGTTCCCTTCAGAGCTCCTGGTAAACTGCTCCTTGACTTTTAAAAAAAAAGTAGTTTCACATTCTAAATAGCGTATTTTAAAGGAGCCCAAACCTTTTTCTGCAATTTTATTCATAGCACACCATGTCGCCTGTAGTTTGGTATTTGTTCTAACAGGTTACAATAAAAGTGAAAGCCAGCTGTGTCATACTTTTCACAATTTGCTATTTGCCCTTCTTCAGTTGGAGGTATTTCCAGGGACTAAGGTTCACTGGCGAGTCCTGTACCTTCTGCTCAGCGACCATGCAGGCAGAGAGGAGACCCCTTTATTTTATTTATTTCTTTTTTCTTTTTTTAATTGAAGTATAGTTAATTTACAGTGTTGTATTAATTACTGCTACACAGCGAAGTGATTCAGTTATACATATACATATATATATATACACACACACATTCTTTCTTTATAATCTTTTCCATTATGGTTTATCATGGGGTACTGAATATAGTTCTCTGTGCTCTACAGTAGGACCTTGTTGTTTACCCATCCTATATATAAAAGCTGACATCTGCTCACCCCAACCTCCCACTCCATCCTTTCCCCAGCCCCCTTTCCTTTGGCAACCACCAGTCTCTTCTCTGTGTCCATGATTCTGCTTCTGTTTCATAGATAGGTTCATTTGTATCATATTTTACATTCCATGTATAAGTGATGTATGGCATTTACCTTTCTCTGTCTGACTTACTTCACTTAATATGATCATCTCTAGTTGCATCCATGTTGCTGCAAATGGCATTAATTTGTTCTTTTTTATGGCTGAGTAGTATTCCATTGTATATATGTACTACATCTTCTTTATCCATTCATCTGTCGATGGACATTTAGGTTGTTTCCATGTCTTGGCTATTGAGAATACTGCTGTTATGAACGTGGTGCATGTATCTTTTTGAATTATAGTTTTGTCTGGATATATGCCCAGAAGTGGGATTGCTAGATCATATGGTAATTCTATTTTTAGTTTTCTGAGGAACCTCCATACTGTTTTCCACAGTGACTGCACCAACTTACGTTCCCACCAACAATGTAGGAGGGTTCCCTTTTTGAGGAGACCCCTTTATGAGCAGATGAAGTAGGCTTGAGAAAGGGCCAGACTTTCTGAACCACAGAATGTGTTTATACAAGTTCTGAAAACGGAATATTGGAAGTTTGGGTAGTCGTCTTTCAATCTGCTTGAGCGTAGGAGCTACGACAAAGTATTATTTCATTCAGCAAATATGCACCTCTTACAATGTGCCAAGCACTATAGGTCTTGTGGAAAAAGCATTGATCAAAACAGACAAAACTCTACCTTCATGAAGCATATTTCCTCGTGGCGGGGGGCAATATATTTTTAGGAGGAGAGTGCTATGCTAGTAATTTGGCTCTCAGGGAGAAAAGAGGCCTAATTTTTAGCATTTGCTAAGCATGGCTAATTTCAGGCTACCAGTGTGAATGGGAGTTGGGGAGAGAGGTGTATAACCAGCAATCTGTTTTTTTTGAGGAAGCTCCATAGTGTTTTCCACAGGAGCTGCACCAATTTACATTCCCACTGACAATGCACAAGGGTTCCCTTTTCTCCACATCTCTTCAGGACTTGTTATTTGTTGTCTTTTTTGCAGTGCTGACTTTGACAGGTGTGAAGTGATACCTCACTGTGGTTTTGATTTGTGTTTCCCTGATGTTTAGTGATGTTCAGCATCTTCTCATGTGTTTGTTGGCCATCTGTAGGTCTTCTTTGGAAAAATGTCTATTCAGGTCCTCTGTCCATTTTTTAAACCAGTTATTTGTTTTTCTCCTGTTGAACTGTATGAGTTCTTTGCACATTTTGGATAGTAGCCCCTTGTTAGGTATATGATTTGCAAATATCCTCTCCCATTCAGTAGACTACTTTTTCAGTTTGTTCACTGTGCAAAAACTTTTTGTTTGATGTAGTCCCATTTGATTATTTTTGCTTTTGTTTCCTTGCCTGAGGAGATATATCCAAAACAATATTGCAAGACCGATGTCAAAAAGCATACTGCGTATGTTTTCTTCTAGAAGTTTTATGGTTTCAGCTCTTCAAGTCTGTAATCCATTTTTAGTTTCTTTTTGTGCAGAGAGAATTAAGAGGCATCCTTTGGGCCCAGCCACACACTCCCCCTCTGGTCACCAGAGCTGTATGCTCTAGTGATATGCTTTTTTGTGGGCTCTGTGGGCCCTTCTGTTGTGGCGGGCTGGCTACTTTGGGTGTGGTGATATGTAGGGCAGACTCCTGGCTCGGGTGACTACCAGGCCCTGCCTCATGCGGTGGCTGCCAGCCTGCTGGTGGATGGGGCCAGGTCCCAGCTTGGCTGGCTGTGTAGCCCTGAGTGTGCCCGGGGCTGGTGTCAGCCTACTGGTGGGCAGGTAAGTCCCTGGCACTAATAAGCTAGAGGGAGGACTCCAAAATGGTGCTCACCATCGTCAGTGTCCTTGTGGCTAAATGAGCTCCTAAAAGTGGCTGCTGCCAGTGTCTTTGTTCCCAGTGGACTCCCAGTTGCCTCTTGCCTCTCCAGCAGGCTCTCCAAGGTGAGCAAGTGGGTCCAAACCAGGCTCCTTTCAAATCACTGCCTCTGTGCTGGACTTGGAATGTGTGAGGTTTGCGTGTGCCCTTAGGAGTGGAGTCTCTGTTTCCTATAGCCCTCCCCCTCTCTCAAATGCAAACCCTGCTGGCCTTCAAAGCCTGATGTTCTGGGGGCTTGTTTTCCTAGTGGAGGACCTCCAGGCTGGGGAGCCCATTGCGGGGCTCAGACCACTTGATCCTTGGGGAGAACCTCTGCAATGGTGATTATCCTCCCGTTTGTAGCTCACCTACCTGGTGGTGTGGGTTCTCACTATACCAATTCTCCATCCCTCTTACCTATCCCATTTCAGTTCCTTCTTTATATCTTTATACTTTCTCCTAGTCTTCAGATCTTCTTCATAGATAGTTTCTCTGTAAATAGTTATGATATTGGTGTGTCCATGGAAGCAGGTGAGTTCGGGGCTTCCTACTCTGCCATCTTGGACACTCAAACCAGAATTAGCTTCTCTGTTACTGCCTCTGTCCCTTCCTAGCTGTTGGTTTCCCTTTGCCCATGCATGATTAGCTCCACGGAAGTAGGGACATGCTATAATGCTTCATACCGTTACACTCCTGGTGCCTAGCACAGAGCAGGCACTCAGTAAATATCTGTGGAGTGAATGTTATACTTTTCTCCATAGTTTAGTTTCCATAACTGTGAGATCTAAATAATAATACAAACTTTACAGGTAGTTTTGAAGAATAAATATAAAATGATGTGTACAAAGTGCATTGCACATCCAATATACAGAAAACATGACTACATGGAAGCTGTAATTATTATTTTCCATATTCTGTGTCATTTAGAATCTTGATAAAGATTTTTGACATCCAGAAGGGAGGCTTCTTCATTGGGAAAAATAATGGTGACTAATTTTCATTAAGACTTTTTCACTAAGCACCATCTCCTGAGTAACTCAGAAATAGAGGACTTCCTCATCTAAAAGCCATAAAGTCCAAACTAACTGCATCACTGCAATTAGAAAGAATTTGTCCTACCCACAGTAATAAACTAGGACAGAAGCAAGAGAAACATGCGCTAGGAACTGACTTCCTACACGTAAATATTATTTACTATGATGATTGTTGTTTTAAAATGGTACCTACTCTGGGCTTTTGGACTAAAAATGAAAGGCCTGCAGTGGTGTTAAAAGTAGATGAGCAGAGACCGAACCGTTTGAGAGACGTACACTCAGTTGTCACGGTAGCCAAAAACTTCCAAATAGATCCTTTCCTCCTGCCCAGATGTTTAATGTCTATAGTAACATGCCCTAGATGGTGACAGAACCAGATGTGAATGTATAATACCATTTTTTTTTTTTTGTCCTCGACGGTTTAGAAAACCTTTTTAACGCTCAGGAAGAATTTAGCTGGGAGTAAGCAAGTGAGAATTTGGTAGAACATCTGTGTTTCTGAAGTTTGTATTTTTGAGCTGTGTATGAATTCTCAGTTGCCTTTTTAGATGAATGTATTAATTTCACACATTTTGAAGAGAAATTCATAAAACCAACTAATAAGAGTATATCTGGGGATTGAGGCTACAGAATTTAAAACTGTTGATATGAATCTTTTATTTTCTCCTGTTATGGCTTAGGTACCAATTCAGGCTAATGACTGTTAAAGAAAAGAACACATTAATTTGCAAGTCACTCCTAAAGTTGACTGTTTTAAGAAAAGACCTTTGCCTTGATTATAGCTTTTCAGTAAGTGAAATTGTATGTACATATTTTTAAGTGTATTTTATTTTCGCAAGATTTTTTATTCTTATTTTATACAAGAAAGCTAGTGTTAGCCAACATTTTCCTGTGAAAATACCTCTGATGAAGGTAAAAAGTATAACCTCATCTTACCACTGACTCTGTGACCTAATGAAAGGATGTTAACTGAGGGTCATAATACATGTTCAAAGAACAGTTAACTTTTCTTGAGAAAAAACATTTAATGTTCAGTTAATCTGCATGAAGACTAATGAACATGAAAGTCTAATACATAAAAGAAGTAAAGTATTTATTGCAGGTTTGTTTTATTTTTTTTTCTGGTGACTGGAGGGTGGAGGAGAATGAGGGACAATAAGGATTTTGTAAGCAGATCAGAGTCAGATAATCAGGGAGAAAGAAAAGAGTAGGAGAAACCGATGGAAAAAAATGTAACTAACTCCTCCTACCTGGTATTGCTCCTAGACCTTTACCTCATGTGGGTCCTTGTTCCCCTTCTCTCTCAATAACCACGTAAAATCCTGCTCGCTCAGCCCCATTGACCCAGGTATGCTTCTCTCCCCTTTCTAAGATACGCTTTGTTCCCCCAGCTGTGCAACCAGCCCCAGAGAGGCAGTGTGTCTCTGAGTCACCTGAGCTCCGTGCTGCTGCCTTCCTGCTGTCCACCCACCTCTCTTCACCTCTGACGATCCTCCTAGTGTCTGCAGGCTCTCCTGGGCCGACTATCTCAAAGGGAAGTGCCTCTCAGGTAAGTCTTTTTCACCTCCCCTGTGGATCTTTGCGGATTTCAGTCTGATGATCTCTTTAAGCAGAAGTTGTCCTTTTAGGGCAATGCAGTTTAATAGAGCTTCCTGCAGCCACAGAAGTGTTCTGGGTCTGTGCTATCCAGTATGGTAGCCAGTAGCCACTTGGGGCTACTTAGACTTAAATTAATTAAAATGAAATACAATTAAATATTTATCTCCTTAGCCACACTACCCACATTTGAGGTGCTCAGTTGTCACGTGCTGCTGGTGGCAGCTGAATTAGATGGTGCAGCTTTAGGGGAATCCCAGGTCTGGTGGGAATGGGCCAATTCTGGTCAAGTTCAGATGGGTGGAGAGAAGCCCCAGGGAATCGTGGTCTCAGAGGAAAGCCACGGTGGATGCAAAGGTCCAGCAACTGTCTGTTATCCAGGCTTCCTGGAGCAGGCTATCTTGAAGGCAGACTGGAGCAGGGCAATTCCATGGCCTCTGCACGCCCCAGCTCCCAATAAACAGTGGTGTAGCCTCAAGTGTGGAATTTCGAGTTTAGGCCTGCGTTTGTTGGAATGTCGGCTCCACCAGTAGTTAGCTATGGGACATAGGAAGTTACGTAAATTCACTCAAGCTTTGTTTCTTCATTTGTAAAATCAAGATGATAATACCTACTTGCCAGGGCTGCGGTGTAAATTCAGTGAGGTGATAAATGGAAGGCAGCACAGCACCTGGCATATCCTAACCACCTACTGTATCAGCCGGAAATTAGATGCTGTAGGTCCTGTGTGTCAGCCTCAGGCCCTGCTTCCTGCTTCTTAAACAAAATACTGATTAGCCTTTTGAACTGAAGTACTAAACAAACAAGAGAATAACTCAGGAATTGTTGCTACATTGCCTGTAATCTTCAAACACATTATTTTATACAAATATAAGTCTCCTCATACGAAGATGCTGTTTTGAAGAATAATGTGTGTGTGCGCGTGCGCGCGCGCGTGTGTGTACAGACTAATCTTTATTCACAGTTACACCAGGCAGGTACTGGTAACAGTGCATGTGGAAAGATGTCCTTGACCTCTGTTTGTGGACCCAAGTCAGCTGCTATTTTCATCACAGACATTCACACTTGCTCATGATTGAAATTGTCTAGTCCAAGGATCGTACTACATTCCTGCGGTCCGCATTCCAGGTTGCAAAGGGAGGAGAAATATTTTAAAGAGCAGATTGTCTGCACATCTTGGGAGTTTCTTCTGGCTTCTTTCCTTGCCATTCCACCTACTTTCACCCACGCGAGAGCAAATGGGGTTGGTGTTGATGGGGCTCCGTAAGAGAGAATCAACTGGCTGACCTTGTAGAGATCCTGCTGGAACGTGAAGATATGAGAATCAGACTGTGGTCCAAATACGCAGATGGTTTCACCTGCCTGAACTTCTAGTTTCAGCGTGCTTCCAAACTCCATCTCTCAGCTTCTGTGCAAAACAGATCATATGTTTTGACAAGAGGAGAAGGGGGAGGAGTTCAGATGACTAATATTTATGGACCATCCTCACTATGAATTGAGTTTTAAACAGTCAAGATCTTCCCCTGGAAGAAGGCTGACAAATTGTCTGAAAAGGGGTGCCTGTGTGTGCTGGAGTGGGGGAAAGCCACAGAAGTACAAATCCAAACGGGGCCTCAAGAGCGGGGCTTCCCCACCCTCCCTCTCTGATTCCTGCTAAGCAGGGAACATGTTCTGTAGCTCCTCCCAATTGACTTCACCTTCCAGATAAGTGTTGAAGGTTTTGAAGGGCTGCTTTTTTTATTTTAGGGACTCTGTCCCCTCCCCTGAAATCTGGGCTGTCTTGTGATTATTTCAACTAGTAGAGTACACCTGCTAAAAGAAAAGAGGCATCTCTTTTTTTAAAAAAATTTTTTTTAAGGGTTTCATTTTAAGGGTTTCATTACAGACAGGGTAACCAAGAGAAAGAAATTGGGGAATTTGCAGCTGACTCGGAGATTTGGAGGGGCCCCTCCTATAGCGGTCTCCCAGACTTTCTCTCTGCTCACCCCATCCCCAAACAATTTTATTTCTGATCCAACAGTAGGTAAGGCTATGGAATTGTTTCTTTATTTTGGTCCTTTTCCCTGGAAGTATGTAGACCTGAAGGTGCATTCTGGGCAAAACAGTAGAATTCCTTTGCTGTCTGCAAAACTGTTGATCCACACAACCTGCCGGAAGGTAAACAGGTGAGGAAGTCCCTCCAGGAAGCAATCGCTACCAGACCCTAGACTGCTGCTCTCCTCTAAAACAATTTTTAGCAAAAATTTTAAACCAAGTATACTGGCAGTTCTTGGAATTCGTTGGTATTTATTTTGTTAATATACAAAACACTAGCCAAATATTGTTACTGAGTAATCATTATGAGAGGTACTAATATTTTTGAGAATTTCAGTGATGTAGGACAGTGGTCTGCAAACTTTTTGGCACCAGGGACTGGTTTCATGGAAGACAGGTTTTCCACAGACCGGAGTGGGGTGGGGAATGGTTTCGGGATGATTCTAGCACATTACATTTTTTGTGCACTTTATTTCTATTATTATTACATTGTGATATATAATGAAATAATTATACAGCTCACCATAATGCAGAATCAGTGGGAGCCCTGAGCTTGTTTTCCTGCAACTAGCTGGTCCCCTCTGGGGGTGATGGGAGACAGTGACGCCCGACGTGAGTTGCTTATGTCTAGTCTACTCCGTGATCTCGTGTTGGTTGCTGTCACTTCAGAAAACTCTGCTTCACAAAGACAGGATGTTGGAAATGGAAGCAGGCTTTTCAGTGCTTTTGTGGCAATCTCAGGATATTCCGCCTTGACTTTAATCCAGAACGTATGGAGATTTGAAGTGTTTCACCCATACTTTTAAGGCCACCGTCATTTGCGATCTCAAGCAGTTGATCCTCTTCTAGCACGGACAAAGTTGATTCACCTGGCTTATTCACAAATGGGTCACGGATCCATTCCCTCCCAGTTCGGGGATCTTTTGTGGTTGGGAAGTAATGCTCAGACTCTTTTGAAAGCTGCAGTAGGTGATAGAAAGAAGGCCCTGGTTCATTCTCTTTCAAAACCTCTGCTACTGTTTGAAACATGTCAGAAGTCCCAGTGTTCACTCGTCGCTCCCAGAATTCCAGTTTGGCTTTGAGTGCAGCCACTTTATCTGCCGACTTGAACACAGTTTTCGTTCTCCCCTGAAGTGACAGATTGAGTTTGTTGAGCAGGTTGAATATGTCACACAAGTAAGCAAGTTTTGTGACCCACTGTGCGTCACTGAAACGTGCTGCCAGTGGTGACTGTTTTTCTAAACGAAATCTCTGGAGCGGCTCTTGGAACTCAGAAACTCTGGCCAGTGATCTCCCTTTAGAAAGCCATCTCACTTCTGTGTCTAAGAGAAGACGTGTGTGCTCTGCGTCCATCTCCTCACAGAGCCGCGCGAACAGACGTGAGTTAAGGGCATGCACTTTAATGTGCTTGATAATTATAATCACATCCCGCGAAACGTTGTTAAGTTCAGGTGACGTTTTTCGGCTAGCCAGCGCTTCTCTATGGATGACACGGTGCATAGACGCACATTCAGAAGCGACCTCTTTGACTGGAGTAGTGAAACCAGTCATGGCAGCCACTCCATCTGTGCATACACTGACACAAAATGACCAATTCAGTCTTCCTGGTATGTAATCATTCAAAGACTTGAATAGTTCTGCAGCTGTGGTGTTGGTTGGTAACAAAGTAACATATCCTCATGCACATCCTCCTGAAAAACGTATCGCACGAAATGAGCGTTGTTGCCTTGTTGTGAACATTGGTAGACTCGTCAACCTGGATTGTGTGCCACGGTGACTCATTACTCCTCTCTAACAGTTGTGCCTCAGTATCCTCTGCAGTTTCATCAGTTCGTCTAGTTATGGTATTAGCCACCTTTTGAACGGCAGCCTCTCCTAAAAGTTCACGACAAATGTCCTTGCAACAGGCAGCATCAACTCTTCACCAATAGTAAAGGGCTTCTTAGCTTTAGCAATGCAGTTAGCCACTAAGAATGATGCTCTCAGTGCAGACACATTTGATGAAGTGGTGGCCTTCAATAATTGCTTCTGTTCTTTGTGTTCACACTTAAAAAAAAAAACAAAACAAAAAAACTCCAGAGGCTTGTCTTTTAATGCAGGGTGCTTGGTCCCCATGTGGTGAAACAGTTTTGAAAGTTTCCAAACGGCTTCGCTGGATAGCTGGCTGCTGCATATTATACAAAGTGGGTTCGGAGAATGTGAGTCACCTGTTGCAATGAACCCGTGAGTTAAGTAGGACTCTTGGCATTTTCTTTGAAATGCAGCTTTCTTTTCGTTGGCAGTCGTAGAGTCTTCTGCTGTCTCCTCGTTGGGTCTTTCCCCCTTTTCAAAGAAGCTCTCCAGCAATGTTTGTTTTTTACTGATTTTGGCTAGGGTTAGCCTGAGGGCTTACCAAAACTGTGACTGAGACAAGTGCGTGGTGCGGGAAAGAGGCACGATGGAAGTGGTAAATAGAATAATGGACAGGCCACGTACAGACTAAAATAAGTGTTGGATTCTGACTTAAAGCCTGCTACCGGGTGCAGCTGTACAACTGAAGTACATCAACTCACTTGCCACCGTAGCCTGCCACCAGCTGCAGCTTAATTGTCACTTCCCACTCACTGATAGGGTTTTGATATGATTCTGCAAGCAGTTGATTTATTACGGTCTCTGTGCAGTCAAACCTCTCTGCTAATGATAATCTGTATTTGCAGCCGCTCCCCAGCGCTAGCATCACTGCCTCAGCTCCACCTCAGATCATCAGGCATCAGATTCTCATAAGGAGAGTGAAGCCTAGATCCCTCGCATGCGCAGTTCATGTGCTCCTGTGAGAATCCGATACTGCCACTGATCTGACAGGCGGTGGAGCTCAGGTGGTAATGCAAGTGATGGGGGGCGGCTGTAAATACAGATGAAGCTTTGCTTGCTCGTCTGCCGCTCACCTCCCGCTGTGCAGCCTGGTTCCTAACAGGCCACAGACTGGTACCAGTCCATGGCCCGGGGGTTGGGGGCCCCCGATGTAGAATATCAAGTAGAACTTTAAGAATTTCTGACATTGTTCTTGTATGGGTGCCCAGCAAAGGAATAATTATTAGCAACTGCTACTTGAGATTGATTTTCAGAGTGCTGAAGCACTGTTGACTTTATCAGATCCAAATTTGACTTTCGGAGAGTCTGTAATAAAAAATAGCAGTTTTCGGACCTTTTCTCTGCAGAGAAGGATAGTAATCCTTCTCTGGAAGGATAGTAAGGTGAAAATACCAGTGCACCTTAAGTTGGCTTAATTGAGTCATGTAGGCTTTCTTTAGCAAAAGTCTAATTGCTTTCTTTTTATCTTCTTTTCTCCCTCCCTCCCTCCCTTCCTTCCTTCCATAATATGTTTCATTAAGATTGCATTTTCAGCATAGAAACATCTATACCAATAACTTTTACATAATGATGTAAAACTTTAAAAATCCAACCAATGGGGATATATGTACACATATAGCTGATTCACCTTGTTATACAGCAAAACTAACACAACACTGTAAAGTAATTATACTCCAGTAAAGATGCTAAAAATAAATAAATAAATGTTAAAAATATGTAAATAAATAAAAATGCAACCAGACTCATTCTGAGAAATTAACTTCAATCACATACTAATAGATACACTGATGTTCTATTATTTACAAGAGTAAATCAAGTAGTCTATCCCGTAAACGTTTTTTCCCTAGGATTTTGTTTTTCATTCTATGTGTATTTGTTTTTATTAAAACAGCGATAGTATTTTTAATAACCTATGGATAAAACCACATGAATCTTCCCAGAAGTTACTTAGTCACACATTTTTACCTGTCTCAGACACTCAAGATGTTAAATTAATAACAAATATACTAAGTTACGTTTATAAGTACTGAATGCTTCAGGAAACGTCGATCAGCTGACATACAGCCACAAAAGTCTTAAATCTAGAAGTCACTTACGTTTAAATAGATATCTAATCACAAGACATTGTACCGGCACATTTCCTTGGATGCCTTTCACATTTCATATCTGTCCAAAAGAGGTTCAGATGATTTTTTTCCCTACTGAGATGAATGATTAAAAACTTGCCGGCCATATACTGTGAAAAATACATACAGAGCATTGTGATAATTAGGAGTAATTAGTCTAGAAGAAGCTGCAGGAAGCTTTTTGAAGTGGTCGGAACGTCGCCCCAGTCACCTCCATTGAGGAGCTTGTGTGGTGGGGGTGCGGCGCCCCAGGGAGAAGGTGACACCAGGCAGATGTGGGGCTTATTGGGAGGACTTCAAAGCCAAAGCTTGTCTGTTCATTTCAAAGGTTCCTTGGGAAGTGTTACCTGAGACTTTTATGAGCCCAAACCTTGATTATCCTTTGGCAGGATTTGTGGCTGGAACCTATAAGATGTGCCTTTAAGTCTGAGGAAAGACGCAGGTCGGGGGGAATCAAAGACATACCTGGCCGAGTCCCCAGTTTTGCCCAGGGTTTGCCACTCCCACAGTGCTTTTTTAGGATTTTAATGAAATATTTTATGCATGTAATGAATAATACGTAACATGTATTTACATTATGAGGAACAGTAGAACAGCAGCTGTGTGTGTCACAGCTTAAGAAATAGAACTACAGCGAGAGACCTTCAAGATGGCAGAGGAGGAAGACGTAGAGATCACCTTCCTCCCCACAAATACATCAGAAATACATCTACATGTGGAACAGCTCCTACAGAACACCTGCTGAACGCTGGCAGAAGACATCAGACTTCCCGAAAGGCAAGAAACTCCCCATGTACCTGGGTAGGGCAAAAGAAGAAAAAGAGACAGAAGGATAGGGACGGGACCTGCACCTCAGGGAAGGAGCTGTGAAGGAGGAAAAGTTTCCACACACTAGGAAGCCCGTTCACTGGCAGAGACGGGGGGTGGGCGGGCGGTAAGCTCCCGAGCCACAGAGTGGAAACTTGAGATGACTAAGACATTAAGGATGCTGTTTTTTCTAGAGTGGACTTGCCTATGCTTCAGCTGGGCATCAGGGAGTACTGAAAACTTAGGAGAATTATTTGGACTGGGGTTTTCTGACAGCCGAAGTGTAAATTTGAAGTGCACACTTAAGTGAGATCTGGTCCCCTGTTGTAGATGCCAAGGGGAGACTATTATATTATTATCTTCATTATTATCATTTTTTTAAATCCTCGGAGTGGCAGGGACAAGTAGGCTTCCTACCTATTTCCTCTGCAGAGGGAATAGTGTTCACTTTCTCTGAGGGTGAGGTTTCGTCCAGTACAAATTGAATTTAGGAATCTCAGGTTTAACCTCCCTCTCTCTCTATCCCATTAATATCCAAGGCTGTGGGAACCTAGTTCCAGTCACTTCTCCTCAGGGAAGCCTCAGCTTCAAGCTTTGCTTACCATTCTGATTTTAGTATGTGGATTCCATCTTTTGTTCATTTCCCTTGTTTCCTGGTGAGCTCAGCAATGTGTTTATATGTGAGTTAGTTACAATTTATCCGACACGCAGGTGTTTTTTGACAGGAGAGCTTTCCTAAATGTTTAGTTCACCAATGGTTGGAGATACAAGTCTGGCCCAGTGCTCAGTGCCTTTAAAATACCGCTTCATCCCATGTCCAGCAAGTGCACTATAGTTGACACACCAAGACTCTCATGTTGGGAACACCCGTATTTAAATCTCATCCATTGGTTTTAAAATTTTGCAGTTAGATCTGGGGTTGGGATGGAATGGAGGGTTAGAGTGAGCAAGACCCTGCATCCTCACATCTGCATCACCGGAGGAGCCTTGTTTTTATCATTTATTTATTGAGATTCTCAGTAGAATTTTCACTGTAGGAAGAAAATCTGGAAACCTGTGCAGTCAGTCTCATGCACTGATGAGGAAATTGGAGCCCAGAAGCCACATCTCTAGAAGGTGTGGGACACGGAGCTCAAGGAAGATTTTCAGCTTCACGTTTCAGCCTCACTTTCCTCACATCAGAGTACTAGGCCCTATTCTACAGATCATACTGATTCATATTGCAGGTTTAGTATTTTGATCTTATTCTTTCTACTTTTAATCGTTGTGTGGATTTTTCAGCCTTACTCACAGCAGAGGAAAGGAAACAAGGTATAAGCATTAGTTTGATTACTGATTATAATTACCGAATAAAAGAAATAGAGCTCTAGAGGGATAATGTGACTTTTTTGATCTGATAGTGAACAAATGAGCTAAAACTGTGGTCCAGATTTTTCCACTCCAAATCCACTCGCTTATACATCTATTTTAATGAGATAATATTAAATCTATCCTTATAGTATGTCAAAAATTTTTTTCTAATATATATGCTTCAATTTTATCAGGTCAGTATGAGAAAGTGAAATGAACTTAATTTAGTGAAATGAATAGAAACATACTTAATCTGGTTTGAGATTTTTTCCCAGGAGTGAATTAGGAATGAAATTTTTTGTTTATCTCATCCCATTTCACTTCAGAAACATAATTTGGACCTTTGTTTCCATTGCCTTATCAGAAAGGAAGATTAACTAAAAAAGAGTTCTCTGCTCTCAACTCTGTCTTTCTCACTGTAGTCTTAAATGGAAAAAATACACAGAGGTTAATCAAATCGGAGGATAACTCCTAAGACTATTTCTACGTGGTCTGTCTAAATCATTATTTCTGGTGTTTGTGGCTCCTGAAATGAAGTTGTAAACTGATAGTTAAAGAATGTATTTATTTTTACTTGGAGTTGGATTGTTACCCACAAAAATATATAACACATATTTAGAAGTGAAGAAAACTGCTAGGGAGCTTCGTGAAGCTGTGATTTGAGTCTAATGGTTGCAGTGATCGAGTGGAACGTCAGCTCAAGGTGAACTGTGCTGTCAGTGCATCAGACAGTTCTTCGCAAAAAGTGTGAGATTTTTTTTTATTCTAGAAAAAAAATATACTGATAAATTATCCTAGCCATCCTATAGAATGGAATTAACATATAGGTATTCTGCAGGTAAAAAGTCATTCTCACCCTGTTACTCAGGGATATGAGTCAGCAATATAGGACTGTTATCAAAAAGGCCAACATTATCTGGGTTGTACTAACCAGAATGTAACACACAAGAATCGTGAAATAATTCACTCACTGTGCTAAACATTGATAAAGCCCATATTAGAGTCTAACTTGCATTTCCATATTTTAAGCACAATATTAGGAAATTGGATATGGGCCAGAGAAAAGGGGTGGAAATTATTTGAAAGTACAAAAACCTACCTATGCTGCAAACCGAAAGAAAGCAGAATTCTTTATAACCAAGAAGGAAGAGTGAAGACCTGGTGTAAGAAGTTTTGAGTGGGTCTCATCTATAGCGGAATTGAGACTGACAGAGTCTCTTGTCCGAAGTCTATCTTTTAAGGTAAAGCTCTTGCACTAGAAGAAGTGGCCCTGATGCCAGGGTTGATTGTTCTTGTATCACTTCTCAAATGTAGCACCTGTTCATTGAGATTTAAGGGGTATGAGGGCATTGGTGTCTTACTGAGTTACTTCTCAATGTAATTCCAAAGCCAAATGTGAGCCAAAACTAGGAGAAAGATAGGGCAGGCGTAAGTCAGAGGCCATGAGAAGGGAAGGCTTGTCCCCCCTGTTGGTTCAGAGTGAGGGCTGGGCTAGGCACTGAGAAAGAGATGGAGAGAGGCCCCAGCCTTCAAGGAGGTCGTTGTTGAGAACTTGCCAACACAGTTGGTTCAGTATTGAAAGGTATGTAGGAGTTTGCCACTTAATCAAGTAGTGAGGGAACATCAGACAGAGAGTAAAGATGAAGTACCAAGTATGAATGGAATTCTGTGTGAAGCACCAAGTTTAGACAGAGGGCAGAGATTAAAATTAGATGGTTAGGTGGGTGTCAAAATATGAAGACCTCTTTTTTTAGGTAAAGAAATGTATTGTCATTCTGTTGTCAGTAGTGAGCCATTTTGCTTGAGACTTGATCAGGTTTGTGTCATGTAGACATTCTCAGGGGACAGTCTGAAGACTAACCTTGCCTAGGTTGGGGCTGGGGGGAGGGAGTGGCTAAAGTAGATTCAGTGAGACTAGTAAAGACTCTAGGATGCAGATCTGTCTCAGGGAGTACCCATGGAGATAAGAACAGACGGTTGGGAGGGAACATGAAGAATTTACGAGGTAGAGTCAGTAGTTCTTGGCAACTCATGTGGCAGAGTGGTAATCAAGAGTGATTGATGAATCTAAGGATGCTTCATGGTGGTACCATAGACGAAGGAGAAAATTGGTGATATTAGTATCCTGTGGCTGCTGTAACAAATTACCACAAAATTAGTGGTTTGCAACAGTACAAAATTGTTATCTTATAATTCTGGAGGCCGGAAGTCTGAAAAGGGTTTCACTGGGCTAAAATTAACGTGTCAGTATGGCTGCATTCCCTCCAGACACTTTAGGGAGGAATCCCTTCTTTCTTCTTCCAGCTCCTAGAGGCTGTTCACATTCTTTGCTTCATGGCCCCCTTCTGTCTTCAGGAGCAGCAGTGGCCAGTCGGGTCTTTCCCACATTGAATCACTCAACACTGACTCTTCTGCCTCACGTTTATCAGCACCTTTGTGACTGTGTATTGAGCCCAACCAGATAATTTCGAGATCCTTAACCAACTCATATCTACAAAATCCCTTTTGCCACATAATCAGAGATTCTGGGGATTAGGACATGGGCATCTTTGGGGGACCATCATTTCGTCTCTCTTGGTTGGGACGGAGAAAGTGAGTTCAGTTTATGCATATGCGGTTGAGAACCACCTGGGGAAATTTGGGTACAGGATTCTTATCTGAGATAGAGATTTTGATGACATAAGACTTTTGATTTTAGTTTTGGGTTGAAACCGTGAATAATATTAAGCTCTGAAGTGGTAGCGCGTGTGGTGTGAGATGAGATGAGGGCTGAGTATGGAAGTCTGGGGACCACTGAAATATAAGGGCAGGTAGAGAAGGAGAGGTCTTCAAAGATAAGGGAGCATGAGAGAAGCAGGAGGAAAACCAAGAGCTGGCATCTCAAATATCTAAGAAGGGCACATTCTGAAGGAGGGATGGACCACCGTGAGGGGCAGGCCAAAAATAAAGCACTGCATTTCCCTTCTAGGAAAGCGCTAGGTATGTCAACTTCTTTGTTTTATGTGGTCTTAAAATAACCTGTAGCTCCTGTATTCAGAATGATCCAGAAGTTTGTCATGTCATTAGATTTCATTGCTTTTGAAGTGGCACTTGATAGCAATGTAACAGGTTTATGTTGAAAGTCCAGTTCTCAAAAAGTGTATCAAAAATGGTCGGAGTATGACCTTTTGGTACCGTCCTAACGTAGTGTCAGTTTCTCACGTTATACCCCATAGTCTCTGCTCTGTTTAATATTCTGTTCTTAGCAAACCTTCTGGTGCAGTTCTGATAGGACTGTTGACCCCGCTGCACATAACAAATTACACATACATTTTGAAACTCGACATTATGACTGTCTCGCAAGTTTACACATTTCCAGTGAAATTTTAGAACACAGGTTAATACCTGGGCTTCGTGAAAATGAAAATGTGAAGAGGATGAGTATGCATAGCAGGGTGTGTGTGTGTGTGTGTGTGTGTGTGTGTGTGTGTGTGTGTGTGTGTTTGTGAAGTACCTGCTTAACCAACCGACAAGCTAATGAAACCAACACTTCCATCCTGACTCCTTTACTCACTTATTCCCCACCCCCCATGCCTTGAATTGATGGTTTAGCAGCTTTTTGGCTTCTGCAGTAGTTGTCGCTGTCAGATTACTGGCTGGCTGAGCTGAAGGTAATTAGAGCGTCTCCGTCAGGAGCCTGAGCACATTTCATGCTGCCCTGATTCCAGCTGTGGGGTGAGAGTGGGGCTGGCGTTGTTACTGCCCTGCTGACTTTCAGATTCTAACTTTTTGTTCTGTGCACACGCAGTAACATTTTAAGGAAAACCATTTCTCACAAGTGTTCAGCTTGCTTTCTGCATTTATATTCTGGATTTTTATGTGTCCCTGCACCAGAACGTTCAAGTAGCAGGATGATTGGCATACAAAGGCACCTAAAACATGGCCCTTACCCTCAAAAAAGTTTCCAGTCTAATAGGAGAAGTAGTGCCTTACAGGCATAAATACCTGTATACAGGGTTAAATACATGTGCTATGAGAAAGGGGGGAGGGAGGGAGGGAGGGAGGGAAGGAGGGGTGGGGAGAGGGAGAGAGAGAGAGAGAGCGCGAGAGTGCTTTTCAGTGGTTTAGCAGGAGAGAGGTTTCTGATTGTGGAGAGAATCAAGGAAGCTTTTCTTATGAGTTAATATTTAAATGCGGTTTTGTTGGGTGGATAGAATATTTAGAACTGGGAGGAAGTTGGGGCCCATGACATTCCAAACACAGATACAAAATTAGCAGAGGTCAAGAGATAAGAAATAGCATTAAGTATGTGGAAGGCTGAATGACATAGTGTGGCTGTCATTGGAGTGGTGGGATTAATGTGGAAAGGAAAACTATGATTCTCTAAAAGACATCAAGTTTCCTAGTGAGGAATTTGGTGTTGACAGATTTCTTCCTAAGGTTCTTATTCTTTACATTCCTGAAATCAATTCCATCTGGCCATGCATATTATTTTATTTGTTACCGGATTCTGTTTGTCAATATTTGGTTTCAGATTTCTGCATTGCTATTCCTGAGTTTGCACTATAGTTTTCTATTTGGTTTGGTCTGTCAGGTTTTGGTATCAATGTTACTATTGCTTTGTAAGAAGAGCTTGGAAATCACCCTTGTCTTTTTTTCCTTATGCTCTGGAAGAGTTTATATGATATTAGAATTATCTGTAACTTTAAAGTTCTGGCAGATTGTACTGTGAAACCATCTAGGCCTTGTGTGTGTGTGTGTGTGTGTGTGTGTGTGTCCAGTTTTGGGGGTAACCATTTACTTTCTTTATTTGCATGGTAATTGGTCTGAATAGATCTTTCTTTTTCTGGAGGCAGTTTGTGATACCATATGTTCTGTAAAATTATCTCTTTCATCCAAGTTTTGAAGTTTATTTGTATAGAGTTGAGCAGAGAAATCTCTTATGATTTTTTTAGAAATGTCTTCTATATCGGTGTTATTTATCTCTTATTGTTTCTTATGTTGTATAATTGTATCAGCTTCCTTCCTTATCCCCTGTGATTTGGTTAGCTAACAGTGTAAGTACTAGCTTTTTGATTTATTCATTAATCCTCTACTCTTTTTTCGTCTAATTAATTTATACTTATGTATATTCCTTTTTCTGCTTTCTATAGTTTTTGTTTCTTTTAACATCCTAACTCAAATGCTCAATTCATTTTTTATTTGTTCTTATTTATTAATAAACTGTTTAAGTCTATGAATTTTCCTTTGAGCACTGCTTTAACTACCCCATAGGGGTTCTTTTCCATATAGTTGTTTTCTAGATGTTATTTTCTTGACCCCCAAATTATGAGAGGGTTAAAATTTTTGGAAGATATGGTATACTTTTTTCTAATTTTGTTAGTAATTAACAGATTTTTTGCATCATGATAAAAGAATGTTTTCTACACTTTCCTGTTTGGTGAAATTTATGATGTCTTATTTGTGGCATAACACATTGTCAGATTTTGTGCCTGTTTGACAGATACTGGAAAAGAAGATATTTTCTTTGTTTTCAGGGTGCAGATATGATCTGTACTAATTAGATCTGCTATTTAAATTATTAGATAAATTCTTAGTTTTCAGATTATTAAATCTGATTATTAAATCAGATTATTATTAAATTATTAGTTTTCAGATATTCTAAATTATTACCTATTTTTTGTACACTTGATGTATCACAAGTAGAAAGAGATAAATAATTTTCTGTTCCTATCTGTTTCTATATTTTATCCTCATGTCCCCTGTTGACATTTTGGGTAGGGACAATTCTTCATTGTGAATGTCTGCCCTGTGTGTTGCAGGATGTTTACCTTCTCCGGCTTCTATACAGTTTAGGCTGGTAGAGTCCTCCAATTTATTTTGACAACCGAAAATATCCCCTAGGTTTGTAGAGACAGTATCATTTGTAACTTAGAACCACTCGTGGTTGGAAAATATGTTTTTAAATCTTTCTTTCCTCTCATTTATATGATAGTTCTATGTGTTATGAGAAAATTTAAGATTTAAAAAAAAAATTATTTTAAATTATGTATGAAACGATTGTTTTCCTTTCTGAGGTTCTGATGAAATTAATTAAATAGTGATGGCAGAAGAAGCCAGTAGGAATCAGAGATTGCTAAAATTGCTTGAGTCAGACCCTTTCCATTCCAATATTTTGCTCTCGTTAGGGTGCAAGAAACTGCAAGAAAGGTCTACCAAATAGACTAACTCTTCCAGTAGCCTTAAAATAAGTCTCTATATATTTCAACAGAATCCTGACTTTCATTACCATCTGCTGCAATTAATCTCCCAACGGGCAAGCTGTGTAAAATTGACAAGTTCTTGAATGTAAATGTGGCATACTAAATAACATACATACATGAAATTTTAAACTAAACTCTTTAGTTCTAAAATAAATTCCTAAAGACTCAAGCAAATTTCTGTATATATAACACAAAAAACATCAGGATTCCATTGAAAGAGGGCGGAACCTTATCTATAAAAATAAACTCTGAAGTTCTTAGAACTCAAGATGAGCTTACTAAAAATTGTATGCAAACAGTGTGGAAGGAATATAACAATTTCAAAGTAACTTTTGGTTAGCTCATCAGAATTTGAAAGAATCCCCCTGAATGTGTGGATAGGATTTGAAACAGCTTAGCTGAAGCTAACACACATTGACATCAAAGTCTTTTTTAGGGTGGTTGAAAATGACTTTCACTGCTAGAAAGGAGAATAAGTGTGTATTTTTAGGTATTCACCTGAGCCTACGGAACTGCTCTTAGTGCAGCTATTCTGGTCAGCACTTGAAAATACCTGGTAGAGAAGCTGCTCCACATCTACCACTGGTGAGAATTAAGTTATAATATGTCTGTGAATGCTCATAACATTACTTGTTGGTACTAAAAGGGTCCATTACAGTTTACAAAAACTAAGGAGGCTGAAGGTCAGCTGACTCAGCACGTGCAGATTGCTAATTTGTAGTGAATATAATATGATGAAAATCCACTGAATGTAAAAATGAATGCAGAATGCCGTTTCATGGTCTTTCCTGGTGTTGCAGGTGATGTCGGATTTTGTGTTTCTAGAGGACATGAGTGTCCCAGGTTATGTCTTGGTACCACAGATTTAGAAGAAGCCCACTGACTCATTCTTTCACTCTGAACCTAGATTTAGATTTCTCAGGTCTCGCCTTCCTTTAAAAAGACCCGCTACCAGCTGCTTACGCCTGGGCGGACCCCCTGCACACATAGCCCTTACCGCCGAGCCCTGCCCTCTCTGGTGGTTGTCTTGGTGGCCACCTCAAAGAACTCCTTGAGTCTACTTTTCCCTACTCTATCGAGGGTCTCTCTGGGACAGGTCGGCTTGTTCCCAGTTTCCTCTGCGGTAAGACGTGGCCTTCTTTAAATGTGAATATATTTAAATTCTTCCTTTCCGATTAAGAATGAGTGGTTAGCTGAAGCTAACACACATTTGCAGATCTCAACGTCTGCAGTTTCTTCCCTTCAGGCTCCTTTTAGTTTGCTTTATCATGAGCCTTCTAAGCAAGTCTTAACTTTTTGTGTGTCTCCAAGACATCTGAGCCCCGGTCCCCATGTTCATCTACCCCTCATTCCTTGTAGTCTCGTGAGGAGGTCAGGAACATAGACACCAATGGTCAGAAGTCAACGGGAAGTTCCCCATGTACAGGAAAGACATCAGCTCTCTTGTGAAAATAGGGCAAATGTACCTGCTGAGTACTGGAGCCTAAAATGCTCTTTGTTTTTGCACTGGGGAACTGTGCTATATCCTTCTTAGCTTCAGTTTACTGTGTTAGTCATGACCATGGGATCTTAAGGTTGGGAATAGGAAGGGGGATGTTAAAAGTTATCTCATGGAAATGGTTTTCTGCTGTATAAATCCTCTCTCCAGTATCTCCATCAAGTGGATAATTAAATCTCTGTTTGAACACCTCTGGGTACAGAAAACTCACTCCTAAAACCATCTAAGGATTAAAAATTCTACATTTTGTTAAGCCACTATTCTTTTCTCTCTGAGTGCTTAGGAGGTTCCAGGCATCATTCTAGATACTTTTAGTTGTCAGGCAACTCTGTGACATACCTTGATTTTACCGATGAGGAAACCCAAGCCATAGAAAGGTTAAGTAGCTTACCCAGGGTCACGCACTAGAAGAAAAAAACATAAGGAACTAGAATTCCTATCTAGGCAATAGGATTTCTGGTCCCATGCTCTTAATTAATGCTACAATACTCAATAAATCGAGGATGACCTATAGAATAGATGTAAACTTAATAAGTCTTCCAGTTATAAAGCTTTATAAATCATGGAGGGAAGAGATGGGATGTGGAATTAAGTCAGGTAATAATATTTGAGTTCCTTGTTCATTCATTCGTTCATTCACTCAGCAAAGGTACCTTCTGTGACTTGGCGCTCTTATAGATGCTGCGGATAAGCAGTGAACGAGACATACCAGCTGGACTCAAATCAAGCTGACATTCTAGAAAGAGGAAGGCAGAAGCAAACAGATAGTGAACAGGAAAGTATCAGATAAATGATATGAGGGAAATAAAGCAAGGTGACTGTATTATAACTGTTGAGTGATTCTGCTTTTGATAGGAAGGCCTTTCCGAGGAAGTAACGTTTGAATTGAGAGCGAATATTTGATTTTTCATTCATTATTATTAAGAATTAGAAATAAAAGTTTTCATATGTGTCAAAATTTTTGGAAACAAAATAAAATCCTCCTTGATCAAAGTATATTTTTTCCCGGGCTTCCCTGGTCTCGCAGTGGTTGGGAATCCGCCTGCCAAGGCAGGGGACACGGTGCGAGCCCTGATCCAGGAAGATCCCACGTGCTGCAAAGCAACTAAGCCCGTGCACCACAACTACTGAGCCTGCGCTCTAGAGCCCACGAGTCAAAGCTACTGAAGCCCGCACGCCTAGAGCGCATGCTCCGCAACAAGAGAAGCCACAGCAATGAGAAGGCTGTGCACCTTAACAAAGAGTAGCCCCGGCTCGCCGCAGCTAGAGGAAGCCTGCGCGCAGCAACAAAGACCCAACACAGCCAAAAATAAAATAATTAATTAAAAAAAAAAAAAATATATATATATATATATATATATCTTCCCAACTTACCTCTTCTCCTTTATTTAGAATACAGTTGAGTTCGGGTCAGCTCTTAGTTGAGATAACTTTTGTTGATATTTCCAGGTTGTATTTAAGTCTTTCCTAACCAGAAGAGAAGCCAAATGGTCTTGTCTGCCTTGATGTCTGTCCTGTGCTTTTGATGATCTCTTGGTGTTCTTCCCAAGTTGTGTTTAGATCTGTACATCTTGCTTGTATCAGAAGCCAGGTGGCTTCAAATGGCTGTCCTATGGATGTCAGATAAACTCTGAACAAAGCTAGTTTTGTTTTGTTTTTTCCTCCTTTCTCTCTAACTATACATTACATGAACATTTTATTGGATTGTCCATAGGCTCAATCAATTCTCTGGTTCCTATTTCCCTTTCTCTGTAGTTTCCCATTTTAAATAGCTCTTTACTCCAAGGGTTCTGTGATTGTGGGTAATTACAGTAGCTGTGGCTTTAAGGATTAAGGCTTTCCTCTGTAAGGACTATGAATTAGGATAGAGACATGGAAACAGACAGAGATTGATAGAGAATGCCAAGAGTTTGAAAAGTCACTTAGGGTTGCTATAAATGTTTGAGCTTTCTGCCTGGAATACTCCTTCCACAGTTTGCATGGTTAAAAAGAAAAAATCCTACTCATCTTAGAAGATTTATATAAAACAGCTGCCATTATCTTTTCAAGCTTTTCCTGGCACCCATGTTTGTACCCAGGCCCATCCTCCACCTGGCCATCGCTCCTTCCTAAGCAGCTGTGTCCTGGATACGGCTATCTGGCATAAGGCCTGTAGTGCTTTACGGCATGTACATACAACTCTGAGCTACACTGAGATCCTTGAAGTCAGGGACCAGGGACCGTGCCATCTTCTTGTTTTGTTATTTTTTATTGAAATGAAATTCACATAACAAAAAACCATTGTTTTAAAGATTTTTTTTTGATGAGGGACATTTTTGAAAGTCTTTTTATTGAATTCGTTACAATACTGTTTCTGTTTTACGGTTTGTTTGGGGTTTTTTTGGCCCTGAAGCATGTGGAATCTTAGCTCCCCAACCAGGGATCGAACCCTCTGCATTGGAAGGCAAAGTCTTAACCACTGGACCTCCGGGGAAGTCCCACAAAAAAACGTTTTAAAGTGAACAATTCAGTGGCATTTCGTACATTCACAGAGTTACGCAACCACCATTGCTATCTAGTTCCAAAACAGTTTCTTCATCCCCAAAGGGAAATCCCATACCGGTCAAGCAGTTCTCTCTGGCCCTCTACCCCCTCAGCCTCTGGCAACCACTTCTTGTTTATTTTTGTATCCTCCAGGGCCTTGAGCAACACCTGGCTCAGAGTGAGTGCTTAATCAATGTTTATCAGAATAATGAATGGATTACAAATTTCTGAAAGGAGAGGAACTGTCTCTATCTCAATTGCCTCATTCATTCCTGCTATTTTGGACTAACCAGCGTGAACCAGACAGTGTGCTGGGGGCAGGGTAGGGAGCTGTGAATGACACAGACAGTCCTTGCCCTCCTGAAGCTTATAATTGAACCCAATGCTATCCAACAGATATATTATGTGATCCACATATATAAACCTTCTAGCAGTCACATGTATTAGTTTTTTGTTACTGCTGTAACAATGACCACAAACTGAGCGGCTTAAAACAACCCACGTTTATTCTCTTATAGAACTGAAGGTCAGAAGACTAATGTAGTTCTCACTGTGCTAAAAATCAAGATGTCAGCTGGGCTACATTCCTTCTGGATGAATTCACATAAAGCCTTCCAAATCTGATCGATACATGTTTTACATGAAAGCGCATCTCAGTTTGAACTAGCCATGTTTCAAGTCTCAATAGCCACGTGTGACTAGTGCCTACCATATTGGACAGCCCAGATCTAGGGGGGATAGAGAGACATGGAAAAATAAGTACAAGTGTGATATGTATTAAGAAAAAGCACAGAGTCCTGTGAGATCACACTATAGGGAACCTAACCCCAGTGGTGTGGGAAGATTTCCTGGATAAAGAAGAAACCTGAATAACAGGTGGGTTGGGTCTTAAAAGGCAGAAGGAGAGATGAGATACTCTCCTTCTCTCCCAGTTTAAAACCCTCAGATAGCTTCTGTTGTCCTATGGCAAGATTTGGGGATTTGGGGCCAGTTAAGGATTTGGGGCCAGTCTAAGTAGGGAAATGATGGGACTAGATGTGCATTTCTAAGACAGGCAGTTAACTCTGACTGCTTTTAAGATCCCATTTTCTTCATTCTCAACATTTCTCCCTCAGTTGTCTTTTTAATTGAAGAAAACATTTTTTGTTCCATTATCCACTCTCACAAGTTTCTCGTTAGACTACAAGGTCAATACATTTCAACAGAATATAAATTATTTCATATCTTTTCCTTTTAGTCTTTGGGAACTTACGTGTTACAATGTATTTCTAGGATGTGCTTCCCAGGCATTAATTAGCCCTTAGATACAGTCAAGGTGTACATCCTCATCCCTTGTAACTAGTAGAAGGTCATGCCCCCTGTGTTGGTTGATCTTAGAAAGGAGAACCTGGTGTAAAATTCCAAATAGCCAGGCAGGCGTTTTATTGGGTGAAGAGAACTTCAGCCGGCACTTTGCTAAATGACTGAGGAATCTGTGTCTTATTCTTCTGGTGACAGTCCTAGTCTTGCTGTTCTGAGCCACTGGGATAAATGGTCACTTGTTAATAACCACAGTATAAAGGCATCTTGTAACACGAACCTCTGGAGAAGAGTTTAAGGATTGATGGGTCAGCAGGAAGGCAGAGGCACTTCTTAGGAACAGTTTAATAAAACTGATTTTAGATGCCTGCAAGATATGGCCTGAAGGCTGCCTACTGAAATCTTCTATGTCACTTGCCTCTGTCCAGAGAGTAGCTGATATATTTTCCACTCATCAGAGGCAGGGCATGGAGGGCAATGAAAGCGGCAGTGGTGGAGTTTCCTGAGATTGACCTAGTTTGTTTTACGAAAACAATCTAAGCTTGGCAGACTTTCCTCTCAACTCTCACCTGGTAGGCAGGTAGTGCTTGCTTCTTTGTCCAAGGAGACCTCAGAGATTGAAAGTGTCAGATGGAGTCCAACTTCCTCATAGCTCTCATTAACACACCAAATGAGAAGGCCGTCCTCAGTCCTCTGCCTCCTTTCAGGAGGTCTTTATACTGATGTGTTTTCAGTAAAGGAAAATATTAAAGGGCCAGGTGATTCTCTCCGTACTTGATGCTTGCACCTTTCCTTTCAGAATGGAAAATATTCTTTAGTTATAGGTGCTTATAACAAATTTTAAATTCAGGTGAACTTTAGCCCAAACCTTGTAAAGCAGTAAACTCCCGCCAAGCATCTGGGTCTCTCCTGTGCCCTCCCTCCAGGAATACTGTCTTCCCTTTTGCTGCTGTCTCTTGCCCAGTTTGTCTACCTCTCAGGTGGTTAAAAAGAGCTTGAGTCTTCCTGGTCCTGTTTGTCTTCTGTGTCCCATGACGCTATGTATCTTCTTAGTCTTGTCTCTGTTTTCAGACCCCACTTTGCAGAAACTTCCCTGAGGGAAGGAAAAAGAACATCCTGCTTTAATTAGTCCATTTCCCTCTCTGCCCCATTTCAGTCTGATGCACAGTTCCTAGAGCATCAAGCAGGTGCAGGTGCGGTGCAGTTCGGAGTCTCTCATCCTGGATGTCAGTCACTGCGGAGGAATCTTGAGTGTCCTGGATCTTCCACACCCCGTATCTCTGCAGCGAATCAGTGTAAATATCCATGTAGCGATTCTGGAGCAGGGAGTCCCCTACGATGATAAAGTATGTTTGTCGGAAACCTGTGGTTCCTCTTGACTGAGAATTCGAGCATGACAGGTATTGAGACAGCACAGATGCCCTGCTGGGATTAAAGTGGAGAATGAAAGTCTATTTTGATCAGCAGTGGAAGTGCCAGCATTCTGCGTGTCCTCGCATGTCTGATAGTGAATTACAAAGACGGGAAACTTGGAGAGCAGTATATATGGCGCACACATCCAACCGTTTCCATTAACGTCTTCCAAGCTCTGGTTTTAACCCACAACGTTAATTTTAGTAGAAATTAATGGATTATAAGTTGGAGGTCAAGGGAATGGAGTGGGTACGTGCCGCCGAGAGGCTGAAAGGACTCTTTCCTTTGCAGAATCCGTTGACCACACTGCACTTTTCTCATTGGCTGGGAGTAGCTGTTCTGTGATCCCGTTTCCTGATTGGCATCTTTATGACCTTCTAAGACCCCTACCTACCTGAAAAGCCCTTCCCGTGGGCCCTTGTTGTCTCCTATCAGATGGACACACATATTATATTACATTTTAAATAGCACTTAGGCCAGCACTAGCCTTGAAGATTTGCCATCCATGTTGTAATTTTGAGGGAGAAAATTGGTTAAATGACAGGAGAAATATGGCACAAAATTCTTTCTCAGTTTCGTTCTCTGTTCTAGTCATCCGTATCCCTGTCACTGACCTCATTAGGTCAAGGGCTTCAAAGCATTTGGCACAGAATTGGCGTATGTTTTCGGTGACTGTGGTACGCATTCCAGCATCTGAACAGTGCTTTTCTCTCCTGTTTGGAGGGAAGAGTGGTTTCCGGATATCTCTCATTTTTAAATTGAAAAGCTAGTATCACATGGTGCATTTTGCCTGAGGGAAGGCTTTCAAGCAGGAAGCAGAAGTTGGTCTCAACTTTTCCCACCAGTCACAGAACTCCTCAAACTATCACCAGCAGCGGTTTAAGACCAAGCAATTGAATTAATCTCTGTGGCAAGACTGATTCTGGGGGATGCTGTTCTTTTAATTGTCTTCAGGTTACCTCAGGCACCCGAGGCAAACAATATATTGACTAGCATGGGTCTGACTCTCTAAGGAAGGTTTTTTTGATTAGAATAATAATGGGGAAAAAAATGAGTCTCGGTCATGTTACGTACGGACCGTGGTAGCCCTCTGTGGACGTCTGGGTAACATACTTGCTGGGCTGTGCTAGCTCACATCTGGAATAGCTCCTCAGCACTGAACAGATGCTGGTGTGAAATAGGTCACTGTAGCAGGAGAGCACGAGAACACGCGCATTTCTTCATTCTTGCAGTGACAGCCATTGCGTTTTACTCATGCTAATTGAGAAAATGTCTCGTCCTCTCTGAAATAAGAATACACGCGTGATAGCAGGCCTTGGCAGCATCTAGGGGTAAAAATCAGACTAGCTCCAGAGGACTCCTACAACACCATCTCCACAGTGCAAACAAATAACTCTCAGTATTAAGCAGTGGCATTGGGGGAAGGGCAAGGGTAAGAGTGCTTAGGGCTCGAATGCAGACATTTCTGAGTGCCTTCGTGGTTGCAGACACCCAGAAGGATGCTAACTCATGGGGTGCATCAGTCTTGTGAAGGGAGAAGTCACTGAGACAAGAAAAACGAGCAGCGTGAGGACAGGAAGCAGTGACATTCAGTGAGTCCTTGTCACCAGCCGTCATTAGCATGCAAGCCTGCTGTTAGTTTTCCATGCTTTATTTGATTTCCTTGACCAAGCAGGGAGCCTTTGGAGCAGTTAATATCACACGAGTTATTGTTTCTTTCTGGAACAGTTAATATCACACAAGTTATTGTTTCTTTTTGGAATGCCTTATATTATTTTTAGTGTCAGTGAGATCCTTCTCTGTCCCCCTGTACCTCCAAAATTTCAAAGAGAATCAAAGAAAGCATATCTGTCCCAGAGGTAATGGAGTGACTCAGTGATAATCTATGAAGGGATGATTTTAAATTTCACGTCTCATGCAAGAGGTGATTTTTATGTGGAAACTGTAAGAACTGGCCTCGGGGATAACCAGATAATTATCCCTCAAACAGCAGGGATAGATTCCAGGGGGATTATAGCCGAAAACCGGCATGGATCAGCTTTGCCCCTGGGAATTCTGGTCGCCACAGTGGAACACATAGCAACTGATTTCGCTGCGTGGAACACATTCGCTTCTACCTCTGCAGGGCACCCACTGGAGACCTGTGTCTCAAAAGGCAGGTGAGCAGAGATTTCCTGTGCAAGAATTCAGGGCAGGGCTGAGTGAGATTTCTGTTTACAGCAGCAGCAAAAAAAAAAAAAAAAAAAAAAAGTTGCTTTCTTCCCTCTGTTCCCAGAGGTGCTCACTGATGAATCAGACGAAACCCATTAGTCCTTAAGGCACAAGTGCCATGACACCCCCAGCCCGAACCATCATTGTCCCCACTGTGCTCAGAGCCTGGGCACCCTCCCCACCTAAGCTCTGAAAAGGTCTCAGAGCTTCCAAGGGACAAGAGAGCAAAATAATATTCTACTGTCTTCACCTCAGTTAAAACTCTCTGTTTTTTTCTTCGAGCAAAACAGTCCTTAGCATTTCCTTTTAAGCATTTTGTGGCTGTTTCTTTTTTCCTCTGGGAAAATTTAGATGCAAAAGCACAAAGTTTTGTAATCTGCTGGAGGAAGAGGCTTATATGAGCCTAGAAAAGTCTAGCCGGTGGAATTGGGAGGGATTTTTTTCCAGGTTGATTCTTTGTTTTGTTTCTTTTGTTTGTCTATGTCTTTTTCTCTGTGTCTGTAGGTGTGTAAATACATTTCTGTTTATATACAGCAGTGTTTATTCTTTTGATCCCTTCCTCTCTTGGAGAATGCTCTTGATAAGGTACCTTCTGATCTCTTAATGTGTCTTCATTCTAGGAGATTTTTCTGGTGTACTACATGGTTGACTGCCTGCTTCTACAATACTTGAAATTCTCACTTCCTTTAGATCCTGAGATGTCTCTGACTCCTGGTTCTTCCTGCTTATCTCTTATGAACTTGTACACAGTAACAAACAAATGTTTAGAAACTGATGGGAGGGACTTTAGGTATTATCTACTTCCACCCCTTCAAATCTCAAACGAGGAATTAGAGGACTTATATTTCTGTGTCTCTTCTTTAACAAACTCCTTGAAAGGTAGTTTTAAGGTGGTAAAGATTAAGCACGGATTGTTGCCTTGAATTCCCATCCAGTTGAGAAGCAAACACAGGAGTCGGACAAATGGAGCACATACCATAAGGTTTATTTATCAGTATGACTGAATTGGAGACTATGGCTTACATCTGTGACCACATGGGCTTCTTAATACGGCCCCTTTGATATAAACTGACCCTTCAGTTACAGGTGGAGCTAGACAGTCGCAGTCTTGCCCAGCTGTGGCAGGCTGTTGAAGGCAAGATGAATAGGAGGTCCCGTGCCTCCTGTGATCTTAAAGAAGGAAGATGATGAGCTGGACAAGCTCAGTAACTTTGCCCAAACATAAAAATCAGATAAATTACTCCTTTTCAAGGAGAAGGAAATGGGAAGGCAGAGACTGTATCTTCTTGTGAAGTTGATGTTCCCTTAACCTCTGTGGAAACACGAGGAATGGGGGTGAGGAGGTGGGGATAAACATTCATCGCCAGTAGGAATCGTGGAACCATTTTCCTAAGGACATCTGGCCCAAAATATAAAGTAAGGTTGCAGCGGGAACAGTAGGATCCTTCTTGGCTTTTGCGCGTTTGCTAATACCTTCTCACCATGCTTCTCATCACTGCTTCCTCCACTCCCACCCAGGTGGCCACTGAAGACTTCCTGCTCAAGCCATCTGTCATCCACACACATAGTCTCAGTAATGAGTGTGAATGGAAGATACTCATTCATTGTAACCAATCACAGTCTGTTCTTCCCTGGTCCTTTCCCGCAGTGAATTTGCTCTCAGTGATGTCTCACTTTTCTCTGCACCCCATCTCCCCAACTTGTAAAACCCATCATCTCTGTTTAATTTTCATCCCACTTGGTACACCCCTGGTGGTCCAGTGGTTAAGACTTTGCCTTCCAATGCAGGGGGGTTGCGGGTTCGATCCCTGGTCAGGGAGCTATGATCCCACATGCCTCGTGGCCAAAAAACCAAAACATAAAACAGAAGCAATATTGTAACAGATTCAATAAAGACTTTAAAAATGGTCCACATCAAAAAAACCTTTAAAGTACATTTTTCATCCCCGTTGACCATTATGAGACACTAACATGATTGATACTCCTTCTTATTTTAACTTTTTAATGCCTTTGGCCTCTTAAGTCTTTGATATGTTATTCTTCCCCAAAGCCTTTCTACACGGTTCTTTTCTTATCTCCTTTTCTTGTCTTTTATTAGGTCCTCTTTATCTATCCATGGCTTCCACTGCTACCTACATACAGATAATTCCCAAATGACTACCCCCTTCAGCCCTAACCGCTTTCCCAAGCTCTAGGACCAGATTTCCCAACTTTCTGGTTTCTTTTGGGGCACATCTTACTGGAACTTTGAAATCTGAGCATCTCCAAATGAAACAAACTACATCTCACAAAACAGTCTGCTTTGATTTCTCATCCCCTGTCTTGGTTAACATCATCACTATTCCCTTTGCCTCCTAACCTGACAAACTCTGAAGGTATCTCATTTTTATTCAGTGTGTCCAAACTGTGCTGGGTACTAAGAAAACAGAGACAAATTAAGACAAGGTTCCTGCTCTCAACAATTGCAGATGTTGGGCTTCCCTGGTGGCGCAGTGGTTGAGAGTCCGCCTGCCGATGCAGGGGACACGGGTTCGTGCCCCGGTCCGGGAGGATCCCACGTGCCGTGGAGCGGCTGGGCCCGTGAGTCATGGCCGCTGAGCCTGCGCGTCCGGAGCCTGTGCTCCGCAACGGGAGAGGCCACAACAGTGAGAGGCCCGCGTACCGCAAAAAAAAAAAAACAAAAAAAAACAAAAAAACACAGTTGCAGATGTTAATTTAAACTGATGAGAAGTTTTCCTTGGGGGATGAGGACTGGTGGTAGATGAAGCTGAGCGAGAGCAGCAGAGGCCAAATGGAGGAAGACAGGGTCTGTACCGCTAAGGAGCTTGCCCTTTCTACTCCAAGTAAGAGACTTTAATAAAGAGGCATTGTCTCAATATGCTTCTCCACGTGGGAATACCAGGGGGCTCTTCCTCTGCTGAGAGTCTCACTGGGAGTGGCTTTTACCCAAGCCTGTGGGTTACAAGGAAATCAAAGCTTTCAAGAAGGCCTGTGAGCCAAAGCAAAGGGGATTAGGAGAACAGAAAAATTATTCTCTAATTAATAATTGGTCAATTGATTAATGAAGATGTCCTGGGTGAACATCTGGGGTCTTTCTATCTTTCCTTCTTTCTATCTTTCCTTCTTTCTGTCTACTCATTGATTCATCCAACCAGCCAGCCAGTGAGCATCCCTACTTACCTACCTACCTACCTACCTACCTACCTACCTACCTGCCATGCATCCATCCATCCATCCAGTCTATTTATCTGTCTGCTGTGGCTGGTTTTTATAAGTTGTATGCCATGCTTCATAAGTGAGCCCAATAAGAATAAAGAACCAGGGATGAGAAGGGCAGACGTGATCCAACACAATTATAGAAAAGGTCATTTTAAAGCAATGTGGTTTGGAAAAGGCTGAGGATGGAGGCAGGAAGACCTCTGAAGCAACTATTGAAGTATTATTATTGATTATTTTAATAAATACTTACTGATTGCCTTACATGTGCTATAAGCCCTGGAGGTTTGACAGGCCTGCACCCGTAGTGAACAGCGTGAAATCAGTAGGTTGCACTTTCCTACCGTCCCCAGCCTCGGAACGCTTCTCAATGCAGTCCCCTGGGCTGCCACTACGAGTAGTCCAAAATTGGCTTTAGCAATGGAGTCTGTTTGCCTTCCTCTGTCTAATTTCATCAATAAAATGAGTTTTATAAACTTAATGATCGTGGTGATGAAAGTAATGATTATACTAATAATGGATCCAAGTCAACAAATTCATGTGGGAGGTTGAATTTTGGCAGACCCAGAAAAACCCAACTCTGGAATTTTCGGGCCTGCTCCAGGTAGAGTGGCCAAGGCTAGAACTAATGACCGTATCTGGAGGCATTGTTTTCAGAGCTTGGTTCTTTCTTATTTGTGCTGCCCTCTCTTCTGTCAGCTCGTGGTCTGACCTGACCCTCAGAACCTCAGCTGGAGTGGGCTGGTCTGACAACACCGGTCCGGGAGGAGTTTATCGCGCTGACATTGGTTTTGGTGAAAGTGTGGTTTTTCTCTTTCTTAGGGACAGAAATGGCCAGAGGATTCTCGGCCTCCCTTCCAAAGGCACCCTGACATGTTTGTTAAGGATAGCTCTTCCTTGTCAAAGGCTGAAATTTTAATTCAGATTTTGGGTATTCGTAACATACATCATTCTCCATGGACAGTGAGTGAAGTTCCAGCTGTTACAGAAGGTTTCATGCAAATCAGGGAATGGGGAAAATGGTTTGTGGATTATCCTTTTGAGGCAAAGCATTTATCTGACACCTTTGATCAAAATATTGTGGCTGTAAGTATATTCTATCCAATTTAACTCAAGTGTATAAATAATAGTGCCGATTGTCAAAGAATGAAAAAGAGGAGTGTTACTCTATCACAAAGAAAAATCCATCACCTAGGGATTTTTCTTATTTTGTCTTGAAAGTACAACTGATCAGGATTTTTATAGTAGGGAAGCATTTTCTGTGGTTTTGAGAGACCCAAAGTAAACATTTTCAAATGTCAGAAAGCTTTAAAACCCAAATAGACTATGTTCTCATTAGAAAGCAGACTGGCTAGAATTCACAAATTGAAATATCCTGTAAATATTTATTGTAAACAAGACAACAAGGAAAGGCATGTAGGTAATTCAATAAAAATCAAGCTCTGGGTTTCTAGCTTTTAAAATCAAAGATGTTTGAGGTTCCATAGCCATACCCTGACTCATGTTATCACAATTTATGAATCTACTTTATAAATCCTGTTTCTCTTCCTTGCGGTCTGACTGTAGGAAGGAAGCACAGTAGACGTGTAGATTAAGTACTAATCCTTTCTCTAACAAGGTACTTATCTCTCTGAACCTCAGTTTCTCTCCTCTAAATTCGGGATATTTTGATTCTCATTCTACTTTTTATAAATATATGTAGATTAATTATTTATTGGGCCATATCTAGACAGGGGTAAAATTAACTTTAGGAATTATATTTATCATTTCAGGCAATTTTAACCTTTTTTTTTTTTTTTTAAACAAAGTACCTCTTGGCAAGCAGTTTATTTATTGGGTATAATTTTGTCCATTTTAAAGCATATTAGACATTTAAAACTATTGTAGAATGATTAGATGAAAGGGATAGAACTCATTGGACTGCAGATCGCATGATTTTTGAAGCAATAATAGAGGTTAAAATATTATAAATTAATAGTGACATGGTGAAAAAGCCTTTGATGCTGATTTTCTATTAAAATGTGCTACTTTGCTAACTCTTCAGAGTTAAGTGTAAGGAATGTGCCCTGATATTGACTTCCTATTAAAGATCTAGTTATTACATGGTTTTTATTCCAAGTTTCCAGGCCACTAATTACACTGTCAGATTTTAGTTGTATCTTTCTTGCTTCACCTTTTCTGGTGAGTTTCAAAAAGTGCTTGGAAAAACCAATCAGGAATTGACATGGAGGTACTTTGCTCAGATTATGAATAAACAGGTTCATTTCCCAGATGAAATCACTTTTTCCATTAGCCGTTTCTAATTCTAGGAGATCAGATCTTCTGCTCATTCTTACTCTAAATGATCTGGGCCCGGTCACTGAAAAACTAATTATGGACAGGACTTTAGTGATAATTGGCACAATAAAACAACTCCAGTAATAATGGCATGTCCTTGCACTTTACAGTATTTCGTAAAACATTTTCACACACCTGAATGTTTAAACTCACCTTATTTAGAATATAAGTATAGTTTACTACATTACTAAATATTCAGAGTTGTGTACCTTTTCTCCTGAGAGTGGAAACGTCTTTTAATTATTCTCCTATCAAGTGATACCAGTCCAAACAACACTAAGTTCCTGGAGTTCTTAGCTTCTAGTTTTAGCTCTTTGTCTTTCAGAAATAATAGTTTACTCCCCATATAACCAAAGTTCCTTCTGTACAGCTGCACATAGAAGGACTTGATAGATATGCTATTGCCACTGAAAAGAACAATTTGTATATTCCGAACCCAGAAATAAAATACATTTATTCACCTGGGGTGTTCATCTTCTTTAGAAATACTAGTAGAATAGAATTCATGTGGTATAATAAGTATAAAATTCTCCGACCCATGCATTGATGGTTTGCCCTAAAATGACCATACCCAAAACGTTCAAAACGCCTAAACTTTGTGGAGAAGTTCATTGAGTTTGACTCCTTGTGACTGTGGAATAAGCATCCTTTCTAAGAAATCAGTATGACCTCATAGAGAAATTTGGTCTTATTATTTTAAGAATAAAGAAATCTAGTGTCAAGTATAAACTGGCCTATTAATCCATGCTAATAAATGACAAAGGGGGAAAAAAATGTAAACCTTAAGCTCTCCAGAGCAACTTACTTACATTCCACATTTGTATGAGAAGGCATGATTTTGGTAAGTAAACACATTTAGTTGAAACTCAGCTTAGAAAAGCGGGCATTTCTCAATTTTCCTATTCTTAATTATCATCATCATGCATGGTGATTATAAACGTTAAGTTTTAAAAAAGAGGCCAACAAATAAAGTAGAAAATTTTCTTTAAAAGTTATACTAGGTGAGATTCATTTCCATCCATCAGTGGCTTTGTTTGGCTTTTCAGAGTCATCCTAAGGGACATTTACTAGGATGGCGTTTTGGGGGTTATTTTGTTTTTAACCTAAATCTTAGTGATACGTCAGCAGTTGTCTTCATTCCCCTGGTCTTGCTTTGTACGTAGGGCACCCTTGGAATTTCTGCTATTGCCAGTTGATTTTGTCCCAAGTGCTAATTTGGAAACTCGCAGGCAAATAAGGGAAAAGAGGCATCTAGCTTTCCGTTAACTAAGTCAGGCTAAAATTCTGCTGAAGATGAGTTGAAATCCCCCCTCCCCCCCACCCCCCCGCCTCCCCAGATTGTGTCTTCATGGGTACCGGACCTGTGAGCACCTAGTTACCCTTCACTCACCCAACCCTTTCCCTTTCCTCCCATCAGGCTCTTGGGATCCCAAGGCCCCCTCCTGGATCCCTGAGTGAGACCCGTTGGCTGTGGGCATTTCTGAGGTCCCGACCTCACGCATTCTGTGTGAGCAGCTGAGGAGCTGCTAAACCCCTGGCAGGCGCTGCGAGCGAAAACCACGGCAGAGGAAAGGGGGACATGTGGGCTTGATGTCCAAAGCTGGAACTCGAGGTCACTTTTTGTTGAGGAAGCATCGTCCCTGGCACTTTCCCCTTCACTCAGCTCCAGCCTCGTTGGCCGTTTTGTGCTGGGAACACACCAAGCCTTTCCCAGCCGCCGCAGCTTTGCTCTGATCATTCTCTCTGCCCGGAACTTCCTGCTGCTGCTCTTCTGTCTCCTCATTCAGATGTCATCTGATGTCACTTCCTCAGAGTGCCCTTCCACCCCATGACAGCTCTTGCTTTTACCGTCTCCACGGTGCTTTTCACTGTCCCACTGAGCCTCCTTCATCCATTGGTTTATTCTTATGCTCTGTGCCCGTCACTCCTCCCTCCCCGACACTGAACTACAAGCCCCGTGAGTGTGGACACCTCATGTCTCTCTGATCATGACCTTCACCCCTCTCTTAGGAGAGCCGCGCACTGGTGGTAGGCGGTCCTCAAATGTCGAATGAACGAATGCACGAATAAATGAACGCACGAATGAATGAATGAGCCGGATGGTAGTCTTCCAACTCTGCCTTAGCAGCTTTTATCGCCAGGGGCTGCAGGGACCAGCCTGGAAAGTTCTCCGTCCTTTATGGCAGGGTTTCTGTGGGACAGGCATTTCTTTTTTCAAACATTTGCCCTAGAGATAAACTTCGGGAACGCAGCTTTCCTTTCTTCTGTTAGGGATTAGCTCTCCTTCTGAGATAACCGTTGATCCAGTTTATTCCTTGAGAGCAAAGAGTAAGGCAACATTTTCTTATTTAAACAAGCAGAGTTGAGCTGTCTGAGAGGTTAACTGCTCGGCAGTCTACGTTTTTAAAGTTGTCTCCTTCTTCTGTCTCAGTGCCCCTTTTGTTGCGCTCACACTGGCTTACTCGTGGTCGCTGAGGTGGTGGATGTTTTAAGGCTCTTCCCTGCCTTCGGAACGCACACACTTGTCTTTGGTTATCTTAGGGCTCCTTCTCAAGTCCTGCTTGTTCCTTGCTGCATTACTTGACTGATCCTTTGGGGCTCCCCTTTCTGTGGTCACATAGTACTTAAGTAAGGCTTGTTGGATTTTATCATACTCTGCTTATATTGCTCGCTGGTCTCATTGTTATTAACAGACCATGTTTATTTAAGACTTGCCACGTGCCAGGCGTCATAACTCCTTTACCTGTATAGGAGTCCTGTGACGTAGCTGCTCTTATTATTCTGACACACTGTACTTATCGGTATCTTACAGATAAGGATTCTGAGCCCCGGAGGTTAACTGGCTATCGGTGACACAGTGAACAATTCGGGGGTCAGGATTTGCACCTTGTCGCCAGCTCCCCACTTGCACAAGTACAGGCGAGCTCGTTGTTGGCTGGACTCCTGCCCTGTCATTCTGTGCATACCAGTGGCAAGTCCGGTCAACGCCCTACAGGGAGCACACCCTCAATAACCCATGTCAGTGGTGATGATGAGGGAGAGGATGCAAAACCCTGGAATATAAGATCTGGGTGAATCACTGGGAGGATGGAAAAGGAATCCTAGGAAGTTGCTGGATTTATTTTATCAAATGAATTCTCTTCTTTTCGCCCCCGACTCTTCCCAAAATTGTTGGTAAGGAAGGAGGGGGAACAAATAAATGTTTACTGCCTTTTGAGTGACCTCTAGGTAAAAGGAGCGGGCACTTTTGGGTCAGGTTCCCGTCTGAGGATAAGGCAAGAGGCTGCCAGGTGAAGGTGACCCCTTTGTAGGGACCTCTGTGACTCTGTGACAATTGAGGGAGTTTCTATCAATTAGTCCTAGTCCTGGTGACCTTGCTACCTGAGATAAGCTTCACACCTGAATAAAGCAGGTCACAGTTCGCACCATGCATACAGTACAGCCGCTGATGTATTGTTTAACGCATCTAATTTTCTAGAAGACTGCCTCCTACTCCAGAACAAAACTAAAGCCAGACAAATGAAAAATTAGGAGAAGTATTTGTAATACATACGACAGATGATGGGCTAATTTCCTTGCTAAACAAGGGGCTCCTGTGTTTGCATCAATAAACGGTAACAGCCCAGTAAAAGAAAATAAGTAAAGAATGTGAATGGTTAGTTCAAAGAAAAATACAGTAGCCAAGAAACATGGCCTCATTAATGATGAAAGGAAAAAAAAGTTAAAATACGATGGTATTTTTCACTCGTCAATTGAAAACAGTTTAAACAGGTGGTGTTACCTAGTGATGGTGAAAAGTTTTCACACTGTTAGAAGGAGTGTTGATTGGCAAGGTGTTTTTTGCAAGAGTTTTGGTCTATCTGTACAAAATATGCAGCTCTAACTGCAGGAAAGCATATTGCATTTTCTTTTGTAACAGTTAAAACTTGGAAGTAACCTGAAAGTATATGAATAGGAATACAGGTGTTTATAGTGACCTGTTCAGTAAGTTACAAAGCACCTGTTAAAAATAGCAAGTCAATCTATGACAATGATACGGACCAATGCTGCAGGGATTTCATATACAGTTGAGCATATCTGAAGAAACTAGCAAATGTTTCCATATAGTTTAAGCATGTACCAGCAAATATGCACATGTGCAAATCTGCAGATATATATGCTTTTGTATGCATGGGCTGTACATGAAACTGTTTTGGTTATTATCTCTAGAAAGCGGGACTCTGGTCGTTGGGAAGCCTTTATTTCTTGGTTAGTCTTTTGAACTAGTTGAAATTCTTACTTTAATCATATACTAGTTTTGAAGAAAAACCCCAGTTAGAGTATATTTAAAGGACTTTGTTAAAGGAGAATATATTTCAGCATTTTTAGAAAGTTACTTACAGCGAAGACCTAGATATTTTTTCTTGTGGTCCATGCTCCTGGCCTGTTGTGATTCCTGTTAGAAATTAAGATTTTCTTTGTTATACATTCTAAGAGCCATACATTTTGCTAATCTCTCGCTCCCGCCACTGTTCTGGACGGTTCCCTTCCTGCTGTATTACCTTTGGCTACTGACTTGAAGGAGGAAATTCCACGTATTCTCTGCAGTTATGATTCTTATTCTCTTGTTCACGATTCTGGATATGTATGATTTGTGATACTTTATTATACCTCAAGAACCATAGAGGAAGCATATTTAAGTAAGTATTCCTTTTCAGAAGCTGTTTTGAACTGACTGAGAGACAGTGAGATCTAAGTCTGCAGAATCTGCAGTGGGTTTGGGGTCCACAGATTTAAAATCTCCCCGAATCTGTGTTTTCGCCCATGCTGTGCAGAAAGTAAGCTTGTGCACAGAATACTGCATTCCGGTGTGGTTTATAAACAGCCAAAGGACAAAACTGGTTTTTATTAAAGGAGAGAATTGAGCACTGAAAATGAGAAAAAATAAAAATAAAAACATCAAGTAAGGGTGCATCGGTTTGGAGGAGGTATTTTTGTGGCCTGGGACCCTTGCACATTTAAGGAATCAGCAGGCCAGATGGTGGGTCTCACTCTTAAGTGCCGTCCCCCTGCTCCCCTAGACCAGCACAGCTGAATTCCACTGAGACTTGCCAGTGGGCCAGATGTGCGTGAGTCTACCAGATTTAGCTGAGCGAGTGGTGCAGTGAACTGAAGAAGTGTCCTCAGTAACACACGTATGCGCTGTTTGTGGCACCTTCTACGTAATGGAAGCCAAATAGTTGAGAGAAGAGGGCAAGGGCTGGGAGGCTGGAAACAAGAGAAGTTTCCTCATGTTGCTTTTGTCCTCTTTAAGGGGACGAAGTGTGGTTAGAGGATAGAAGTAGATGATGAAGTGGCAGAAGAGAAATGCTCTTTAATCAGAAAGATCTCTCAGTCCCCAAGACTGTATTGACCAGCTGGTAAAAGGAAGTTCTGCTACATGAAAACATTAAAAAAAGAAAATCCAACAGTTTTCTTATAAAAATCGACTTCTCTTTAATCTTTGTGATTTCCCACCTATAATTCACCAGAATGATCCATTTTGCCCTTCAGCCGGAAGAGTGGAGAAAAAAAAAAAAGGAATGAAAAATAATGAATTGTCCGACCTATTTAATGTTGAAAGGCGGAAGTGTGTCCTTGTCACAGAGGCAAAAATAAATAAATGAAAGCTTGTCAGAGTAACTAAGGCAAATCAGTGACTAACTCACTGCGATCAGTGATAGAAACGCTGGACTTTCCCTGCTGCCGACACAAACCCAGACCCATCCTGGAAATATTCTGGCTCCCTCAGTGTGGTGCTGGAACCCTGGTCCTGCCGGCTCACCCATCCAGCCGTGCTCGGCCTCGAGGAAGTGAACAACAGACTAATTGTTCTCCAGTTCACTGCTGCTTGAGCAAGGACACTCAGAGGGACAGTTCACACTGGAGACGGGGCAGAATGCTCCCAGCCGGTCAAGCCCTGGCATTGATGCAACGGCTGATGGCCTTTCTGCTGAAAAAGTGACAGCAGTTAGCAAGGTGCCTGTGGAAAGTGGAAAGGGCAGCTGCCAACTCGAAGCCTAGCAAAGTCATTTCCTGTTCTCCCCGGAGGTACCCAAATCAGCAGATGCTGCCTTATTGACAACTCAGCACCACGTTGGTTTCCCAGCCCTCAGAACGTGACACAGACGCAGCCTTCCAAGTAGCGTTGCCCAGGAGGATGGCTCTCACAGACAGGACCCCTTCAGCTCTTCTCCTTGTTGTGATTTCTTGCAGCGGGACACGGGGCCTAGATTTGCTGGAATTTCACAGGGCAGGGGATATGGGTGATGGTGGAAGGATATCAGTTCTAGTAAGTCTTCTAGGCCCCATCAGGTGTGACCTCCTAACCAACAGTTTCCCTATATCTTGTTTCTTGCCATTCCTGTTTTTTCTGTGTATGTCCACAAAATGAATCTTTTGCTTTCAGCCCAGCTCTTTAAGCTGTTGGAACCTGACAGGTTTAACTGTAAAGCATCTTAGGATATGATCCTCGCCAGTGACAGGTGAGGTGGGAGGAGGGTGCTATTTCTAGCACTTAGTGAAGCTCTGGAAGCTGTGTGACACCAGATTGTGTTTAGGACCAGATCAAAGCCACTGTGCTTCTCATCTCAGCCACCTTTGTCCCTCCTGGCACGGAAGCCGTCCGCACAGGGGTCCTCTCGCATACACTCATTTCTGTTTCTTCTGCAAGAACCATCCTGCCAGTGCCCCTTCCCTGAAGTTGTGGTTTGCTCCTAGGTCTTCTGAAAGCTCAGACTTCTTTATACAACTCTGGCTGTATATGAAACTTGCCTCTTCTGTAGAGAGGATATCCTCCCTGTGCAATTTCTACGCCCCAAATGCTCCTGGACTTGGAGATGGTATGAGCGTCTCCTGACTCTCCATTTCTTCTCCCATCTTAAGTAGAAAACTTTCTCACCTTGAGTTCCAGGCAATCCTGCCACTGCCCTTCCTGGTCATTTGGGTGGACTTTTCTATCCTTATCCGCTCTGATAAGTCATGTAAATCTTCTGCTTTACAGCGGACTGTGTGCTCTCACTGGCTTGCCCTTGCTTGTTGGAATATTTGTTGTTTTCTTTTTTCACCCACTCACATCCTGTCTCACTCAACTCTCTTACCTTTTCCCCTAGTCCTTTCCTTGAAAACTCCTGCCAATAGAGATTTCTTCTTTAAATTTTACTGTAGCCCCTCTTTGGCCCATAATTAGATGCAGTGATTGTGACAGTTGACTATTATTTTGTATTGTAATTTAAATCCTGTAATGCTGTGTAACTTGTCGATGTTGTGTGCCTTCCGGATCTATTTAGATTGTCGAGCTCTTTGAAGAGAGAACCTTCTGGGAACTTTCTTCCATATAATTCTCATCAAACCTATGTCTGATATTTAAGTGTCTGGTAAGTGTTTGTGGAATGTAAGAAAGAATTAATCAATCATGAATAGTATCTTAAGATGTTAGGGAGCCTGGCCTTCTTTTGTTGCTGGTTTGCCAGCTGTGGCCTTTCCTAAACAAATTTCCTGATGTGAACTCTCAGTTTTAACTTGCCATGAGATTTGAGAGAGCTACTGTAAAGTCATTTGAGCTTGTAAGAAAAAAAAAGTGTTTTTAACTAAACGTTATAAGTACAAAGTAAAAGTTTGTAGTAGAATCAAAGTAGTGTCTATATTCACCGTCATCTCTATAAATAAGGAGATATAGTGTCCTTCAGGGAAAACCTAATGTTCCCCATTTCAGTTACTACAGAATGTTTCTTTTGTCTTTTGCTACTTACTAGGAAAGAAACACAATTAGTTCTATGGTTAAAACAATTGGACAACTAAGCCTAGTAACTGTTTTTAGTTGCTTGCTTGTTTTCTTGGAAGCATCAAAGAGAACAGGGAAGGTTAAAAGTTTAGGAAAAAATACTATTATTTATGCCTCATGATACAGTTAGAGCTGACCCTGGGACACTTTTTGTTGTGCTTTGAACATCCATTGGCATCAAAGTACTTTTCATTTGAAGAAACCATTCGTAAATGAGAGTATTTTAAGTAACGGGAGATTTGGGAAGATGGAAAACTCTTAAGTGTGGGAGGAGGTGGGCTATAACTGCTGAGCCTTTCTCTGCTTTGATTCCTCTGCTCTGTGCTGTCTCTATCAAGCAGTATGTCATCCTGAGCTGCAGTGGAGCAATTCATACATATTTACCAGTTGCAGATTATAAATGTGCAGCCCGGAGAGTAGCACTGTTCTTTGTCTTTCTGCTTTTCTTTCTGCACTAATGATTTAAAAACTCCTAACACATTCAGAATCTGGAGGCTGATTTTGTTACTTGTCATTTCCTTTGCACGCCAATTAAGTCTTTGTAATTTAAATGGAATTTTATTTTCCAGTTTAGAAGCTTCTAAGTAGGTAGACTGAGGTTTTCTCCATCCTGTCCGGGCTTTGATATAATGAGTTATTAAGGTACTAGGAGAAAATATTGATTCTGCTAATAGCTTCTGCCTTGCCACATAATGTTTTACATTTTCCTCAGCTGAAAGACCATATTCCCTTTCTCCTCATCTGATTGACCATAAAGGCTTTGGCCTTTCCTCTGCAATTATCTCACTTATCAAAGCGGTGGGAAAAGTCAAGTACAGACTGATTAGTGAAGGGAACATGTCTAAATAGAGCACTTTAAATAATACAAAGAAGTACAATCCAGTACTGTGAAATTAGCAAAGTTGGGTACAAAGTAAAGAAGCAAGCGTTGAGAATACCAGTCGTTGAGGACACATGTACTACTGATGGCAGTTGTCCTTTGTATGATTATTAAGACACAGATAGGGTGATGTAATAATAGCACTTTTCCCCCATAGCTTCTCTCCCTGATCCTAGTTTCTGTTTACTTTCGAAAGATTTGAGATATTAGTGGGTTTGAGTTTATTGTAGATTTACTTTTCAGAGTTTAGTACCTCGAGTTACCTACGTTTAGGAATATATCATTCAACACGAGCTCTTGGGTATAAAGACATGTTAAAAATGCAAGTATCATTTTGTTATAGATAAAGCTACTTTGTACTTTCAGAATGTCTTAGAAGTCTTACTTATTGCCAAGGTATAATTAGCCCAATTTTGAAAATTAAAAAAAAAATGCTAGAAAATGAACAAATGGGACTATATCAAACTAAAAGCTTCTGCGTGGTGAAGGAAACCATAATCACAGTTAAAAGGCACCCTAGGGCTTCCCTGGCGGTGTATTGGTTAAGAATCCGCCTGCCAACGCAGGGGACACGGGTTCGAGCCCTGGTCTGGGAAGATCCCACATGCCTCGGAGCAGCTAAGCCCGTGCACCACAACCACTGAGCCTGTGCTCTAGAGCCTGCGCACCTAGAGCCCGCGTGCCTAGAGCCCCTGCTCTGCAACAAAAGGAGCCCCTACAATGAGAAAACCGCAACGAAGAGTAGCGCCCACTCGCTGCAACTAGAGAAAGCCCACGTGCAGCAACAAAGACCCAGTGCAGCCAAAAATAAATAAATAAAATAAATAAATTTATTTTAAAAAAAGTCACCCTACTGAATGGGCGAAAATATTTCCAAATCGTATATCCAATAAGGGGTTTATATCCAAAATATATAAAGAACCCATACAACAACAACAACAAAATAAACAAAAACCTGATTTTTAAAAACAGGGGAGGGACCTTCAAGATGGCGGAGGAGTAAGACATGGAGATCACCTTCCTCCCCACAGGTATATCAGAAATACATCTACATGTGGAACAACTCCTACAGAACACCTACTGAACGCTGGCAGATGACATCAGACTTCCCAAAAGGCAAGAAACTACCCACGTACCTGGGTAGGGCAAAAGAAAAAAGAAACAACAGAGACAAAAGAATAGGGACGGGACCTGCACCTCTGGGAGGGAGCTGTGAAAGGGGAAAAGTTTCCACACACTAGGAAGCCCCTTCACTGGTGGAGATGGGGGGTGGGCAGGGGGGAAGTTTCGGAGCCACGGAGGAGAGCACAGCAACAGGGGTGCAGAGGGCGAAGCGGAGAGATTCCCGCACAGAGGATCGGTGCCGACCAGCACTTACCAGCCCGAGAGGCTTGTCTGCTCACCCGCCAGGACAGGCGGAGGCTGGGAGCTGAGGCTTGGGCTTTGGTCAGAGAGCAGGGAGAGGACTGGGGTTGGCTGTGTGAACACAGCCTGAAGGGGGCTAGTGCGCCACAGCTAGCCGGGAGGGAGTCCGGGAAAAGTCTGGAGCTGCCTAAGAGGCAAGAGACCATTGTTTCGGGGTGCACGAGGAGTTGAGATTCAGAGCACCGCCTAAACGAGCTCCAGAGACAGGCAGGAGCCGCAGCTATCAACACGGACACCAGAGACGGGCATGAAATGCTAAGGCTGTGGCTGCAGCCACCAAGAAGCCTGTGTGCAAGCACAGGTCACTCTCCACACCTCCCCTCCTGGGAGCCTGTGCAGCCCGCCACTGCCAGGGTCCTGTGATCCAGGGACAACTTCCCCGGGAGAACACACGGTGCGCCTCAGGCTGGTGCAACATCATGCCGGCCTCTGCCGCTGCAGGCTCGCCCCGCATTCCGTACCCCTCCCTCCCCCAGGCCTGAGTGAGCCAGAGCCCCCAAATCAGCTGCTTCTTTAACCCCGTCCTATCTGAGCAAAGAACAGACGCTCTCCAGCTACCTACACACAGAGGCGGGGCCAAACCCAAAGCTGAACCCCAGGAGCTGTGCGAACAAAGAAGAGAAAGGGAAACCACTCCCAGCAGCCTCAGGAGCAGCAGAATAAATCTCCACAATCAACTTGATGACCGCTGCCTCTGTGGAATACCTGAATAGACAACGAATCATCCCAAAACTGAGGAGGTGGACATTGAGAGTAACTGTAGACTTGGGTTTTGCTTTCTGCATCTAATTTGTTTCTGGTTTTATGTATATCTTAGTTTAGTATTTAGAGCTTACCATCATTGGTAGATGTGTTTAATTTGGTTGCTCTCTTCCTTTTTATATATATATATGTGTGTGTGTATATATATATATTTCTTTTTCTCCTTTTGTGAGTGTGTACATGTATGCTTGTTTGTGTGATTTTGTCTGTATAGCTTTGCATTTACCATTTTTCCAAGGGTTTTGTCTGTCTTTTTTTGTTTGTTTTTTTAGTATAGTTTTTAGTGCTTGTTAACATTGGTGGATTTGTTTTTTGGTTTGGTTGCTCTCTTCTTTTCTTTCTTTTTTTTAATTACTCTAAAATTTTTAATAATAATTTTTAAAATTTGAATATTTTATTTTTTCTTTCTTTTTTTTCTCCCTTTTCTTCTGAGCTGTGTGACTGACAGGGTCTTGGTCCTCTGGCCGGTTGTCAGGCATGAGCCTCAGAGGTAGGAGAGCCAAGTTCAGGCCATTGGTCCACCTCCCGGCTACACATAATACCAAATGGAAAGAGCTCTCCCAGAGATACCCATCTCAACGCTAAGACCCAGCTCCACTCAGTGACCAGCAAGCTACAGTGCAGGACACCCTATGCCAAACAACTAGCAAGACAGGAACACAACCCCACCCATTAGCAGAGAGGCTGCCTAAAATCATAATAAGGTCACAGACACCCCAAAACACACCACTGGACATGGTCCTGCCCACCAGAAAGACAAGATGTAGCCTATCCACCAGAACACAGGCACCAGTCCCCTCCACCAGGAAGCCTACACAGCCCACTGAAACCAACCTTAGCCACTGGGGGAAGACATCAAAAACAACGGGAACTATGAACCTGCAGCCTGTGAAAAGGAGATGCCAAACACAGTAATTTAAGCAAAATGAGAAGGCAGAGAAATACGCAGCAAATGAAGGAGCAAGGTGAAAACCCACCAGACCAAAAAAAAAGGAGAGAAAATAGGCAGTCCACCTGAAAAAGAATTCAGAGTAATGATAATAAAGATAATCCAAAACCTTGGAAATAGAATGGAGAAAATAAAAGAAACTTTTCACAAGGACCTAGAAGAACTAAAGAGCAAACAGACAATGATGAACAATGCAATAAATGAAATTAAAAATTCTCTAGAAGTAATCAGTAGCAGAATAACTGAGGCAGAAGAACGGATAAGTGACCTGGAAGATAAAATAGTGGAAATAACTACCGCAGAAGAGAATAAAGAAAAATGAATGAAAAGAATTGAGGACGGTCTCAGAGACCTCTGGGACAACATTAAATGCACCAACATTCTAATTATAGGGGTCCTGGAAGAAGAAGAGAAAAAAAGGGACTGAAAAAATACTTGAAGAGCTTACAGTTGGAAACTTCCTAATATGGGAAAGAAAATAGTCAAGTCCAGGAAGCACAGATAGTCCCATACAGGATAAATCCAAGGAGAAACACACCAAGACACATATTAATCAAACTATCAAAAGTTAAATACAAAGAAATAATATTAAAAGCAGCAAAGGAAAAGCAACAAATAACATACAGGGGAATCCCCATAAGGTTAACAGCTCATCTTGCAGTAGAAAGTCCGCAAGCCAGAAAGGAGTGGCAGGACATATTTAAAGTGTTGAAAGGGAAAAACCTACAACCAAGATTACTCTACCCAGCAAGGATCTCATTCAGATTCGACAGAGAAATTAAAACCTTTACAAACAAGCAAAAGCTAAGAGAATTCAGCACCACCAAACCAGCTTTACAACAAATGCTAAAGGAACTTCTCTGGGCAGGAAACATAAGAGAAGGAAAAGACCTACAATAACAAACCCAAACAATTACGAAAATGGTAATAGGAACATACATATCTGTAACTACCTTAAATGTAAATGGATTAAATCCTCCAACCAAAAGACATAGACTGGCTGAATGGATACAAAAACAAGACCCATATATATGCTGTTTACAAGAGACCAGTTCAGACCCAGGGACACATACAGGCTGAATGTGATGGGATGGAAAAAGATATTCCATGCAAGTGGGAATCAAAAGAAAGCTGGAGTAGCAATGCTCATATCAGATAAAATAGACTTTAAAATAAAGTCTATTGCAAGAGACAAAGAAGGACACTACATAATGATCAAGGGATCAATCCAAGAATAAGATATAATAATTGTAAACATTTATGCACCCAACATAGGAGCACCTCAATACATAAGGCAAATGCTAGCAGCCATAAAACGGGAAATAGACAGTAACACAATAATAGGGGACTTTAACACCCCACTTTCACCAATGGACAGATCATCCAAAATGAAAATAAATAAGGAAACACAGCTTTAAGTGACACATTAAACAAGATGGACTTAATTGACATTTATAGGATATTCCATCCAAAAACAGAAGAATACATTTTCTTCTCTAGTGCTCATGGAACATTTGCCAGTATAGGTCATATCTTGGGTCACAAATGAAGCCTTGGTAAATTTAAGAAAATTGAAATTGTATCAAGTATCTTTTCCGAACACAACACTATGAGACTAGGTATCTATTACAGGAAGAAAACTGTAAGAATAGATACATATGGAGGGTAAACAATATGCTACTAAATAACCAAGAGATAACTGAATAAATCGAAGAGGAAATCATAAAATACCTAGAAACAAATGACAATGAAAACATGATGGCCCAAAACCTATGGGATGCAGCAAAAGCAGTTCTAAGAGGGAAGTTTATAGCAGTAGAATCCTACCTCAAGAAGCAAGAAACATCTCAAATAGAGAACCTAACCTTACACCTAACGCAATTAGAGAAAGGAGAACAAAAGAAACCCAACGTTAGCAGAAGGAAGGAAATCATAAAGATCAGATCAGAAATAAATGAAAAAGAAATGAAGGAAACGATAGCAAAGATCAAAAAACTAAAACCTGCTTCTTTGAGAAGATAAACAAAATTGATAAACCATTAGCCATAGTCATCAAGAAAAAAAGGGAGAAGACTCAAATCAATAGAATTAGAAATGAAAAAGGAGAAGTAACAACTGACACTGCAGAAATACAAAGGATCATGAGAGATTAGTACAAGCAACTATATGCCAATAAAATGGACAACCTGGAAGAAAAGAACACTTTCTTAGAAAAGCACAACCTTCTGAGACTGAACCAGGAAGGAATAGAAAGTATAAACAGACCAGTCACAAGCACTGAAATTGAGACTGTGATTAAAAATCTTCCAACAAACAGAGGTCCAGGACCAGATGGCTTCACAGGTGACGTCTATGAAACATTTAGAGAAGAGCTAATATCCATCCTTCTCAAACTCTTCCAAAATATAGCAGAGGGAGGAACACTCCCAAACTCATTCTACAAGGCCACCATCACCCTGATACCAAAACAAGACAAAGATGTCACAAAGAAAGAAAACTATAGGCCAATATCACTGATGAACATAGACGCAAAAATCCTCCACAAAATACTAGCAAACAGAATCCAACGGCACATTAAAAGGATCATACACCATGAGCAAGTGGGGTTTATCCCAGGAATGCAAGGATTCTTCAATATATGGAAATCATTCAGTGTGGTAAACCTTATTAAAAAATTGAAGGATAAAAACCATATGATCATCTCAATAGGTGCAGAGAAAGCTTTCGAGAAAATTCAACACCCATTTGTGATAAAAACCCTGCAGAAAGTAGGCATAGAGGGTACTTACCTCAACATAATAAAGGCCATATATCAGAAACCCACAGCCAACATTGTTCCCAGTGGTGAAAAACTGAAACCATTTCATCTAAGATCAGGAACAAGACTCGTTTTTCCACTCTCAACACTATTATTTAACATCGTTTTGCCAGTTTTAGCCACAGCAATCAGAGAAGAAAAAGAAATACAAGGAATCCAAGTCAGAAAATAAGAAGTAAAGCTGTCACTGTTTGCAGATGACATGATACTATACACAGAGAATCCTAAAGGCACTACCAGAAAACTACTAGAGCTAATCAATGAATTTGGTAAAGTAGCAGGATACAAAGTAAATGCACAGAATTCTCTTGTGTTCCTATACACTGATGATGAAAAATCTGAAAGAGGAGTTAAGGGAACACTCCCATTTACCACTGCAACAAAAAGAATAACACCTAGGAATAAAGCTACCTAGGGAGACAAAAGACCTGTATGCGAAACTATAAGACACTGATGAAAGAAATTAAAGATTATGGAGATATACCATGGAGATGGAGATATATATACCATGTTGTTGGATTGGAAGTATCAACATTGTGAAAATGACTCTACTACCCAAAGCAATCTACAGATTCAATGCAATCCCTTTCAAACTACCAGTGCCTTTTTTCACAGAACTAGGACCAAAAATTGCACAATTTGTATGGAAACCCATAAGACCGCAAATAGCCAAAGCGATGTTGGGAAAGAAAAACGGAGCTGGAGGAATCAGACTCTCAGGCTTCAGACTGTACTACAAAGCTACATTAATCAAGACAGTGTGGTACTGGCACAAAAACAGAAATATAGATCAATGGAACAGGATATAAAGCCCAGAGATAAACCCATGCACATATGGTCACCTTATATCTGATAAAGGAGGCAAAAATATAAACCCATGCACTTATGGCCACCTTATATCTGATAAAGGAGGCAAAAATAGACAATGGAGAAAAGACAGCCTCTTCAGTGAGTGGTGCTGGGAAAACTGGACAGCTACATGTAAAAGAATGAAATTAGAACATTCCCTAACACCATACACAAAAATAAACTCCAAATGGATTAAAGGCCTAAATGTAAGGCCAGACACTCTAAAACTCTTAGAGGAAAGCATAGGCAGAACACTCTATCACATAAATCACAGCAAGATCTTTTTTGATCCACCTCCTAGAGAAATGGAAATTAAGACAAAAATAAACAAATGGGACCTAATGAACCTTAAAAGCTTCTGCACAGCAAAGGAAACCATAAAGAAGACAAAAAGACAGCCCTTAGAATGGGAGAAAATATTTGTAAATGAATAAAAGGACTGCTGACAGTGGTTTAATCTCCAAAATTTACAAGTATCTCATGCAGCTCAATATCAAAAAAACAAAACAGCTCAGTCCAAAAATGGGCAGAAGACCTAAATAGACATTTCTCCAAAGAAGATATACAGATTGCCAACAAACACATGAAAGGATGCTCAACATCACTAATCATTAGAGTAATGCAAATCAAAACTACCATGAGGTATCACCTCACACCAGTCAGAATGGTCATCATCCAGAAGTCTACAGTCAATGTTGTAGAACATGTGGAGAAAAGGGAACCCTCTTGCACTGTTGGTGGGAATGTGAATTGATACACCTACTATGGAGAACAGTATGGAGGTTCCTTAAATAACTAAAAATAGAACTACCATACGACCCAGCAATCCCACTCCTGGGCATATATCCTGAGAAAACCATAATTCAAAAGGAGTCATGTGCCACAGCGTTCATTGCAGCTCTATTTACAATAGCCAGGACACGGAAGCAACCTAAGTGTCCCTCGACAGATGAATGGATAAAGAAGATGTGGCACATACATATGGTGGAATATTATCCAGCCATAAAAGGAAACGAAATTGAGTTATTTGTAGTGAGGTGGATGGACCTAGAGTCTGTCATACACAGTGAAGTAAATCAGAAAGAGTAAAACAAATACTGTGTGCTAACACATATATATGGAATCCAAAAATTGTTCTGAAGAACCTAGGGTCTGGACAGGAATAAAGACTCAGACGTAGAGAAGGGACTTGAGGACACAGGGAGGGGGAAGGGTAAGCTAATATGAAGTGAGAGAGTGGCATGGACTTATATATACTACCAAATGTAAAATAGCTAGTGGGAAGCAGCCGCATAGCACAGGGAGATCATCTCGGTGCTTTGTGTCCACCTCGAGGGGTGGGATAGGGAGGGTGGGAGGGAGACACAAGGGGGAGGAGATATGGGGATATATGTATATGTATAGCTGTTTCACTTTGTTATAAAGCAGAAACTAACACACCATTGTAAAGCAGTTATACTCCAATAAAGATGTTAAAAAATAAAATTAAGTAAGTAAATAAATAAATGTTTAAAAATGCTAAAAACATTAAAAAAAATAAAAGCAAAAGTAAAAATAGGCAGAGGACCTGAATAGACATTTTTCCAAAGAAGGCATACAGGTGGCCAACAGGTGCATGAAAAGATGTTCAACGTCACTAAATATTAAGGAAATGCAAATCACAACCACAGTAAGATATCATTTCACACCTGTTAGAATGGCTATTATAAAAAAGACAAGAAATTACAAATGTTGGAGAAGATGTGGAGAATAGGGACCCATTATACATTGTTGGTGGGACTGTAAATTGGTGCAGCCACTGTGAAAAACGGTATGGAGATTCCCCCCCAAATTAAAAAGTATGGGTCCTCCACAGACCCAGCAATACACTTCTATGTATTGATAAGAAGAATACAAAAACACTAATTCAAAAACAAGTATGCCCCTCTATGATCATTGCAGCATTATCTACGTTAGCCAAGGTATGGAAACAACCTACGTTTTGCCTTCATGGATGAATGGATAAAGAAGATGTGGTATATATATGTATACAATGGAATACTACTCAGCCTTGAAAAGAATGAAATCCTGCCATTTGAGACAACACGGTGGACTTTGAAGGTGTTATACTAAGTGAAATAAGTCGGGTGACAAAAAAACAAATACCATATTATTTCACTCATATGTGTAATCTAAAAAACCAAAACAAATTAGCAAAATAAAACAAACTCATAGATATAGAGAACAGATTAGTTGTTACCCAGAGGGGAAGGCAGTTGGGCCGTGAGTGAAATGGGTAAAGGGGGGAGGTCAACTGTATGGTGATGGGTGGGAACTAGACTTGGGTGGTGATCACTTTGTAGTGTTTACAGATGTTGAATTATAATGCTGTACTCTGGAAACGTATATAATAAGAGAAGAATTTTGGTGGTGTAATAGGAAGTGTTTCAGTCTGGAAACAAAGTTTGGTTCTTGGTTTTATAACCAGTCACGGTGTGTCCTTGTAGTGGTCACATTAGTCCTTTGGGTACCAATTTCATCATTTTGGAATGTGAGATTTTTAAAAAACTATGAAAATCAAAGGAGATAATGAATGTTCAATTACTTTGTGAATTGTACAGCACTATAAATATGTAACTTCCTCCCTTGTTCCCCAACTTTATTGAGATATTATTGACATATATGTAAGTTTAAGGTACACAATGTGATGGTTTGATACATATACACATGGTGAAATGATTACCACAATATAATTAAGTAACATCTTTGTCCCCTCACATAATTACCATTTATTTTGGTGGTGATAATATTTAAGATCAACTCTTTTAACAACTTTCAAATATATATATATAATACAGTGGTGGTAACCATGCTGTACATTAACTCCCCAGAAATTATTTGTCTTATAGCTAGAAGTTCGTACCCTTTGACCTGGTATCTCCCTGTTTTTCCCACACCTCAGCCCCTGGTAGCTACCATTCTACTTTCTGTTTCTGTGATTTCAACTTTTTTAGATTCCACATATAAGTGAGAACATACAGTATTTATCTTTTTCTGTCTGATTTATTTCACTTAACATAACACCCTTAAGTCCTTCTACGTTATCACAAAAGTCAGGTTTTCCTTTTTTGTGGATGAATAATATTCCACTGTGTATATATACCAGATTACTTTGTTCATTCATTCAGTGATGGTCGCTTAGGTTGTTTCCACCTCTTGGCTATTGTGAATAAGGCTGCAATGAACATGGAGGTGCAGATACCTCTTTGAGATACAGATTTAATTTCCTTTGGATACATATGGGTTTGACAGGTCATACGGTGGTTCTGTTTTTAACTTTTTGAGGAACCTGCATACTGTTTTCCATAGTGGCTGTAGCAATTTACATTCCCATCAAGAGTGCACCAGGATTCCCTTTTCTCTGTATCATTGTCAACACTTGTTATTTCTTTGTTTTCTTGTTAACTGCAGTTCTAACAAGTGTGAGGTGATAGCTCGTTGTGGTTTGGGTTTGCAATTCCCTAATGGTTAGTGTTGTTGAGCATCTTTTCATGTCCTGTTGGCCATTTAGATGCCTTCTTTGGAAAAATATCTATTCATCTGCCCATTTTTTAATCAGATTTTTCTTTTTTGGCTGTTGAGCTATATGAGTTACTTATATATTTTGGATATTAACCCCTTATCAGATATTTGGTTTGCAGATACTTTCTCCCATTCTGTATGTTGCCTTTTTATTTTGCTGATTGTTTCTTTTGCTGTGCAGAAGCTTTTTAGTTTGATGTAATCCATTTGTTTATTTTCATTCTTATTGCTTGTGCTTTTGGTGTCATATCCGAAAATCATTGCCAAGACCCATGTCAAGGAGTTTTTTGCATATTTTTCATTTAGCAGTTTTATAGTTTTGGGTCTTACATTTAAGTCTTTAATTCATTAAAATTAATTTTTGTGACTGGTGTAAGACAGGGCTCCAGTTTTATTCTTTTGCATATGAATATCCAGTTTTCCCAGCACCATTTGTTGAAGAGACTGTCCTTTCCTCATCGTATGGTCTAGGTACATTGTTGAAAAGTATTTAACCATATATACAAGGGTTTGTTCTGGGGAGCTCTCTATGCTATTCCATTGGTCTGTATGTCTGTCTTTATGCCAGTACCATACTGCTTTGATTACTGTAGCTTTATAATAGGTTTTGAATTCAGGAAGTGTGAGACTTTTAATTTTGTGTTTATTCAAGATTGTTTTGACTATTCAGAGTTCCCTATAAATAGGATGGATTTTAAAAATTTTTTGGTAGGGATTGCATTAAATCTGTAGTTCACTTTTAGTAGTGTTGACATCTTTATAATATTAAGTCTTCCAATCCATGAACTTGGGATTTCTTTCCATTTATGTGTGTCTTTTTCAATTTCTTTCATCATTGTCTTGTAATTTTCAACATACAGATCTTTCACCCCCTTGGTTAAATTTATTCCAAAGTATTTTATTATTTTGGATTCTATCATAATATATATGGTATTCTTTACTTCTTTTGCAGATATAATATTTTTCAGGTATTCCTTTTTTTAGTATATAGAAACACAACTGACTTTTATATGTTGATTTTGTACCTTTACCTTTACTGAATTAGTTTATTAATTCTAACAATCTTTTGGTATCTCATTTAAATTACATAAGGGCCAGTGAAGGGTTCCTTTTGAGATAAAGGTAGGCAGAAATAGGATTGCAATCCAGACTACTGTTAAATTAGTAATGTTGCTTCCTATTTTGTCTCTGTTCCTTCTGATGTGTAGTTGTATCGTTGTGTACACCTGTCTTTTTGTATCTTGTATACATTTTGGAAGGGATGGAAAATCTCTTTAGAATCTCCAAAAAAGATTGTGGAATCTCTTTGGAAATAACAAGGAATGTCTCCTGTATTTATTATATTACTACAAGGACCCACTGTAATTATTTATATTTTCCCAAGTGGCATTAGTGCACTTGGAAAGATAATGTTCTGCTTTCTCCCAGTATTCTAGGCCTAGAATGGAAATAATAACAACAACAAACCAATACTTCAATGTATCTACCTTAAATAAACATCCACCATGTGCCTGATTTATGCTGTGCTTTTTGTTTCTTCATTATCCTGCACTTCCTTTAATCCCTCTACTTGTCATTTTCTACGGAAAATGACAATTTGTAAGACCAGAAACCAAAACAAAATTGAATCATACAAATGACATCAGAAAGGAAGGAGGTATTTTAGTGAGCCAGTTCTGAGGAATGGTGAGTATTTGACCCCAGTGAAGTATGAGCTTTCTCTTCAGACTTTGTCATCAGAGCAGCCAAGGGTCAAGCCCAGTGTGTCTTATGGGGCAGCTTTTTTTTCTTTTCTTGTTTGTTTGTTTTGTTTTGTTTTGTTTTGGAAAATTAAAATACTTGTGGAATGGTGGTAGTCCTACATTCACCATTGACTTTTGTCATGACTTCTTCATAGACCACTCAAGGCAGGTTCTCCACTTCAGTACATAGGTGCTGTAACGACAGCTATATAACCTTAAGCCAAATAGTAATACTTACGTTCTACGCTGTTGCCATCTTTCCTGTTTATATACCTTTGCCATCTCCTGGTGTCCCCTCTTACCTTTAGGTGCCCATTGTGTCCTTAGGTTGCCTCTGACTGTCCAAAGTTCCCATTTTGTTTCAGGACCTCTCAACTTCCACCCCCAACCTTCCACCTGCCCACCTACAAAAAAGCCCAGGCTCCAAAATTACTTCTTCCTCTTAGTGTCATTACAAATTTCCATTTTTTTCTCTAATTCTGGCTGATTAAATTAGGAAAAAGTAATATGATTAAACTAATTCATAATAAGATCTCTGTAACCAGTGAAAACCCCTCCCTTAATTCTATGGGTATGTTTCCATTTTAAAGGAGAATGATAGTCTTCAAATATGCTACTTATGTGGATAAACAATAATTTGTTCATTCATTAGTTCAGTAGATAACTGAGTGTCTAGTCTTACTGTCATATGTTAAGACAGATAAAGGACCATGAAGTCAGGTAGGTCCTTTCGGGTCGGTTGGTCCTGGACCTTAAATTATGACATGGTCTAAACCCTTAAGTCACTCTTGGTTTGGTCCTGCTGTTCATCCCGGGAGTGCACGATCCTGCCTCTGCATGATCCTACCCTAGGCAGCAGCAATCTCAGAGCAAGTGGGAGGAGGAAGAAAGGGAGGAGGAAGCAGGAAGGAAGGGAGGAGGAAGTCCAGTTTCAGAGATGAGAGGAAGCAAGCTGGGGCATGGAGATGCAGCGGAAACAAAACGAGGAGAAAGTATAGCCAAGGGAGTTGAATTATTTAACCATCAAAATCTCTTCTGACCCTAAAATTCTGTGTAAATGAGAAAGAAAAAGGGAGGAAATAAGAATGAAAAGGGAAGTGGGAAGGTTCTGGGAATACAGTAAAAGCTGCATTTTTTAGCTAAGAGCCTCAGATTAATAAATGTATTATGATGCATGTTTGCCACCTAGAGCAGAGGTGAGCCCTTTTCTGTGGCTTCTGGGATTTTCAAAAATCAATTGGCATGTGGCCCCCCTGGCATGCCCCTCCTGTGACATCACAGAGCGTCTCCCACGGGGAGGTGGAGCCTGTCAATAAATACTTCAGCATTTTCTTTTTAAGCATTTTCTTTCCTAAGCCAGAACCCTCAAAGAGAGTTGGTAGTATATCAGAAACCTCTCAGAGGATCAGGGTTACAACCTGCTCCTTCCTGGCAGAGGTTGGAGAGATGATGCACAGAAACGTCAGGTAGACATGAGGGCTGGCTAAGAACAAAGTCCAATCCCCTTATAAAGTGAATGTTTGCTAAACTGAAGAAGTGGGATGGAGGGGAGTTAAGGGTTTGTGAGGAGAATTTAAACACACTAAGCTCACTGTATACGTGTTAAGTCAAAACAGCCTTATCTTGTCTGGGTTGGCGCAGTTGCACTGGGCCCATCCTCTCCTGCCCTGGCCAGGTGTAGCCGTGGAAGGAAGCCCCCAGGAGGCTAGAGCAGCTTTGTGGGCAGTTGTGCCACCGTGATGTTAGGTGGGATTTAAATGGTGTTAGGATAGCAAATATTCTTTTGCTCTGCAGTCAAACATAATCAGTAATGGTTGCAGCTTATAAACCAATGACTATTAAATTTGATCAAATTATAAGGTACCTTTTAAGACAAAAGAAAATGCTTTTGGTATATAAAAATGCTTTGTAGCTTTAAAAGGTCAGCAGCTTCCTGGAGCAGAAATATGCCATGTAATTTTTTTAGAAGATAAGCAGTCCCCTAAACTCAATTTAATTGCCCCATTTTGAGGCCTCACCTCAAATGTCGACTCATTATCTGTTAGGTGTGTCATGTTTGGAGGAAGGTCCGAGAAAGAGTGTCTTGAGGGGATAGCATCTGTGAATTTGATTTTATTTTTGAAAGCCAAGTGAAATTAAATTTAAGATTCTGTGTTTTTTTGAGAGTTACCTAAAGTTCCTCAAAAAAAAAAAAGGTCTCTTGCATTATTAGAGTATTTGAAGGATAAGATACAAATACACTAGGGATTTACTCTTTAAATATGGGTTGTTTATGGTCTAAGCTTTTCAATAATTAAGAGACATATTCTGTGATATGAAACCCTTGCTGTAATAGCTTAAACAGTGATTTAAATTCTGTTGTAACATCTTGAAAGGTTCATCAGGGATTAGCTCTCTTTTCAACACAATACAAAGTGCGACTCTTTTGCTGTGTACAAGTATCCTGAAGATAGGTCTTGTAATCTTTGGAAGGAGGAGAATTGGCGTTTTTGAGCACGTTATTGCGGGAAAGTTACTTAACCTCTCTGAGGCTTCATTTTCTCATGTATCAACCAGGCCAGTAATATTTATCTGTCTTTCAGAGTTTTGGTGGTGGTTGAGTCTCTGAGCAGTGGAATTGCATCTTATTTCTAGAAGGGGTAGCTGTACCTTATCTGCAGTCAGGTACAGGAAGAGAAAGATGTGTAGGCAAAACTATGCTTGAACTGTCCCTAAATTGCCTATAAAGAATAACAAACGTGGTTCTCTGCCTGCTCGCACCATCTCTCGGGAAGTCCTGCACAGTCCATTTTTCCCTCCAGCATGAGACTGGGTAGCTGATAGCGAGCTCTGGAGGAAGACCCCACGTTGTATGAAAACTTGCATATGGTGGGACGCCCGCCGTGTGTGCCTAAGATACCCAACCCCAGACCTTCCGCAGCTAGTATTGGTTTCTCCTCCCCTTGCTCCGAGGACCTTGGTATCAGTCTTTCCTGAACCAACAGGACCTGAATGTGGGATTCAGTACGGCTTTAAGGCCTTGATCACAAGAGTTTCACTTGAAGTGGACGTTTCTGAACTGAGAACCGGGTTATTGCGACATGGTCCTCATTTTCATCCGACACTGAGGAGGACACAGATGGGAGTGAGGCTCAGAGCCTATGTACATTTACAAGATGCAGAGCAGTATCTTCTAGTATCCACTTATGCCATTAGTATTTTAGGTAATAGTAAATTTATGCAGTGTTTAAAGTTACGTCATCTGAAAAGGCATGTATTGCTGTTCCATAGGCTATTTTTACATGAAGTATCTTTGATCGTAGTGAAACACGAAACTTCTATTTTTGTGACATCAACAGTATAAACTGAAAATATAAACGGAGTTAGAAATGAATTAAAGTTATTTTACTAGGTTGTGGGTTGGATAGAGAAGCTAGCACTTACTAATGAATTATTTTAAAATAGTTCAGCGGTTAATGTTTTGCTATTCTTGTCTGAGTCGGGCTTCAGGGACTAGGTAAAAATGCATTTCTCAGTGACTGAATTTTCAGATTTCCATTTGCAAGGTAGAGGCATTAAAGACGTAGGGTCTTCTGGAGGCTATTTCATTGCTATTTCTGAATAAATTCAGTGTGACACCACGGAAGAACTGTCTCTGTCAACAACAGTCTAATTCCATAAATACTTGCTATTTTGTATATTTGCCAAGGATGGTCCTAGGTGGCAAGGATAAAAAACCTTTGGGGAATTTTTTATATTTAAGATGAACACAGAAGCAGAGAGTTTCAAAAAGTGTAGTAAATTCGGTGGCAGAGGGAAGCACAGGAGTCGGTGGGAGTTCCAGAAAGGGGCCCGAAACCACTGGGTGAGAGTCTGGAGAGAGACTTTTTTTTTTAATTAATCACTTTAAGGTGAACAATTCATTGGAATTTGGGAGGGAGTATCTGAAATCAGTTTGGATAGGATTTTGATGAAAGAGGAGGAAACAGGTGAATGGAGGCGTAGACATCACATAGTAAATATCTGTTGGTTTTACATGGTGGTGTGCATTCCTTTCCTGGTAACAACACCTCAGAGTTTTCCTTTGGGAACCAGGTCTCTTCTTAACCTGTGGAATTCAAGCGGTGCTGACATCATCCCACTCAGAGTATTACTCCCTCACCCTGCTTGCAAACCACAGAGATGGCATGTGAACCAAGCCAGGTTAATTAGACCAATCTTAAAATATTTCTTGAACTCATGGAAGAAATTTGTTTTGTTTTGTTTTAAGCTTAGGTTGTTATATGATACAGGACTTCTGGTAATTATTTTAGCTCTATTAATGATAACTTGCTTAAAAAGAAAGCCATTGCAGAGGGTAGCAGAATTAAGGAGAAAGCTTCTGATAATATAAATTAAGCAGCTAGATCTGGCCATACCTGAATCCATTATCCCTTGGACTTTTCAGCTGAGTGTGCCAATAAATACTCCTTTTTACTTTAGCTACTTCGAATTGGGTTTCTGTCATTTGAAACTGGAACAGTTCTAATAAATTATTTTGGGTTTTGGGGGGGTTTTAAAGAAATTTTGTTACTTTTGACTTAAACAGAAACTGTGGCAGTTTCCCAGTATTTCCTCTGAAGGGGAAGCTTATTTCTTCTTTTTACGTGTACGGATTATTTATCAGAAATTTAAGCTTAGTTCTAAAAGTCTTATTTCAGAACAGCATTTTATATCAATTATACACAAAAGAAAAGAAGACTGTCACCAAATTTTAGACACAGAAAGTTGTTAATTTTATATAAAATTTTATTTTGTTTTTGTATATTCTCTAGCCCCCCGCTTACTGAGGAGGACTTAAGTTTCTAGACACGGATGCCCCTGGCAGTGGGGAAGTTAAACCTGAACACCATTTTCAGGTCTGCACCTGCCTTGCCTGACAGCACTTGGGGTCTCAGACCCCTCTCTTTTCTGGGTTTGCAGTGATACCTCAGCACCAGAGAGTCCCACTTTCTAGAAGTGACTCGGAAGAGGTCATCTCTTGTTTAGTCTCACTGCAGTTTTTCGAGCCATCTGAAGATATGCAGATGTATTCAGGCAAAACACATTTTTTTGTAGTATCTGATCATCCGTTGTTAACTCAGGCTAGTCATCCCAAATAGTAAAATTTCCTGCGCTGTTGGCACACCAGTATTTCAAAATGAAAGCATTCCCTTGGGACCTACAAGACTAAAACAAACCCACATTGCACCTCTGTCTGCCTCATCTGGTGATTATTTAGCAAGTGCACTTTCAGAGCTTTCTCTTTGATGTCTTTTTAAGTTACCTTTTCAATCAGAGATAACTTTCATCTTCACACATCATTAATGACTTTTTTAAACGTTTGTTCCCCTTATACACATATCTTGTCACTTATCTGGGGGTACAAATTAAGTCAATGTGTTTTTCTGTGGGTTCCCTGGCTCTTTGAAACCATTGCATTTCCATGCATTCCCATATTTTGTCTCTGGTTTGTTTTCATTTAAGGAAAAAAAAGCAGGTGTAGACTTAAGAACGTTAACTTGACAAAAGTAGTCGATTGTATTAGGGAACTAAAATAAAATTCAGACTTTGCTAAAGAGCCTCGTTCCCCAGTTGGTCTTTGGACCTAGGGTGGGGTTCTTGGAGAAATTAAGTGTGATCCAGTTCAGAGGCAAGAGGACGGGCCACGTCCATCTCTCCTATGATTTAATGGTTGGCTGAGCCAGCTTAAAAAACAATGAGCTTGCATGCCTTGTTGAAACAATAATCCTCAATTGGTCCAAAGGGAGATGCTAACAACTCATATGGCAAGAAAAGCAGTTTAGTCCAGCCTGCGTTGTCTGTGTCTGAGATACTTTGCAGAAGGTACTCACTTCCAAGGAATTCAATCTGACGTCGAGACTTGGCAAGTCAAACCCAGGGATGTTGTGAGAAGGATAATTTAATTTGTACTCTTCTATTTTCTGGTTCCTGTTTCTTTCTGTTCAAGCCATTCTGAAGTACTTAGGAGTGGTTAAGTGAGACTGTGGTGGTAGGTAAAAGGTCTTTTTTTGATGATAGGTCTTGACTGAATGTTTTTCACAAATAAAAAAGTAGCAATTGGGGGTGCAGGGCACATATCTCTGCTGTTGAAATCTACAGTCTTTCAAGGCATGGATCCTTAGAAGGCAGTGAGCTGGAGACATGCAGTGGGGAGGCAAAGGGTATTTATTTTGATTTAGGTCTCTTCCAGTGGTGTCCCTTTGCTGTGAGAGTGACATGGGAACTCCTTCCCACCATCCACAAGCCCCTGTGGGATGCCCCTCCTGCCCCCGTGACCTCTCCTCATGCCACTTGCCCATTGTTTACCAGACTCCAGGTGTACAGGTCGAGGTTCCCCTCCACCGTTGCACAGGGCATTTGCATCTGCTACCTATGCTGCTCTTGACCAGAACCAGAGTTTGGTGGCTTCTTTTGATCCTTTAGCTTTCAGCTTGAATGCCAGCCCCTCCAAGGACCTTCTGTAAACCCGCTTAAAACTTCCTCCACTTCTTATCCAGTCATTCCATCCAGTGACCACGTTTACTGCCTTCATAGCAGTTAACCACTATTTGAAATTGTCCTTTAGCTCCTCTATTTCCTGTTCCCACTAGAATTCATGGACTAGCATAATTACTTATGCTTTGTCTCCTTTTGTGTACAATAACTTCATGCACTTTGTTTTTTGTGTTTCCTTTTTAAAATATTTTAGCCGAGTACTGTGATCATATTTTCTTTCTTAAAGAAAGTTTTGATTTTCTTGTTTGTTTATTGTGCCTGGAGCACAACATTTTTTGCTACAGTTTTTCATTTACTTAATTTTTCTTGACTTGCAGGCTTAGTTCCAACCCCTCAGTAAAATGCCACCTAATAAAACTGTCTGTACAATTTGTAAAAAATACATGTTCCATGAGGATGAGGACCTTATTCACCACTGAATAAGTGGTGAGTATATAACTCACCACTTATTCAGTGGTGAGTTATATAACACCACCACCAATATAACTAAGTCTTCCCAGCACTTAAATATCATCTAGTACAATATAGGGGCTCAATTAACAATAAATATCTGAATTTTCTAGACCCGTTCAAATGCTGATCCACTGTTATATATGAATCAAACATAAACCAATGTCGATAGTTCAGTTGCCCCTTGCCATTGCCGGGAAGACTTCAACCAGTTGACATAGCACCACCTCCCTCCACCCCACACCTATCGGAGGTCCCTGTGGCTCAGACCAGGTGGCCGGTTTGATTGGATGAAAGAGGAGAGAGAACAGTGGATGCAAATAGTCAGACATGTCATCATTGGCTTGGAGGAGACACCTTCCTCTGAAACATCCTCTGACACAAACAGCATCCACCCCTTCGCCCCCAGGAAACACACACAGTGTTACACAGCGTGGATGTCAACCTTCGAAAATCCACAAGTCCCCGAAAGTTTCTTGCCATGTTTTCACATGTGACCTTTGGCTTTGCTTTATGAAATTGTGTAACCCTGCCGCCTGGCAGAAAAGCAGGGAGAGAAGCAGGAAGCTCAGCATTCCCAGGCGATCTTTCATAGAGACTGGGGGCCCACAGACCAGACCACTGACTGACGCCGTTCTTGGGATTCTAGTCCGCCCCCCCACCCTCGTGTTTCCTTCTCCCCGGGGGCCTCTTATTTGTGTAAGAGAGGACACAGAAAGAGACCTGACAAAAAGATTATTTTTGTGAAGCAATTTAAAGGCAGAATAAAAAGCAAATGCCACCCTCGGGTCAGCCGGAAAGACTAGATGTGTAAGAACTGTATTTTCGTTGTCACTTTGAAGACGGCAGGATGAGAAAACTCAGCACCTTCGTACACCTAGGGATCCTTTGGAGATGGCTGTCTGTTTGCTGATACACATGTGGCCTGTTTCAATGGGAGGCACAGGCTTTTTGCGTTAGTGATATCTGGAATTCTGAGATGGCAGAGAAGCATCATCAGACCTCTGGTTCCCCTCCACCCTCAGACACAGCTCTGTGGTCACAAGAGGGCGGGGCTGCCGGCAGGTCAGCTTGGACAGGTGCTCAGAGATGCCCTGTCACCTCAAGGTGCTAGGGGTTGGGAGGACAGAGCATCGGATGCAGAATTAGGGCTGTGAGGTATTTGTGTGGAGATGGGAGCAGAAGGAAATTTGGAAAAGAAAATAAGGATTGGCCTCTATTCAGTATGGTTTGTCATAGGCTTGTTTCCGAGCAAAACAACTGTTCTCTCTTATCAACCCGTTCTTTGCTTTTGAAATTAAGCAAAAATACCACTCTCTCCTCAGTCTTAAGTGCACGGCTTGTCTCGACCCCCAGGTGCCTTCAATTATTGGCTTCTTCCCAGAGCAGAGAGATGTGCTAACTTCCTGTCAGGGGAGAGATGCAACTTACCTGATGGAACTTGACTTTGGTTCCTTTTGTAGTCGGACCATTTGGGAGGTGGGTGTTTCCTGTTGAGATTACATTCCTAGTCCAAAAAAAAACCCCAGTGAGCTAATGTGGGCATGAAGATTGGCCCTCGTAATTGTTTTGGCAATGGGGATACTGTCTTATCAAGAAAATACAACAGCACCTTTTTAAAATTCAACTCTGTCAACTTTTATCAAGCATCTACCGGGTGTCAGGCCCTGTGTTGCACTCAGGGGATGAAAAGAGATGAAAAGTGCTCATCATGAGGGTAGAAAACAAGATGCCTGCTTATACAGGAGAAGGATAAGAAGCAGTTGTGTGCTTGGGTTCTTACGTTATTATAATTCAAAATAGTCGTTTATCAAATGCCTAACTTTTGTCAGGCACTTGCGCGAATCATCTCCACTCCTTGCAACAATCTGGCTAAGGAGATAGTATTAACTTTAATTTACAGCCAAAGAAACTAAGGCTCAGAGAGGATGAATAACTTTCCAAGTTTATACAGGGTGGAAGTGATTCTGATTCACTGCATACTTTTTTATTTTTTTTCAGTTGGACAGTAATTTAGATAGGAATGTATTTTCAAATAAAGCCAGATCATATGCCAGTTTTTAAGACCCTCTAACAAGAGAGATACCCAAAGGAGAGAGAGGATCTTCCTAATATTTAAAAGCCCAGTGATCTAGTGTGGCTGAAGGATTCAAGGACTACTTAAAGAGAATCAACATGTGACACGGAATGAGAGAAAGAAGGGATAATTTCTGAGACGTTGGAAGCAAGACTGTCTTCTCTGTTCTATGACTGGGAACAGGGATAAGGCGAAAGCTTGGAGTTTTATTTTGAGGGTATAAAGCACAAGTCAAAAAATGAGCAACAGCAGATCTTTAACATAAGGTCCTTTCCTGTTAGAAGAAGGGGGCGGGGAACCTTAAATACTGTAGCTCAGTGACTCACTTTTTATGACAAACCACAGAGTTAAAAGCATTTAATATGACCAGTCAATAATACACATTTATATATTCTCACAAAATACTTTCACATATATATGTGAAACAAGTGTTTCATGAAACATTACCTTTGTTACATGATATACTCTGATACCTTCTATTCTAGCTTATAAAACAAATTCCGGTAATGAGCCATGTACTAATGGCTCACGACATGATGTTTCCAAAACAAGGCTCTATCTAATCCATCAAATTTTTTTCCTCTCCTCTCTTCATTCCTTAACCCCAGGAGAAACATCTCTACAGCAAACAATAGAGGCACTAACACCCTTCCCTTCCTTCACCCGCTTCCTCATTCCACGATCCCGTGTACAACACACGTGCCTCCTGCCCCCGGACCTTCCACACATACCTGTGCTTTAAATTCCAGGGACCTCTGGTATCTGTACCAGTTCACTTTTGCAGGTGAGGGATGTGTGTTATTTATTATTGGTGCTCTGCAGACTATAATTGTTGAGGGTCCCCCCCACCCCCATAAATGAAGCTTCTCTGACGTTCAGAAAATATTCTTTCTTTTGGATGCTTTTTGACATAACTTTTATAACTGGAGGGGAAGAAAAAGAAGAACTTGGTACTCAATAGTCTTACAATTCCATTAGGAACTTTTCCTTTTATTTTCAAGAGAGAGGTCAAAACTTGAAAACCTAAATGAAATGTAGGCCCAATAAATGTTTTGAGGGTGATCATTTCCGTTACAAACATGATGGTTTTTATAATAGAAATGCTTCTTTTGAAAGTAGCGGTACTGAAATTTGTGTTAGGGAAAAACAAATTGTCATTCAGCAGAATTGTCTGCTTCAATTTTGTTTTCTTGTGAAAAGTGCAATAGAACAAAAGTTTCGTTTTAGTTTTTTTAGAGTCAGCGTTAACCTGGTCTGAACCACTGAAGGTTTCTGACCAAACCTTATAATAATGTCTTTTGTGAGAAGAATAGTATTGGATAGTATGTGGTACACTGTTCAGTTTTCTTTGAAATCATTTTTAGCACAAAAACTGCAAAGGAAAAATATTAAAGAGAGATCGGAGTTTGATCGTAGAACCGTGAGAGGTTTTCATAAGCTTGCAATTTGGAAAATTTATTAAATAATGGTAAGATAATAATCAGTAGTTTTGATAAATGATCTATAATTATTAGACTTCATTGTAGATAAAAATTCATTACAAACACTTCCCATCAGCATGTTGCTTGAGCCAGAATCACAGCGCCATCGTGTTAACACCACCCTGTCCCTCATTTCCCACGTGAGCCATTATTAATTATCTCCTAATGATTCTACCCTGAGAGATACCTCGAATCCACCTCCTTTTGTTTCTCAAGTGAAAGACATGTCTTTGGAGGGGAGACGTCGTTAGGAGTCTGCAGTGACTACCTTCTTGCCCACCCACTTCCGTTCTTGCCTATTCTAATCAGCTTTTCCTGGAGCTGCCCAAGTAGACGATTACAAACATAAATCAGACCATGACATTGCCCTATACACTGGGAAGTGCATTTCTAATACAGTCAACAACCCCATAAAGCTCTACAGGATCTATGTCCTATATGCCCATGTCACTAATCTCATCACTTCCTGCCATACTTCCTTTCTGTTACTTAAACTCACCAAGCCCCTTTCCTTCTCAGACCCTTCCTTCACACCTTCTGACTCCGAACGTCAGGAGTTTTGTTTGTTTCAAGGGAGTCATCTCAGAAGACTGTGCGTATGTTCTTGTGGTGCTGCCATTACTTGATATATTTTTAAAATTTTTATTGAAATATTGTTGATTTACAATGCTGTGTTTCAGGAGTACAGCAAAGTGATTCAGTTATATATATATATATATATATATATTTTTTTTTTTTTTTTAAATAGTCTCTTCCATTGCAGGTTATTACAAAATATTGAGTATAGTTCCCTGTGCTACAGACCTGATATATTTTTAAAACGTCTTTGAAACTGCATTCAGGGGCCTGCATTGCAGAGGTTTTTTTGTTTGTTTTTAACTCTTCAGTGGAAGAATATTTACTAATACAAAGTTTGATTTAGGATATTGTAATTTCCAAAGCACTTGGACAGATCTTCTCATTAAAATTTTTTAAATTTTCATTAGACCCATGATTGAAGTTGATACTGATCCTCAGAAAGCTAAGTAGATGGTAATATAGTAGATGGTAATATCAATCTAAATATATTAGCAATTGTATTAATTGTAAATAGGCATAATGCTCTAATTAAAGGACAAAGGTTGTTAGATTGGATAAGACCCGACTTAATGGTACTTCAATATATATATATAAAACAAAGGGATGTAAAAAGGTTGGAAGTGAAAAGATGGGAAAAAGCATAAAATGCAAATACCAATGTTGTCTCTCCATCCGCCTCAAAAAGGCAGTGGTAGCTGTATTAAAACTATGAGGATTTTTAAAGCAAAAAACATTACCAGATATAAAGAGGGTATTTTACAATGGTGAGAGCTTTAATTCACCTGGAAGTTATAATAATCCTCAAATTTTAGCCGCTTAATAATATGAGCTAATTAGAGCAAAAAGTGATGGAACTAAGAGAAGAATGTTTAAAAAAACAACAGTAAGAGATTGTGATATATCTCTCTCAGTAATAGAGAGAACAGACAAAAAGTAAGCATTTAGAAGTTTTGAACACTATAACAAACTTTACTTATGGACACATAAAGAACATTGAACACATAACAAATCCAGAAAACCATTTTTGTCTAATATACACAGAACATATACAAAACTTGACCAGATCAAAAGTCAAGTCTCAAAATATTTGAAAGGATAAAAATCTCATGAAGTATTAAAAGTTGATCACTATTCAAGCTACAGCAGTGACAATAATCTTGAAAACAACACTAAAATCTTGAGTATTTTCATATTTAAAAATTAAGAATTACTCTTCTACATAAATAATGGAATGGGTCAAAGAAATAACAATGGTAATTAGAAAATATTTTTACCTGAATGATAATGAAATTTTGACATCTCAAAATTTCATGTATAAAAATGCAACTAAAGCCATCTTTAAGGGAAATTTTAATTTAATGCATATGTTAGAATAAAGACTGCAAATTAATTCACTGAATATCCATCTCAACAAGGAGGAAAAATAAACTGAAAGACAGTAGCAAGAAGGAAGAAAACAAACAGAAGAGCAAAAAATAATGCATATTTTAAAACAAATGTATAGTAGAGACCATCATCAAAGCCAGTGTGTTCTTGAAAAGTCTGTTAAAAATGGCAAGGTCAGACAAGGAAAAAGAGAATAAAATAGGAATGAAAAAAGAAGATATCAGTATAGTTCCTTGCAGACATTGAAGAATATTATCAACAACTATAATAAGGGTAAAATTTCTAAAGAAAATACTAGCAAGTTAACTCAATTAATATATAAAAAAGTTACCACACGAGCAAATTGAGTTTGAGGTATAGCACAAGATTGGTTTAATGTAACTTTCCACACTAATTTTATAAAGGAGAAAAATTGTGTGATTATTTCATTATATATCAAGAAAGTATTGATTGAGATTCACCATTAGTTCATGATAGTAACCCTTAGTATACCAGGAAGAAAAGGAACTTTTCTTAATCTGAAAAGGGTATCCACCCCAAAATCTACAGTATAGTTTGCATATGTGCCCCCCCAAATCTGTAATTAAAGCCTGTGTCCTGTCAGAGGTCATTCTGACCTCATTCAGACCTGTGCTGTGCCATTTGACGTTTAATTGCTCATCTTCTCTATGATACCATCAAAATTGATGAACTAAAAGAAGAATGAAGGGAATACTTTTAATATTTGGTACCATATAGAATGCCTGTAAAGTTGTTAAGAATAGATTAAATATCATGAATTTAAGTTAGACATTGCCTGAGAGAATACCCGTATTGAGAGGAATGCAGAATTGGAAGTCAGGGCCAGGGCCACAGCACAGGTCAAGGGCAAGATCTAGGATAAGCCGAGAGAAAACAGCTAGTGCTGAGAAGATGGGCAGCTTGTCCTAGGTCCAGGGAGGCTGTGTCCAGAGACCAAGAAATGCAAGTTGACTGAGAAGCAGCACTTCCATCTGCTTGGAGGACAGAGGCTAAGTAAGTACTACACTGTAGAATGACTTCTGCTCCTGTATCTGAGAACTCTGCCTGGTGGGTGTTAACTGTAGCCAGAAGGACCTTGCCCTGGGGTAAGAGACTTGGCAGGTGCCTGGGGTGCCCCCAAATAATCCTTAGACTCCAGGTGAATGAGACAGTAGTCCTTCTACTCCTTGGTTTCAATCAGTAATAAGCCAAGAAAATTCTTATGTCTGTGGTTCATCATCATGAGAAGATAGAAGAAACATTGTTTTTCAGCAGTTTCCTTCCCCTGGTTCAATACTTTTGGATATTGTATCTCACATCACGGGGCCTTTTATAATTTAATTTGAGAGCTTATTAATTTCCAGTGAAATATTTTGATACAGTTGTCCTCATTCACAGAAACAATGCGGAGAACTACACAGAAAATAAAGTAGCTATTATCACAGTCATCATTATTATTTCTGCACATTTTCTGTATTTCCCAAGCCCCTTCATCCTGGGAATAGACACAATCACAGTCACAAAACAGCATTTCTTTGGCTCCAGCTAGCTCCCTCAGATTCCTCCCAGGCAGCTGGGGAGTCTCTAGTGAACGTCTCACGTATATTCTGTGAGCGAGTCCTCTTGATTACTGCTAATCACCAGCAGGTTTATTCCCCACCCACCCCGGGGAGGGTTTCCAGTGGCTCTGACTCCACACGCGGTCCCTGTGTCATTGGGGACCGGGAGTTCTTGTGCTTTCCGCTAATGCCCATTCGAGGGTGACAGAGTCTCACATCCAGGGCACTTAGCTGCAGCCCAGGAGTGAGTGTCATCTCCTATAAATTGATAAATGCTGCTGGATAAATGCTACTAGTATCTTGCATTTCTAGTGCCCCACTGAGATTTCGGAAAAACTGCTGTTCTTTGTTGACACTACCTTTATTGTACTTTCTCTAGCGAGGACTCCTATGCGCCTGCTGGAACAGTACCCCCGTATTCGGAGAGGAGCCATTTTGTTGCTCTCAGCATCAGTTCTTTTCACTTGTATCTTTGTCCCTTGTCGTAGAAGAAAGTTGTTTCCTTGTCAGTCTTTTTCCTTCCCTTCCTAGCCCAGGAGGCTCCTTGGTTCCTCCTGTGTCTGCATGGACTGGTCCAAAGCCAGTCCACACACCAGGTACACCTGACTCTGGGGGCACGTAGGGCTTCAGCTCAGATTTGGGACGTAAGTAAGTACATGCCTAGGACTCCCCCAACAGAAGGGGAAATGGCTTAGTGCTGTTCACAATTAAATCTTAAAAATATTATTTCCCAAACATATAAGATTGTGAGTAACCAGAATAATAGACAAACGTTATGGAAGGTGATGATATACTTTGAAGGAGGAAGCCTGTCATGAAGGCACTTCTCTGCTTCCTTTATCATTCTGGTCTGGAATGTGTATTTTTCTTGAGGAAGGGTTTATAGAGTTGAGAACCCATGGAGTTTTTTTGGGTTTTTTTTAAGTGAAACTCTCTGTTTTTTAATAGTCCAAAAACTAATTATCTTGTATCCTCTTACGGTTGGAAGCCTTTCAGCGAAATAGGGGATTTTTGTATTTCTCCAAAGCAAATGCTGTAAACTCTCCTATGCTGGAGGACCAAATTCCTGAAATGCAAGGCTAGTTACCTGCCTCATTAAGAAACATGAGTACAAACAAATTTTATGAAAAAATTATGGAGAGCAATTGGCTAGAGAGTGATTACAGAGGTTAATCTGAGTACTAATTGGCTTGTTTAGGACTTAGCACCAAACCAGATTCACCAGTCATTTCTAGTGTAAATAAATGATACATCATTATGGCAATTAAAACATGATTCATTTTAACACAGTGTTTCTACATTAATGGAAAAATAATCATTTGGGCTTAATCCAAATCCACAAAAACTATGCACCATCTAAATGGGGCTTTTACCTTTCAAGTAATTTTTCCTACTGTTGAATGTGTAGAATGATGCAAGACAGAACTTCATTTCTGAACTGTAGGGCTTAAAGGAGATTCTCATAAGGACTGTGCCTTCCTTCCAAGCCCTATTTATTTATGCTCTAGGTCATTGTTCTAGTGAATGTGACACTGCAGTCATCCGTACAGTTACAAGTTATAGTGTGCATGTGCAAATTATAACTTTCTTGCACAGAGCAAGAAGCAGAGCTGTATCAGGTGGTATAAGAGGGATAAGTAAAAGTCATGTGATACAATAAAGAAGATAAATTCTGGAGAATTTTTTAACTGGGGGAATTTTTTCCTGGAAAAATGCTTATTTCTGCTAAATTAAGGGTTTCTAGCTGACACACGCCAAAAATGCCACAGGGCATGGGTAGACTGATGGTACATGCTGACCACATGCTCCCCCTGGGCTGGACCTTTGACCCCTGAATCTTGAGCATGGTGACATGGTCAGCCCTCCTTCTTTCTGAGACCCACGGGAAGTCACGGCACTTCACTTGCATGCTGTTTTCTCTTGGTGTGAGAGTAACTCTTCACCACAAAGTGCCTGAGGTCCCAAACCAAAGTACGTGGGGTTGTGGTGGCAGGGAGAAGTATCAGGGAAGCAGAGCATGAGAAGACCCAGTTAGGACAAGCATAGCACCCTGTGATGCTGGAGGAGAAGGAAGAGATGGGTCTCACCAGGTGGTCAAGGGGCGCACTAGCGTACGTCTTGCTTTGGGACAATTCTCTAGGATTTCAGGACCTTAGGATATGTCTCCTGATTGCATTTTTGCTTACTGGGTATGTCTGTGAGCTTCTTACCGATAAGTTCCGAGTCTTTCTTCATTAGTGTACTTTCAGGTCCAAACACAGGGCCAGGCACTTGGGAGTTATTAAGTATTTGGCGGCGATAATAATTCTGGTGACGATGATGGTGCTAGCAGCAGCCGCTAACATTTACTCACTGAGCATTTTATACGTATTATCTAATGTAATCTTCATAGCAGTTGTCTTGAAGGTGTTATTGGTTGGTTGTTTTTCTTTTCATTCATTGATGATGCACAGAGTTTCAGCCCATTGCCCAAGGTCCCACAGCTGGTAAGTGTAAGAGCTGGGGATCAGATCTCTCTGATAAGAAAACAGTACAAAAATGCAAGTAGTTGAATGAACTAGTGTGTAATGAAAGCAGTGTTTCCATTTATATCCATGGACCTAGAAGCTGTATTAGACTGGGGCAAGGTTTCTTAACCTGTTGCATTTCGTGCCAGGTAATACTTTGCCTTGCGGGCTGACCTGTGCCTTGTAGGGTGTTTAACAGCATTCCTACCTTCCACCCACTAGATGCCAGGGGCATGCGTTCCGCCACTCCCGCTCTCCCAGTTGTGACAACCAAAAGTGTCTCTAGAGGGCAAAATCGTTGCCGGTTGAGAAGTCCCAGAGTGAGAAGGGCCACCTGAGGCCTCTACTTCAGAAGCACGGATTCCTACTGTGGTCACCTGGGAATTACTTTACCTTCCAGAAACCAACAGCATCACTTTCCACAGCCCTTAGAAGAGCGAGCTTAGGTGCATTTCCCTTCCTCTGTGATGGCATTACTGTCTTCACTCTCTAGGAGTTAGGGGATGAGGTAGGGAACAGTATTTAGTTTTTTGGGTTTTTTCCGTGTTTTCTCCTTCTGTTATAGGAGAGAAAGAGAGCAAAAACATTATCCCTCAAAAATGACAAGAACCTGTCCAAATAATCACTTTCTTATCCTAGGAGAGGAAAAGGGTAGACATTTAGGAGTAGGGCCATGGGTGAAGGGTACTGTAGAGGTAGGAAGAATTTAATTCACTGGTTGCAGCAACAGTGTGCCTAGTCTTGAGAACACAAGACCTGGCCAAATGCAAGTATCCCAGGCCCAAAGGAAGTTGGGAAGAGGACCCAAGTGGATTGTTTCATACCCCACTCTTAGGTTTCTTGAGAATCTCTGTTTATTGGGGACTCTAAGTCTGTTTGTGGTTGACTTGTAAAATGGAAAGGGTGAGTTGGACAGGAGGGTGTGGTGTGATTTAAAATAGGAAGATCCAGTATACATTTTTGGAGAGAAAATTCAACTTTCACATTTGAAAATCATTGATAAGGAGTCGCATACTCACTGGGCACTACAGTAAGGATCTGCAGCTCCAGGGTTCACAGTGTGAGAACCTCACGTGGCTGTACTGTCCTTCAGTTCTACTCTCTTTAGCCTTCTGGCGTGGATACCAAGGCTACTTTAAATAGGTACTCAAGCGCCTCTATAACAGTGAAAATTCCTAAGTACTACGGAACACATTTTAGGGAGTATAGTCGTGTTTAAAGTTACTTAGGTGAGCCCCTGAGAGACCATTTGAGATTAATGCAGCTAACTCTGTATATATTTAATTCATTAAAAGCAATATTAATGCATGAGAGAATGGCATTTTATGGAATTTTTTAAAAATTTATTTATTTTTTGACTGCGTTGGGTCTTCGTCGCGGTGCGTGGGCTTCACATTGTGGTGGCTTCTCTTGTTGCAGAGCACAAGCTCTAGGCGTGCAGGCTCAGTAGTTGTGGCTCGCGGGCTCTAGAATGCAGGCTCAGTAGTTGTGGCGCACAGGCTTAGTTGCTCCGCGGAATGTGGGATCTTCCTGGACCAGGGCTCGAACCCGTGTCCCTTGCGTTAGCAGGCAGATTCTTAACCACTGCGCCACCAGGGAAGCCCTTATGGGATTTTTATGCTTTAGGACTCTGAGCATTTTTTTTAATTCTAGATTAATAAAAAAAATCAATTATTCAGCTTGGATAATCCTGATTTAAGAAAATCCGGATTTGCAAAATAGATAAACTGGGCCATGAGTTCTTAGTACTATAAATATATTCTTAACCTTGTTAAAAAAAAACTACTGATTTAAATAATCCTTCTAATTCATTAAGGGCCATTCAGGTCTCCAGTATTTGACTGAGAGGCCGTGAAGATGGGAGGGGAGTAAGTGACCAAGCTAAGGTGCTCAGGACTCAACCTGATTGAGTATCAATCAGAAATTTTTTAAAAAAGCTATCAGAAATGTAAAGATATCAGAAGTGTAAGGTGAGTTCAAGGAAAACGTCATTTGGCTTTCTGAAATAAATTTGTATTTCACCTTCTTTGAAAATTATTTCTGTGGAAATCCTAGAAAAATTAGACAAAATATTGAGCAGAGAGAAAAGCTAAGCAGGATAGTAATGTGGTTGTGTCTAAACAGCAGTGGGAAGTTTAGCCTTTGGTTTTTGTCTTCAATCTGCCCATCCCTGGGGGAAGGACAGGATTGCCACGAGCTGTAGCTCCCTCTCTAGGCCCTTTAGGATTTACCTAGTAGTCCCTGCTTTCAAGAACTGTATATTCTGGTGTTAAATACTTTAAGGCATGCGCATTAAAAAGACCACTGTGCTTTTGATAAAAGTCCTTTCCCAAACATTTTGGCCTCAGGGCTTCTTTACACCCTTCAAAACGACTGAGGATGCCAAAGAACTTTTGCTCATGTGATTTATATCTATCAATGTTTACTGTATTAGAAATTAAATAGAAAAAATAATATATAAAAAATAATTTATAAGCAACATTAAGCATATTACCTGTTAAATCACACACTTTTTGGAAAATACATTTTTCAAAACCAAAAATATTAGTGAGGACAGTAAGTGTTCTTTTTGATTTTTGCGAATCTCTTTAATATCTTACTTGACTGGTTCAATAGGAGACATCTGGATTCTCGTACCTACTTCGCTATTCAATTTGTTTGATGATATGTTTCAGTTGAAGAATATAAAGAAAATCCCGCCCCACACACATATGGGAGGAGTATTTCAATAGCCTTCTCAAATAATTGTGGACATTGTTCTCTGATACTGTACCACACTCAAAAACTGCTTTGATTTTTTTTTAAGGCAACAGCAGTTTTACCCACGATGGCCTTTGCCCCATCAGTGCAAAGCTCAACATGGTGAAAAAGGCAGATAACATTTTAGTATTATTATGAAAATAGATTTGACTTCCCAGATCCAAAGAAAGAATGTCAGGGGGCACTTAGGAGTCTGCAGTCCATACTTTGAGAACTGCTGTCGTGGAAAAACATTTTAAAACATGGGAAAAAGTCCATGGCTATTAGTGATAAAGGGACACAGAAAATTGTCCCATTTCTTAAATCAAAATATTTCTAGTAAAGAGAAAAACTGGAAAGTGTATATCAAACTGTTGAACAATGGTAATATCTCAGGATTGAAAAATTAGGAGTCATTTTATTTTCTTTTTTGTTTATTTTATAGAATTTCTTACAGAAAATGTTTTGTAACAGAACAGGTATTGATTCAGTCTTTAATATGATAGAAATTAAATATTTTGAAATTTTAAGCAAAATGCAAAACCTCTTGTAGTCCCATTACCCTAAGAAGATTGTTTTAACTCCTTTTTAGAAACTTTTATTGTGGTGCGAGAACACGTAACCTGAGATCTACCCTCTTAACTTTTTAAGTGTACAATACAGAGTTGTAAACTGTAGGCAGTGTGTACAACAGATCGCTAGAACTTACTTGTTTTTACTTCCTGTTCATTTTAGTTTTTAATTAATTTGTATATATATATATTGAATAGAGTAGTAGAAAATTCATTTTTCTACTTATTATTGTATATGACCAAGAGCTTTCATCTTAATTATATATAAAATATTAGCATTCTTATTACTGATACAAATTTTGGCTCCTATGGAAATGAACTGGCTAATCTAAATGGTACCCAATGATATTAGTTAACGCAGTTTCTTCCAAACAGGAAGTAACAGTGATTTTTCATTAACCGACTTTAAAGAAATGTAATCACTGCATTAACACTCTAATAATTTTAGATCCTAAATTATTTGATTTTAATGATTTAGCAAATTCCTGTTTGTTCTTAAAGATTTAAAAATAGCCAGTGGTACTTTCGGTAGTTTCATTTATTGTTATTTTCACTATAACTACACTCTTTTAACTTTAATCATTCTCAGCCTGGTTGATTCTACACACCATTTAGGGCTAATGTGGAAAGGTAACGATTTTCAAATTCTGATGATGCATGATGTCTGCATAGGAGAGATTTCTCTGGTTGGCACTCAGCTACAGCCATTTTCCAAGCCGTGTAATTTTAATTGCTTAGCATCACTTGTATGATGAGCTCTAGCTGAGGGCATTTTAACACAGGTAGGCTCTGCAGGCTCACTCCCAGGTGGCTTCCTATCAGAAGTGATAAGTGAGAAATAATTGAATGGCAGCACCTTTCCTTTGTGCAGCTTTGATTCTTCTGGAGAAATTGTACTCTTTCTATCACAGAGCAAATCCCCCAAACATCTTGTCTACTCTGATTATATACTTCAGTTCTTAACAATATCTGTGTCAAGCTTGTTACCTCCACTGAAGCAGATGGTTTATGAAAGCTGATAGGTATTGTTTGAAATACTATGAACATAGGATGCTTTGCTTAGTTATTTCCTGTCTACTCCAAGATAGCCTTCGCTCACATGCCACATGAAATATTAGATGGATAGTAAAATGTAACATATATCCAGGAGGGTTGTCTTAGCTTCAGTGGTTGATTCAGAGGGATACTGAGTCAGAGGCATTCTTGGCAACTAAATTCAGACTAGTCCAGGTTGGACAGCTTAGTGTGACAGCCGCATTAATTATTTGTTTGTTGTTTTAATAGCTGTGCAAACAACAGACTATTGATTTTTTTTAATTGAGTGGGTGCTGGAGATACTCTGCTGGGGATCAAACCTGGCTCCTCTACTTCTAGTAGTAGTATTTGGTATTATAGTAATAATAACAATAATACTAGTAGTAGTATTTGGTATTACCGGTGATCACTAGTAATAATAATTACCAGTAGTAATTAGTCTCTTTCTATCAATGTCTTTTTCTGTAAAATGGGACTAACAGGGTTTCTATGAGCATACTCTGACCTCATTAAAGACAATTTCAAGTGTAGGAGAACATGATATTGCTTCAACTTAAAAATAAGAAAAAAGAAATAGTAGAGTCAGAGAACCAGAAAGAGACACCGGCAAACGTGTAAGTTCCCAAGTTAAAAAAAAAAAATCAATGGAGTAGCTGAATAACAGAATGAAAATGCTGAATGCCGAATGGTGATTTGGGAAGTTAAGGCACTCCTCCCCAAATCCAAAGACATGAGACAGAAAATGAAGGCATGAGAGAAATGTAGGGGCATGGAAAATCAATCCAGGAGGTCAAACATTTATTGACTAGGAGTTCTAGAAGGGAGCAGAGAAAATAGAAAAGAAAATAATCAAAGAAATTATCAGAGAAATAGCAGAAGATAATTTCTCTAAGTTGGAGATAGACTTGTGTCTTGAGATTAAATGGTTTGGCCAATTTCCAGCAAAATGAAAGGAAAACAACCTATACCTAGGTGCATCTTGATGAAATTTTAGAACTCCTAGGAAAGAAAGAATTCTGTTCCCAAGGATGAAAAAGAAAGCTACCTAAAAAAAAAAAAAGAAAGCAGTATGTTAGCAGACTTTTTTTGGCCACCCTGGATTCTGCAATATAGTGAAGTTTAAAACATTAAATTGTCATGGAAAATTATTTTGAACTCAGAAATCTCAAACATAAAGGTACCATAAAGATATTTTTAGAGGTGCCCAACCTTCTACAAAAAATAACTTCTAGATCTAACACAACAAAATGAAACGCAAATGAGTGACAGAATTAAAAAATGAACAATAAAATATCCAAACTCATAACAAGGATGGAATTTTATATTAAGTAACAGTGCAGAAATTTTTATCCAATAGATTGATAAAATTCAGTGTTGGTGAATATAGGGAATAGGTACTCTCATATATGTACTTTGGGTGAAATTATAATAATTTAGTGCAGTAATTTGGAAGATAGTGTGGCAGCATATATTATTATTTAAAATCTGCATTCCATTTGATCCGACAGTTCTAGTGTCTGTAGTAAGACAGTAGTCCTATGTATAGAGAGAGAGTATATACTAGGGGGTACAATGGGCAAGGGGTAGAACTGGGGGGCTGGTGGTGAGCCAAGAACGTCATCTCACTAGTCTTCTGCGCCATTTACGTGACTTAAGTAATTAAGCGCTCAAGAACTCAGAAGGAGAGGGGGTCTTGCAGAGGCTACGTCAGCAAAAAGGAGATGAAGCCTGATCTACTTTTACAGGAAACAAACACATATGATCAGCAGAGAAAAGGTGGAGTTGAGTCTTCTCCAAATTCACGTGAATCAAAACATTCAGTTTTGAGCCGAAACCAAGCTTAGAAAGCTTCAACCCCAAAGGAAACCCTTTGGGAAAATTGTGACAGAGTGAAAATTGGATTATAATGGAAACCTATCTACTCTATAATTTTATGGTTTTCCAAACAGTATATCATCTCACTTTACATTGTGTTTACTTAATTAGACGTTTGAAATATGGAAAACAATATTGAGAAGAGCAGAAACATGGACTTAATGGGACTCAAACAGCATAAACAGAAAAGATAAATTCAGGTGTCTTTATATTTTAATCATATGGATAATTCTGGTGTAGAAAGTTAGCTGCCTTGCTTGCTGCTCTCCATCACTCAGATTCTTTATCACATACATCATATCCATTTTTATTTCTTGCAAGATGCATCGGGCCAAATTCAGTGACAAAGGATGAAACCAAAAAATACATTGTTTCTAGATTTCTTCCCAGCTGGGCTGAAACAAGCTTAATAAACTCTACTTATATAAAAGGATTGAGAAATGAGGGTCCTGAAATCAATATAAAAAAATACCGGGCTTCCCTGGTGGTGCAGTGGTTGAGAGTCCGCCTGCCGATGCAGGGGACACGGGTTCGTGCCCCGATCTGGGAAGATCCCACATGCCGCGGAGCGGCTGGGCCCGTGAGCCATGGCCGCTGGGCCTGTGCGTCCGGAGCCTGTGCTCCGCAACGGGAGAGGCCACAACAGTGAGAGCCCCAGGTATCGCAAAAAAAAAACACAACAAACAAAAACAAAAAATACCAAGTCAGTTCTCCTTTCCTTAAGAAGCATACAGTAGAATTTTTAGTGGAGAGAAAGTCCATAACTGGGGTTTATGGGGAGAAATATAGAATTGAGTATAGTAGAGTGTAGTGGCTGTGAAGTGACAACAACTGTCCCTGGGGTTGTGACATCATGGCTGTGGAACACACAGCACAAGGCCTGGCACATAATACCCCGCAACTCCTCGCTAATATATTTAAATTATTAATTTACTTAACACACTCTTATTGAGTGTCTGCTCTGCATCAGGTACTGTGCCAGGCACTCAAGGGTAGGTCTTTGGGAGGGGAAGAGACCCAAGGTTGAGTGAGGTTATGTCTTGCCCTCCCATTTACTTCAAAGCAAATTTCAAGTTAAGAAGAATGTAGGGGCTTCCCGGGTGGCGCAGTGGTTAAGAATCCACCTGCCAATGCAGGGGACACGGGTTCGGGCCCCGGTCCGGGAAGATCCCACATGCCGCGGAGCAACTAAGCCCGTGCGCCACAACTACTGAGCCTGCGCTCTAGAGCCTGCGAGCTACAACTGCTGAAGCCCATGCGCCTAGAGCCCGTGCTCCGCAGCAAGAGAATCCACGGCAGTGAGAAGCCCACGCACTACAACGAAGAGTAGCCCCCACTCGCCGCAACTAGAGAAAGCCTGCACGCAGCAACGAACACCCAACACAGCCAAAAATAAATAAATAAAATTAATTAATTAAAAAAATTTCTTTCATCCTGTTTTTTCAAGGCCAGAATAAAGGATGAAAATAATGGGTAAGAAACAAAGGCTTTTAAGTGCAAGATGTAGGGGTTTTAATTAAAGGATGATGAAAAAGTGACTAGTCTCCAAATCTTTAATAAATCTAGTTGATTCTCCACTAATGTTGTAGAAATTATGCTCTAGTGAGCTGGGACATTTTATTCATAGTCAGGCACATTATGTGCTTTTAATTAACAGTTGTACTTCCATTTGTCGGCCATTATTGAAAGAAGGGCCATACCAAATAGTATCCTACGTTGTTTCATAGTCATCCTCAAAAAACTTTAGGCATCAAACCTGCATAGAGTATTGTTTGCTAAGAATTGCACGAATCAGACTAACAGACCCATCTCTCTTCTCTAGCAGTACACCGTCCAAAATAAATTATGGACAGGTTAAGAGGACACCAGTCAATCCAAGGAATTAAAAATATATATTATTCAGCAACCCACTGAATGAGAGAAAATATTTGCAAATCATATATCTGATAAGGGATTAATATGCAGAATATATAAAGAACTCCTACAACTCAAAAATAACCAGAGAAAGCAAACAAACTTATTTAAAAAATGGCCAAAGGACTTGAATAGACTTTTCTCCAAAGAAGACATACGCATGGCCAACAAGTTTAAAAGTTGCTCATCATTACTTATCATTAGAGAGATGCAAATCAAAACCACAATGAGGTATCTCCTCACCCGCTTTAGAATGGCTGCTATCAAAAAAACAAAACAAAACAGAAAATACCAAGTGTTGGTAAGGATGTGGAGAAATGGAACACTTGTGCACTGCTGGTGGGGAGAAGAGTAATGGATTAAAAAAGAATTCGTTAAGGGTAGGGTCCTCTCATTGATTGTGTTTGTGGTGTGCCATGCCAGCCACTTCACCTGCACGTGAATCCCTCATTAAGAAGGAGAATCCGATGGTTGAGTGGCTACATTTTCTGTGCTAATTATAGTCTAGCCAGGGGCATTGGTTGATGACTGCTGCTTAATGCTTAGATTTACCTCCTCTAGAGCCAGAATGACACCTCAGAGAGCGGGTATTTCTGTTATCGTCCAGTGTAGGGGACCTCAGAGACTACCTGGAGGGTGGAGGGTGTCTGAGAGAGGGGGCTCAAGGGACAGGGTCCCTGGTCACTTCTACCCAAGCAGCTTTGCATCTGTCAGAAGATTGGTTTTTTTTCCTCGAAAGATTCTGCTTGAAAATAGCTTAACTGCAAAGAGGGTGGTTAAAAAGTCACTGATCCCGTTCACGATCTTTGTCAGATGGGAAAATGGCAACTGTGAGAATAAGTGATATCCTCTTTATTCTGGTCCTTCTTGCTCTTGTCCTCCTTTTCACGTTCCCCATTTTAGTTATCTCCTAGTTAGTGCAGATTTTCAAAGGAATTCCATCCTGTTAATCTTACCACCAGCCTCTGCAGGGATTGAGCAGATATGGCACACCACCATTGACAAAATAAGAACCTAGGTTTTCCCGTCTTCTAACCCACATCTCTTAGAACTAGACCTCATTTTCTGAGAGCCTCATCCAGGGTAGGGCCAAGGAACGTGGGTTTTTAATATGCACCTCAGACGTTGCTTCTGTAGGTAGTCTTGAGGCCACATTTTGAGAATAACGAGACTCGATTTTTTGTGAAGGAAGAACCCCTGCAGTTTGTGGATCAGGAATTATTATTGAACTTTATGGATAAAATGCAGAGAACAAAACAACTCACTCAAGGATGCCCTGCTACTGTGATGTGGTTGAGACCCAAAATTCTATGTTTTTCCCACAAAACTGTTGCTTCCCAAACGCTGGTCTACAGAACAGTGCCTTTCCATGTTTGGCTTTTTTTCTGTGATCCATAGCGAAATAAGAAAAACGTAGGACAGTATTGTGTTTTATCAAGAATCTCCATTTATTCTGAGATTCTTTAATACTAAATGTTTTTAGTAACAAAATATCCCTTCTTCTTTTATGGCATGATGGTAATTGTATGTAGTAGTTTTTTTAATGGCACGAAATCCACAAATCTGTATACTAAAGCACTAAAAGCCCAGTGGCTCTACCTGAAAAGAAAGCATGAGGCAAACAGTGGAACTCTGCTCTCCAGGCCTCCCTGTGCCCCACTTCTGGGTGCCCGGTGAGTTCCACAGAGCACCATTTGAGAACCACTGAGGTGGTGGAAAGTACACCAGACAAGGAGTTGGCAGACCTTGATTCTAATCTTATCTCCATCATTAATTAGCTATGTGACTTCAGCAAATCAATTCATTTCTCTAGGCTTGTATCATCTTCTAGGATTCTGTGTGCTTAGGGATAAGTTTCTATGTTTTGAAATAAGGGAATTATTAAAATGGATTAGGAGTTATTTTCCTTCATTATGAGTAATTCATCAACTCTACTGCATTTGTATGAAACGCTAATACAATTTTTTATTAAGCCCAGTGCACAGAAAACTCATTAGGCTGACACTGGCTTATCCAGAGTGGTGGTGAACTCAAAGCAATTGCTATTCCCTAGTAATCTAGATCTCTGTGGTTTAGTAGTAAAATATTGAATTACCTGAATCTCGTTAATACAAGACTCACTTTTTTTCAATTTCCCTATTTCTAAATAGAGTTTCTGCTCCTAATTCAAGAACTTTGATGTATATGCCAATGAGCGTCAGCCTCTGACTCCTCAGAAGGTGGCCTCACCTTGATAACCACAAGCCCTCACAAATGTTCTGGTCCACAAATAAATTGTCAGATGCTTAGGGTTTGATTCTGTTTGTGATGCTGTACCAGTCAGCCTCCGTGGTGTCTTATAAATACTTAAATGCCACATCAGCTTAAAAATTCATACTTCATTTGGGGGTAGCTCTCTTGCCTTGTAGCACTGATTTTTCCGTGTATTCGACAAGCACGTAATGAGCTTGCTCTATCTGCCGAACTGAGCTAGGCCTTGAGGACAGAGTCCCAGACCTCAGGGAGCTCCTAGTCCAGCAGAGGAGCTAGTCTTACAAATAAGTGATTAAAATGTAGTAGAAATACGGTATTGGACAATTTATATTTTCAGTCTTTAAGCTTAAACTTCTATTCATGTTTGTCCAAAGCAATGGCCTTTTAGGGCCAAGTATCTTTGGGTGTAGGCTGGGACTTTAGGTCAGAGAGGTCCTAGGTTCTCTGACCCCCCTTGATAAAGTTCAGAGGCTGTTGAGTGCTTCCCTCCTCTGCTGTCCTTCCTTCTTAGGAGGAAGGACACGAGAGTGGCCTTGTAGGGCTCAGGGACAAAGAACTACTTGGGTACCAAAGGACCTGACTTGAATGCAAGGTATAGAGGGTATAGGGAAGACTTGGCAGCCTTCCTCATGGAGGTGAGGGTAGTCCCTGGTCTCATGGGAAAGAGAACTTGGGCACAGTCCCTCCTGTGGGAGCCAGAGTACCGGACCAGGATTGGTTGTTAAGCAAACTGGGCTGAGCCTCTGGCATTAGTCTTTGGGCGATCCTGCCTGCTTCTCTCTACTGGGTCTACAGTATCCTGCACAACATGCGTCATCACATCAGGTTATATCCAAACATGTCTTCTAAGAGTGAATATCTCATTCTTCTAAAACCGATGCTAAGTGTTTTATTATTCAATTGGTCATGTCAGTAAAACATTGGAGTTTATCGATTTGTGCCTTTCATCATGTACCTATAAAATATAGAATTTGATTGCTCTCTTACAGAAAAAAAAAAAAACCTACTTCTAGACACAAGAGGTCAGTGTACCTCATGCAAAGGGTCTGGACACAAGTCAAATTCTGTTGACTTTTTCACACAGCTCCAAATGAGAGCGTGGGCCAGAACACACTCTTCTTTTGTTTGGAAAATAGTGATATGTTCTCAGGTATCCCCATGTTAGGGAAAACCGTTTCTGGTAAAGTATACACACCAATATCATACAGGGTTCTGGCAAATTCCTAGAAGTTAGTGCATAAGAATTTTCCTCCTCCTGTCTTTTCCTCAGTTCGTTCTTCTTCACTCCCTCCCTCCCTCCTTCCCTTTAGCTAAGCTAGAGGAAATCATATTGTTTGCATGTAGATTAAAACATGGCCCTACTAGTTCGTTCCTTTCAGCTTTTACCTGGACGGGGGGTAATATGAGTGAAGGGCTGGGAGGGACCTTGGGGTCCTGGGAAGCAGTGTTCCTCCCTTCTCTGGACTCTTAGCATAGTAAGTATTATAGACTGTGTACGTTTTGCATTTGAGTGTACGTTGGAATGTTTGTTGTTTGTCAGTCTTCGCCTGCAGTATTGTGGTTCCTTAAGGACAGGAATCATATATAACTACATCTCCCACACTGACCAGTGAACTGTTGTTCGTGTAGTTGTGGATCAGTGAGTGGTGTGACAGAGTGAATGAGTGGGGTCTTCTGATGGAGACCCACCTTTTCTCCTCATTTGCCAGCCCAGGGTGATTTCAGGTAGCCAAATCATCTACATAGTTATGTTTCTTTACATGAGATATTTGACATCAAATTCTTTTTTTAAAAACATAACATCTGATAGGCATAATATAGCCTATGGCTAATTACTGCTTTTTGATTCACTGCACTCCACGTGTCTGTGCAAACATCTCTTTCCCTCCACCCCATTCAGTTGAGCCCCATTTGGCCTTTCCTGGCCCTACCCAGTTGTCACAAGTGTTTGCATCACAGTTCACCCTGGTCAGTGGTGGGGCCAAAGGATGAAGCAGCCTTTTTACACACTGCAACCCTTTCTTGCCTGTTCTTCTGCGTCATTCACTAAACGTAGCGTGTCCTCTTGTGCATGAGGACGCAAGAGTTTTTGGACTCAAGTCAGGGTTTGAGTCCCAGCTCTACCCCTTATTAGCTTCATGACCTTGGACAAATTACTCTTCTAATCTCATCTCCATCATCTATTAAAATGAAGATAATTAAACCTCTCGCACAGGGTTGCAGAAGTTAAATAAGGTAACGAGTAAGTGTTGGTTTCCCTCCCTTTCTCTCAGCTGGTTTGAGTCTATGTGAAAGAAAGAGAATGACTGTGCACTTTTCTATAGTGTAATTCGTAGGCACAGGCTTTATGTTTCAACTCTCCGAAGTAATATATTTTTTGGAAAGTATGGACCATTTCCTGTTTAACTTACAGAGTTGATGCTAAACCCTCTGCAGATAATGAAGAAAAGAAAAAGTGTAGTTTTCGGCATTGGAGAAACTCACTTTAGTCTCTCTCTTTTTTTTTTTTTTTTTTTTTTTGCTGTGATACGCGGGCCTCTCACTGCTGTGGCCTCTCCCGTTGCGGAGCACAGGCTCCGGACGCGCAGGCTCAGCGGCCATGGCTCACATGCCCAGCCGCTCCGCGGCATGCGGGATCTTCCCGGACCGGGGCATGAACCCGTGTCCCCTGCATCGGCAGGCGGACTCCCAACCACTGCGCCACCAGGGAAGCCCTTTAGTCTCGTTTTGATTAAAGTTTATGGCACTTTGCTAATGTCTCACAATGTGCCTATGAAAAGGGATATAGTAGTCTAGAATTATTATGCTAGATCTTTAAAACTAAACTTCTGAAGAATGGGGCTCTTGGGTTTATGGAGTTAAATGCAGTTAGAGATTAACTTTGCAGACACGTGAAGCTCTGCCATGTTTTAGAGTTGTGCCCTTCACCTCTTAATGTGGCCCGTTTTCATTGCACATCTTCTGAGGTGTTTGCTAAAGCCTTTGGCCATTTGGCGTTCATCTGTGGTGATTTTAGCAACCCTGCTTTTGCCACGTCACTTTTTTTCTTTTTTTTTAATCCAGTACAAATATACCACACTGAAAAGTTTTCAGCAGCTTCAATTATTTATTAGCTGTCTTAGTTTAGTAAATTTTATTTTTTTTAATCCTGATGTCTAACGAGGAAGAGAGAGTTCATGAAAGGATTACTTTTAAAGAGTGATGGTCACTGCAGGTGATGGTCGGGGCCCAGGATGAGCCTGCTGCCACGATTATGTGGTTCCTCACCCAGAGCCTGCCTCCTTCCTGGTCTTCCATTGACGTCTCTTCCTGCCCACTGCCAGGGTTGTTGCAAAGCATCCTGGGACCTGGACCTGCTTCTTGTTACTTCCTTGACCCTTAAGTGCTTACATTATGCTTCCGTCACAGTGCCATCTTCTCTTCAAACGCTCTCTACTCCATCTGGCTGACGGCCACTGCAGCAAAGCCCTCTAGTCCCACATCTGTGTAGCTCATTTGATGGTGGTTTTCTTTGTGGGTACATACCGTGTCTCCCCATCTAGATAAAAACCCTTGTGAGAAAAAAGACATCTTATCATTTTCTGGACCCCACCCAGCTAGCCTACTTTCTTGCATGTAGCAGGAGATAAGTCAGTGTTTATTAGTAATTATCTTAGTCTAATCAGGCTGCTGTAACAAAAATACCATAAGTTGGTGGCTTATAAACAACAGAAATTTATTTCTTAAGGTTCTGGAGGCTGCAAAGGTCAAGATCAAGGTGCCAGCAGGTTCCGTTTCCAGTGAGGGCCCATTTCCTGGTGTCTTTTCACTGTAACCTCACAGGGCAGAAGAGGCAATGGAGCTTTCTCAAGCCTCTTTTACGAGGACACTAATCCTACCCATGAGGGCTTTACCTTCATGACCTAATCACTCCCCAAAGGCCCCCTCCCTTTAATACCATTACATTGGACATTCGGTTTCAACATATGAATTTGAAGGAACACACACCATAGCAGTGACTTTAGAGAGTTTTTAAGAATTTAAATAAAATATAGTTCTGAAATTAAAAACAACGACAACAAAAAACTTGCTGTGTACTTAGGAGGACTTATTAGTAAGATAAAGAGAACATCAAGGTAGTTATGTATGCAGGGTGACTATTATCCTTAAGGGAATATAAGGAACAATAAGGGGCAATATTGTTCCCTTAAGGGAACAATAAGGGGCCATACCAGTGGACTACATCCCAACAAGGGTTGCTGGGGAAGGCACTCTAGGACTTGCTTCTGACCTCCTATGGGAGAGTTAGCAAAAGGATGGGCACGGCCCAGGGTCATTGTGATGAAACCTGATCACCAAGCCAGCAGAGCAGTTCATCAGTAGGCACTGTCGCATTTCTAAACTAGAGTTCGTTTATTTATTCAGTTACTTGATGAACATTTTTAAAAGCATTTACTGTGGGCCAAGTGCTCTGCTGGGCTCTGGGAACACTAAGATGAATGAGGCCAAGGCTCATTCAGGAAGCTCATAGCCCAGTGGGGAAGCAGACACATACGTGGACACTTAAAAAGTGGTGTAAATGTTCAGGGATGGAGATGTTATATGTAACAGAGAGGGTCTAGCAGGGACACTGAACCCACTGGAAGTCTGGATCCATTTCCTTAGTCTAAGTCAAGGACAAGGGAGCAGAGACCAGGGCATTGAGTATGAGTTTGGGACGGTCGAGAGGGTTGGTTATGGCGCAGGTCAGAGAAGATCACATGGGATGAAGAGTTCTGAGCACGGTCTGTGTTTGGTTCTGTCTCCTCTCGCTAACCAACTCCCTTCTCCCCCCATGGCCTGCTCCTGGGATCTGCTCTGTGGTCTGGGGTGTCCTGGTCTTCACTGTCCCAGGCCCAGTTTGTCTGGCTGCCAACCAGGTCCTCAGTATAGGCTTCCTGCCAGGTGCTCTGGGCAAGCTGAGATGAACTCATCACAGTCTCAGAACTAGTTAAGGGAGATCCTGGATGGTGTGGGGAAAGGCATTTCAGGTGCTGGGAACAGTTTGAGCTGAAGCACAGAGACAGGAAATGGGAAGAAACGGTCAAAGTGGTGGCCAAGTAGGCTGAGAGGTAGGTTGAAGTTTTGTTTTTAGGCCAGAGACTATATTCCTTATTAGTAGGCAGATAAGTTTTTTTTGTTGTTGTCTTTTTGTTTTTGTTTTGTTTCCCAAACCAGCATGTGATTGGTGCAGTGCTGCAGGCTGTGGGGTCAGAGGTGGATATATGGTGGATGGTAAGATTGGGGGGAACACACACGTGTTCAGTAATGTAATTGAATTGAGTTGAATCTGTTGCAATTTGATATGAATTAATATGCATCTCAGTTGCTCTGACAATACCTCTTGAAGAAACTTTTGCACAAAGATTCCTAACCAAAAGGCACTACATGGTTATTTGCATACTTGGAACTAGCACCCAGGCTTTTCATATTCTCCACCCACGCTCTCTTTAGGCCCCCAAGTCTTTCATATACTATGAAAAGGAAGTAAGATTTGGCAAGAATTTCCTACTTGGGTAGGAGAGAGAGTTTTGTCATGTATTGCCTAGAATTACTCATTTCGATCTTAAATTTAATGAAAGAATGTTAAAATGAATGGATATTCTACTTGGCCATGTTTTCTATAATTTACTATTAAATTCTTCAGTGTAGACACAATGGTGTATGTGTGCGTGTGTGTTGTATGTGAATTAATTTACATCACAATGATGGAAAACGAATACGAGGTTCCTAATTGAGAATATTCAGTTCAGGGCGTTTTGCTAGTATTTGAAAGATTCATGAGATGGTTACGATAAATGTTTCAGTGATCTTTGTATCTGATCAACAAGGAGGATTTAGAATTTCTCCCCCGGTGGTGAAATTAAGGGGTTCAACATTTGTGGATGAACAAGATGTTAGAATCTAGTGAACCAAATATGGGAAAGCCAGTCACCTGTTGAACATGACCATAGGTTTATAGTTCAGCACCGTCTTGTATGAAAAACTATCCCTAACTAGCTAAAAGAATTAGCTGAATGTTGTATTAGAATATTATGATATCTTCCCGCACTGAACTTTTGATCCAAAATGATGTTGGAACACCAAACAGAAAGAGGGATTTCTCATGGAACTGACTACATACCTGTTGTTGTGCCTGCTTGCTAATAGATGTTTGCACGTGTGGCCGAGTTTTGTAGTCAGGCTGTGGGAGAGGAGACAGTCTCACCTATCAAAGGAAATCTAATATCCATGAATGATCAAACTGGCTTGGATCAGTTCTCACAACTCACCTCCTGAGAATGAACTGAAAGAAGGAGGCAGGGCATTTAAAGGAGAGGAAACCTTATTGATATGGTTGATGAGTTCTTCCTAGTGAGGAATGCATTCTTTAGATTGGTTTTGTTTGGGGGCTGCTCTCTTTGATCAGCCATCAGGGCTCCCTGACTTGTCTCATAGGCTCCGTTTCGAAGGAAAAGAATAGTGCATTCTTTGACCATGGGGCAGAGCAGAGATAATTGGCCCACACTAGGGCCTGTCAGGCCTACAACCAAGGCAGGGTGCACTAACTCCTGAACTTTTTGTTCAAAGATGTTGACTGGACTTTATTTCCTAAAGTAGTAGGATTCATAGAACTGTATGTTTCACATGAAACTTGTAGGGACTTGAAGACTTGAGGGCATTTCCCTTAAATTACCAGGCTAAAAGCTTCATAAATATGTTTTCTGCCATAAAATATAATGGTGAGGTACAATGTATAGCCTGTTTTATCTGAAACACATTGTTTATTCGTGTGGTAATCTGAGCTCTCCATCACTGAATTAGCATAATGGCTTTAGCCTGTTTTCGTCTTAGGGTATTGTTTAGAAGGAAAAATTAATATGGTCTGTTTCTACTAATCACAAATTCCATTTTGTATTTCTTTGATATAGTTTCTTTGATGTGAGGGAAAAGACTAAATCTCTTTTAAAGGAAGAAAAATGTCAGCGAGTCTGTTTAGCATGTATGCAATCTCAAGAATTTAGTAAACCGTGTAAAATGGGGAAGTTAATATTCTGTGTTTGGGGCCACTTTGCTTGTTTGAGGATTTTAATTACAACTTGGATGGCTTTCTAGGCATGTAGGCTGTTCTGACCCCAAGACTGTAGAACGTTTTGCAACTATCCTGTTTGATGTACTAGGCCACTGAGAGACAAGTTAGACAGAACACCAACTAGACTTTTCTAGAAGCAGGAGCCAAGGAACCAATTCCTCCCCATTGTTCTCTATGTTCTTCTTGTGCAAAAGAATTTTGTTTTCCCCAGATGGCTTCAGTGGTCATTGCCGAGCTGGGAAACTTGATCCTTCAGTAGCCAGGAGAGCAGAGAGCTCTCAAAATTTCTTGCTTCTTCCAGCTGGAGAGGAAAGGACCAAATTCACAAGCCAAGCTTCACTTCCCACAAGCCAAGCTTCACTTCCCCCATCTGCTTACACATTTACAGCACCGAAGCCAGCATGCGCTAACGTGTACAGGCGTGTCCCTGAAAACCACTGTTTAATTCGCATTTTCATAGGTCCATAGAAGATTTCCCACTGACTTAAATGATAATTTCAGAGATTATTTTATCGGAAATTTGGATTGATCTCCAGTTGGCAGTGGCTTTAACTTTCTGTCTTCCAGGCTTGCTGTCCAGAAGTTAATGGTATGTAAATGAGCACAGGGGTTTAGAAACCTTTGGTAAATTCTATCATAAAGCAAATAACCATTCCTTACTTTGCATACAACCACTCTTCTATGCCACGAGCATCTCTGGAGCTCCTACTCACCACCAGACACCTGGGGCAGAAAATAAATAAGGCTTAATGTCCGCCCCGAGGGGGTTTAGAGTCTCCGGTGGAAGATGGGAGTAGATCTGTGGGTGTCGCTCAGTGCAGTCAGTGCCGGTGCCGTGAGGCCAGTGTGCTCTGGGCCCTGGAAGGGAAGCAGAGGGGACTCTCGCTCACCCTGGACGTCCAGGGATGGTGTCCAGGTTTTGTCGGATGAGAAGGCATTAGCTGTGTGAAGAGGGGGCTAGGGGCGTAGCAGGCATGCCGGCGGCGGGAACCGAACACGTGGAGGCATGGGGCATGGAGTATGGAGTAGGGGGACGTCCTGGAGCAACCCTAAGATTAATCCATTAAGCTCAAATCGAAGGTGCTGTGAGCAGTGCTCCCCCAGCACTGTCAGGGCGATTGCAAATCTTGGTTTTGAAGCTGCAGGTCTAGCCTAGTGTGATGGTTGACACACGGACTCAAGCCAGACAGCCTGGACTCACGTCTTGAGTGTGATTTGAGGCCAGTCCCTTTAGCCTCCCTGTGCATGTGTTTCCTCATCTATAACACGAGTATTATGATAATATCATCTCCTACGTGAGGTTGTGGTGAGAATTTAATCAAGTAACAGGGCCTAGCGTGTAGTAAATATCAGTACTATATAAGTATTTGTTAAGTAAAATGTGTGAGACTGGGAGGGTCAGGGCAGTGACCTGTTCATATAAGATGCTCAAATGATGAATAAAAAATTCCCAGAAATGTTCCTAATGACAAGCTGACAAATCCTGCAGAAAGTTTAGAGATGGAAGAAAAGCGGCAGGCCACCAACTCTACGGCAAGTAAGAGTTACCCAGGGAGCTTGTTAAAGTGCAGACTCTTGGCCCCACCCTCCAGAGAATCTAATTCCTAGCTCTTGGCTGGGATCCAGAAGCATGCATTTAAAAAATCACCCACAGTGATCCGTGATTTTCATGCACACAGTCCCAGAATCTTTGTGAGACATTGCCTAAGCCTTTTCCCTTTTAGAGCAAGTGACCTGTAGGGACTCTGAAGACCTGTGTTCTGGTCCCAGCTCTGCCAATTCCTGGTTGTGTGACCTTGGACATGTGGATTAAAGCTGTGAACATCCGTGAATTTGTCTGTGAATACTGGCATGGCTCTGCTATGAAAATGAAACAAGACGTGTATCTGAAAGGCACCAGTGAACCAATGACCATGGTGGAGTGGTCTCGTTACTGAAAGGGAGGGGGCCTCAGCCCACAGCTGGGCAGGCAGGAAGCCTCAGCCCTGATGACAAGGTTATTTTAGGATTGGGGAGGGTGAGGGTAATGGATGCTGGACCTCTGGCCATGTTTTTCTGTGGAATCCACCTATATTTTCTGTTGTATGATTATCCAGCTAATATTCCAGCGCTCAGCAGACATAGATAAAGGGCGTTACTACTTTATAGGGTAAACAGCCCCATTATTAGACAGCTCTGGTTATAAGAAAGTTCTTACAGATTAAGCCAAAGTAGGCCTACCATTTGATATGCTAGATTTCAGCATATCGTTTTAGACAACTGAATGTGGAAGGGTTAATTAGAACAGGCTGTTTGAATTGCGTGGGGCCAGAACCCAGAACTTGGGTGGGGAGAACACAGAGGAGCGTTGGCTGGCAGATACTGTTCACTGTTCCCTCCCAGCTCTTAAAGTTAATACTCCCTCTCAGCCAATGCGTTTGGGCTGCAGCCACAAGTCCACATGCCAAAGTGAAGAGAGAAGAGAGAATTTAGGGAAGAACGAAAGGATAGGAGAGAGATTTTTTAATTTATTAAGATAAAAACATATTTGGTATTAGATAGAAACATGTTCCTGAAATATAGTTGCTTCTGGTTTAAGAATTTAGCAGCTACCCATAGGGACTTACTGTGACGCACCTAACTAGTTAGGACTAAAAAAAAAAAAAAAAAAAAATCTCAATTGGAAATTTAGGACGTATAAAACTGGTCTGAATTTTATTTTATTCCACTTTAATTTTAATAGAATCCAACAAGCAAAAGAGCTGAAATCCAAAATTACCTCTTTGTCTTTAGAGGTGAATATGAAATATATATTTTTGCTCTATTTGACATATAAGAATAAAAGCTAATTATTACTGCTCCTCTCCCTGCCTGCGAAGAGAGAAATATATGCACGTACAAATGGGTACATAAATGTGTCTGTATGTAAACAGGCATTGCATTAGTATATGCGTTTCATGGTTAAAGATTTTGATGTATTCTAGGAAAACAATTGTTTAGATAATAAATTAATGCTAAATAGTAGTGTTGAGATCCTTATTTTTCCTTGAAAACTATTGTTTTGCAAACTATGTGATCAACAGCTAAGGGAGAACGTTTACTTGAAGTTGAACTTTCACTTGTTGACGTTTACTTGAAGGAGTACTTGTGATTATTCTCCTTTTTTATATATTGATTTTAAATGTATTCATTACTTTTGTGTTACTTTTTTCTCATTATAATAAGGCTCACAAAGGAAACATAAATCACACTTGGAGGTGTGGTCATGATACTCGACCTGTCATTTTAAAAGCTCCCCCAAATTTCCTGAGTGAGTAGATGGGTAGTTGCTCATGTTTAGTCATAGACAGTTCACTGGGTTGCAAGGTGAGGTTTGTGTTAAGAATAATGGAATAATACTTTTCTTGTTTATTATTACTTCAGGGTTACCCTGAAGTATCTTTAGAGTTACCCTGTCCAGTGTTGATTAAAACAATAAATAATCGGAGAAGGGCAAAAACAGGAATAGTCCCAAACTGTGCCCATCTCTCTAGTCTTATTTCTTGCCACTTCTCTGCTTGCTCCCTACACACCAGCCCTTCCTCCTTTGAGGGTTTTGTTTTGTTTTTTTAATGCTTCACACCCTCCATTGTGCTGTTCCATCTGGCCCCTAAGTCCCTTCATTTTTTTCAGACCTAGTACTACTTATTCTTAAGGCCTCAGGATAAATGCTATTTCTTTAGGAATCCTTTATAACCTTTCTCTCTATTACCTATCTAGCCAGCTCTTCTTTCTTTATCCTAGGACTTAGCACAAATTATAATTATTATTCCTTTTACCGTTGAGTCTTCCAAGCTATACTGTAAATTCCATGATGGCAGGAGCTCTTTTTCATCGTTATATCTCTGGCAACCAGCACAATGCTTGACACATCTTAGATACTTGACTAATATTTGTTAGAAAAATGGATAGATGGATAGATAGATGACTAGATGGATGTATGGATGGGTGGATGGGTGAATGGAAGAATATGATGCTCACATAAGAGGGTAGATTCTGACCTCATGAGTCAGAATCTTATAGCAATTTGAGCCAGGAAATTTGTACTTCTTAGGTTATAGGTGCTTAGGTTCATTGACTTATTTGACTGCCATGCAAAAATGCAAGTGATAGGCAGTGAGGAAAGTATGAACATCAAAATATGAAAGCTGATAATATCACAATTATTTCCTTGGCCAAAAATGGGAGGGGAAGCACACTGGTTTTGAAAGCTCTCTAAAAATTTAACATAAAACTTTTTTTTGTAAAAGGTTTTCTTTATTATATAGTATGTTAGACATGTCTAGAACAGTGCTGGCAAGTCTTTCAGTCAATTATATGCTCATTGGCAAAGTATTTCAAAATATTTTGGTAAACTTTAGAGCTGCGTGCCATTCAGCAACTCACATGACATTTCCATGTCAGTTTGTTGCTTTTCTGCTGCATTTTGTTCACTCATCACTTGAGTGCCTCTTGCCAGCTTTTGTTCTCAAGATGGAATAGGTTTGAATCTGGGAATGAAACTGTGCAAAATGGTACAAGTGCCTCAAATACCATGTGTAATTACAAGTGTATAGCACAGTCAGAAGGAAAGCAAGTTAGAATTAGCTTTCAGGGCTCTTTCATTCTGGAAGGATTATTTTTTTTTTAATGGTAAAGTTATTTTTTTATTGTTCTAAAATATGCATAGCATACAAGCTATTCTTTTTTATTAATTTTATTTTATTTACTTTTGTACAGCAGGTTCTTATTAATTATCTGTTTTATACATATTAGTGTATATATGTCAATCCCAATCTCCCAGTTCATCCCACCACCACTGCCCCCTCTCCCCGCTTTTGCCCCTTGGTGTCCATACGTTTGTTCTCTACATCTGTATCTCTATTTCTGCCTTACAAACCAGTTCATCTATACCATTTCTCTGGATTCCACATATATGCGATAATATTTGCTTTTCTCGTTCTGACTTACTTCACTCTGTATGTCGGTCTCTACGTCCATCCACGTCTTTACAAATGACCCAATTGCGTTCCTTTTTATGGCTGAATAATATTCCATTGTATATATGTACCACATCTTCTTTATCCATTTGTCTGTCTATGGGCATTTAGGTTGCTTCCATGACCTGGCTATTGTAAACAGTTCTGCAGTGAACATTGGGGTGCATGTGTCTTCTTGCATTATGGTTTTCTCTGGTTATATGCCTAGTAGTGGGATTGCCAGGTCATATGGTAATTCTTTTTTTTTAGCATCTATATAGGAGTATAATTGCTTTACAATGTTGTGTTAGCATCTACTGTATAACAAAATGAATCAGCTATATGTATACATATATCTCCATATCCCCTCCCTCTTTCATCTCCCTCCCACCCTCCCTATCCCACCCCTCTAGATGGGCACAAAGCACCAAGCTGATTTCCCTGGGCTATATGGCTGTTTCCCACTAGCTATCTATTTTGCATTTGGTAGTGCATATATGTGAATGCTACTCTCTCACTTCTTCCCAGCTTACCCTTCCCCCTCCCCATGTCCTCAAGTCCATTGTCTATGTCTGCATCTTTATTCCTGTCATGGCCCTAGGTTCTTCAGAACCACTGTTTTTTTTTTTTTTTTTTTTTCAGTTCCATATATGTGTGTTAGCATACAGTATTGGTTTTTCTCTTTCTGACTTACTTCACTCTGTATGACAGACTCGAGGCCCATCCACCTCAGTATAATAATTCCATTTTGGTTTTTTTTATGTCTGAGTAGTATTCCATTGTATATATGTGCCACATCTTCTTTATGCATTCATCTGTTGATGGACATTTAGGCTGCTTCCATGCCCCGGCTATTGTAAATAGAGCTGCAATGAACATTGTGCTACATGACCCTTTTTGAATTATGGTTTTCTCAGGGTATATGCCCAGTGTGGGATTGCTGGGTCATATGGTAGTCCTATTTTTAGTTTTTTAAGGAACCTTCATACTGTTCTCCATAGTGGCTGTATCAATTTACATTCCCACCAACAATGCAAGAGGGTTCCCTTTTCTCCACACCCTCTCCAGCATTTATTATTTGAAGATATTTTGATGATGACCGTTCTGACTAGTGTGAGGTGATACCACATTGTAGTTTTGATTTGCATTTCTCTAATGATTAGTGATGCTGAGCAGCTTTTCATGTGCTTCTTGGCCATCTGTATGTCTTCTTTGGAGAAATGTCTATTTAGGTCTTCTGCCCATTTTTGGATTGGGTTGTTTGTTTTTTTGATATTGAGCTGCATGAGCTGCTTCTATTATATCTTGGAGATTAATCCTTTGTCAGTTGCTTCATTTACAAATATTTTCTCCCATTCTGAGGGTTGTCTTTTCGTCTTGTTTCTGGTTTCCTTGGCTGTGCAAAAGCTTTGAAGTTTCATTAGGTTCCATTTGTTTATTTTTGTTTTTATTTCCCTCACTCTAGGAAGTGGATAAAAAAAGATCATGCTGTGATTTATGTCAAAGAGTGTTCTTCCTATGTTTTCCTCTAAGAGTTGTATAGTGTCTGGTCTTACATTTAGGTCTCTAATCCATTTTGAGTTTATTTTTGTGTATGGTTTTAAGGAGTGTTCTAATTTCATTCTTTTGCATGTAGCTGTCCAGTTTTCCCAGCACCACTTACTGAAGAGACTGTCTTTTTTCCATTGTATATCCTTGCCTCCTTTGTCATAATAGATTAGTTGACCATAGGTGCATGGGTTTATCTCTGGGCTTTCTATCCTGTTCCATTGATCTGTATTTCTGTTTTCGTGCCAGTACCATATTGCCTTGATTACTGTACCTTTGTAGTATAGTCTGAAGTCAGGGAGTCTGATTCCTCCAGCTCTGTTTTTTCCCCTCAAGACTCCTTTGGCTATTCGGGGTCTTTTGTGTCTCCATACAAATTTTAAGATTTTTTTCTTTTAGTTCTGTGAAAAATGCCATTGGTAATTTGATAGGGATTGCACTGAATCTGTAGATTGCTTTGGGTAGTGTAGTCATTTTCACAATATTGATTCTTCCAATCCAAGAACATGGTATATCTCTCCATCTGTTTATATCATCTTTAATTTCTTTCACCAGTGTCTTATAGTTTTGTGCATACAGGTCTTTTGTCTCCCTAGGTAGGTTTATTCCTAGGTATTTTATTCGTTGTGTTGCAGTGGTAAATGGGAGCGTTTCCTTAATTTCTCTTTCAGATTTTTCATCATTAGTGTATAGGAATACAAAAGATTTCTGTGCATTTATTTTGTATCCTGCAACTTTACCAAATTCATTGATTTGCTCTAGTAGTTTTCTGGTGGCATCTTTAGGATTCTCTATGTATAGTATCATGTCACCTGCAAGCAGTGACAGTTTTACTTCTTCTTTTCAAGTTGGTATTCCTTTTATTTCTTTTTCTTCTCTGATTGCTGTGGCTAGGACTTCCAAAATTATGTTGAATAATAGTGGTGAGAGTGGGCAACCTTGCCTTTTTCCTGATCTTAGAGGAAATGCTTTCAGTTTTTCACCATTGAGAATGATGTTTGCTGTGGGTTTGTCATTTATGGACTTTACTGTGTTGAGGTAGGTTCCCTCTATGCCCACTATCTGGAGAGTTTTTATCATAAATCGGTGTTGAATTTTGTCAAAAGCGTTTTCTGCATCTATTGAGATGATCATATGGTTTTTCTCCTTCAATTTGTTAATATGGTGTATCACATTGATTGATTTGCGTATATTGAAAAATCCTTGCATCCCTGGCATAAATCCCACTTGATCACGGTGTATGATGCTTTTAATATGTTGTTGGATTCTGTTTGCTAGTATTCTGTTGAGGATTTTTGAATCTATATTCATCAGTTTTATTGGTCTGTAATTTTCTTTTTTTGTAGTATCTTTGTCTGGTTTTGGTATCAGACTGATGGTGGTCTCATAGAATGAGTTTGGGAGTTTTCCTTCCTCCGCAATTTTTTGGAAGCGTTTGGAAAGGATGGGAGTCAGCTCTTCTCTGAATGTCAATCGAATTCACCTGTGAAGCCATCTGGTCCTGGACTTTTGTCTGTTGGAAGATTTTTAATCACAGTTTTAATTTCATTACTTGTGATTGGTCTCTTCATATTTTCTGTTTCTCCCTGGTTCAGTCTTGGAAGATTATACCTTTCTAAGAACTTTTCCATTTCTTCCAGGTTGTTCATTTTATTGGCATGGAGTTGCTTGCAGTAGTCTCTTAGGATGCTTTGTATTTCTGCAGTGTCTGTTGTAACTTCTCCTTTTTCATTCCTAATTTTATTGATTTGAGTCCTCACCCTCTTTTCCTTGATGAGTTTGGCTAATGGTTTATCAATTTTCTTTGTCTTCTCAAAGAACCAGCTTTCAGTTTTATTGATCTTTGCTATTGTTTTCCTTGTTTCTATTTCATTTATTTCTGCTCAGATCTTTATGATTTCTTTCCTTCTGCTAACTTTGGGTTTTGTTTGTTCGTCTTCCTCTAGTTCCTTTAGGTGTAAGTTTAGAATGTTTATTTGAGGTTTTTCTTGTGTCTTGATGTAGGCTTTTATAGCTATAAACTTCTCTCTTAGAACTGCTTTTGCTGCATCCCACAGGATTTGGATTGTCGTGTTTTCATTGTCATTTGTCTCTAGGTATTTTTTGATTTCCTCTTTGATTTCTTCAGTGATCTCTTGGTTATTTAGTAACGTATTGTTTAGCCTCCATGTGTTTGTGTTTTTTACGTTTTTTTCTCTGTAATTGATTTCTAATCTCATAGCGTTGTGGTCAGAAAAGATGCTTGATATGATGTCAATTTTCTTAAATTTTCTGAGGCTTGAATTGTGACCCAAGATGTGATCTATCATGGAGAATGTTTCGTGCGCACTTGAGAAGAAAGTGTAATCTGCTGTTTTTGGATGGAATGTCCTATAAATGTCAATTAAAGCTATCTGGTCTATTGTGTCATTTAAAGCTTCTGTTTCCTTATTTATTTTCATTTTGGATGATCTGTCCATTGGTGTAAGTGAGATGTTAAAGTCCCCCACTACTTTTGTTTTACTCTCAGTTTCCTTTTTTATAGCCGTTAGCAGTCGCCTTATGTATTGAGGTGCTCCTATGTTGGGTGCATATATACTTATAATTGTTATATCTTCTTCTTGGGTTGATCCCTCGATCATTATGTAATGTCCTTCCTTGTCTCTTGTAACATTCTTTAAAGTCTTTAAAGTAACTTCTTTAAAGTCTCTTTTATCTGATATGAGTATTGCTACTCCAGCTTTCTTTTGATTTCCACTTGCATGTAATATCTTTTTCCATCCCCTCACTTTCAGTCTGTATGGGTCCCTAGCTCTGAAGTGGATCTGTTGTAGACAGCATATATATGGGTCTTGTTTTTGTATCCATTCAGCAAGCCTGTGTCTTTCGGCTGGAGCATTTTATCCATTCACGTTTAAGGTAATTATCAATATGTATGTTCCTATGACCATTTTCTTAATTGTTTTGGGTTTGTTTTTGTAGGTCCTTTTCTTCTCTTGTGTTTCCCACTTAGAGAAGTTCCTTTAGCGTTTGTTGTAGAGCTGGTTTGGTGGTGCTGAGTTCTGTTAGCTTTTGCTTGTCTGTAAAGCTTTTGATTTCTCCATCAAATCTGAATGAGATCCTTGCCATGTAGAGTAATCTTGTTTGTACTTCTTCCCTTTCATCACTTTAAGTATATCATGCCACTCCTTTCTGGCTTGTAGAGTTTCTGCTGAGAAATCAGCTGTTAACGTTATGGGAGTTCCCTAGTATGTTATTTGTCATTTTTCCCTTGCTGCTTTCAATAATTTTTCTTTGTCTTTAATTTTTACCAGTTTGATTACTATCTGTCTCAGCGTGTTTCTCCTTGGGTTTATCCTGTATGGGACTCTCTGAGCTTCCTGGACTTAGGTGGCTATTTCCTTTCCTATGTTAGGGAAGTTTTCGACTATAATCTCTTCAGATATTTTCTTGGGTCCTTCCTCTCTCTCTTCTCCTTCTGAGACCCCTATAATGTCAATGTTGGTGCATTTAGTGTTGTCCCAGAGGTCTCTTAGGCTGTCTTCGTTTCTTTTCATTCTTTTTTCTTTATTCTGTTCAGCGGCAGTGAATTCCACCATTCTGTCTTCCAGGTCACTTATCCCTTCTTCTGCCTCAGTTATTCTGCTATTGATTCCTTCTAGTGTAGTTTTCATTTCAGTTATTGTGTTGTTCATCTCTGTTTCTTTGTTCTTTAATTCTTTTAAGTCTTTGTTAAATATTTCTTGGATCTTCTCTATCTTTGCCTCCATTCTTGTTCCGAGGTCCTGGATCATCTTCACTACCATTATTCTGAATTCTTTTTCTGGAAGGTTCCCTATCTCCACTTCATTTACTTGTTTTTCTGGGGTTTTATCTTGTTCCTTCATCTGATACATAGCCCTCTGCCTTTTCATCTTGTCTATCTTTCTGTGAATGTGATTTTTGTTCCACAGGCTGCAGGATTGTAGTTCTTCTTGCTTCTGCTTTCTGCCCTCTGGTGGATTAGGCTCTCTAAGAGGCTTGTGCAAGTTTCCTGATGGGAGGGACTGGCAGTGGGTAGAGCTGGCTGTTTCTCTGGTGGGCAGAGCTCAGTAAAACTTTAATCCACTGTCTGCTGATGGGTGGGGCTGGGTTCCCTCCCTGTTGGTTGTTTAGCCTGAGGCGACCCAACACTGGAGCCTACCCGGGCTCTTCGGTGTGGCTAATGGCAGACTCTTGGAGGGCTCACGCCAGTCGGTACTTCTGCTGCCAGTGTCCTTGTCCCCACGGTGAGCCACAGCCACCCCCCGCCTCTGCAGGAGACCCTCCAACACTAGCAGGTAGGTCTGGTTCAGTCTCCCCTGGGGTCACTGCTCCTTCCCCTGGGTCCTGATGCACACACTACTTTGTGTGTTCCCTCCTAGGGTGGAGTCTCTGTTTCCCCCAGTCCTGTCAAGGTCCTGTAATCAAATCCCACTAGCGTTCAAAGTCTGATTCTCTAGGAATTCCTCCTCTCGTTGCCGGACCCCCAGGTTGGGAAGCTTGACATGGGGCTCAAAACCTTCGCCCCAGTGGGTGGACTTCCGTGGTATAAGTGTTCTCCAGTTTGTGAGTCACCCACCCAGCAGTTTTGGGATTTGATTTTATTGTGCTTTTGCCCCTCCTACCATCTCACTGTGGCTTCTCCTTTGTCTTTGGATGTGGGGTATCTTTTCTGCTGAGTTCCGGTGTCTTCCTGTCGATGATTGTTCAGCAGTTAGTCGCTAGAAAGATTTTTAAGTAACTGTTTGCAGTGGTTTAGCTCTGAGTAGCCATCTTTGGACCTCCTAGTAATAGAAAAGCTCGCCCTGATCTTAGAAAAGTACAAATAAATAGATAAGTCACACTCACACAGACCCACACACAGTTCTAAGCTTTACACTAGGGTACTAGCATGGCCACCCGTGGGAAGGAAATTTCTGGGGATCTCTTAGAACAGACCTGCAGGATTGTTATAGCCTGAAACAGCAGCTGCTGGTGACAGTTTTCTCCCCTCCAGGGAGATGAAATGATGCAGACCAATGGCCTGACATTTCCCAAAGCACTATAAAAGCATAAATAAGAATCAGTGAAATGGCATATTGCTTCATGCTTTATTTTGGAATTTTAGAATTTCTTTGGCAAACTACTTTTTTCCCCCCCCCAAGAGAACCCCTTGACCTAATTTTAGTAAGTTTTAACTGAAAGGTCTTGCTCACAGCACAGCGTGATTCAGAAGTGGCGTGTTGTTTTGTTTGGGATTTTCCTTTTCAGTCTCTGGAAAAATTCAGGTCAATCTGATATGTTTGCATTGAAGTAAAGTGACATCTGGATTTCAGTACTAATGGAGCGAAGAGTCAATATAAATATAACTGCACAAACTCCATCATGCGTACAATAATCATAAACTAAACTCTTCTGAATGAAATTGCTGTCAGATAATGCGTCGGCTTACCAACACTAAGAACATTCCTAAAGCAAATCTCAATAAAAATTAAAATAGTTTTATGTATAAAGAAGCTTGTCTTGTCCACATCATTTTAAAAGGCCTTCATGAAAGAGAAAACACGTTCAGCCATGTGCTTTGAAAAACACGCCCAGGGTGAACAGAGATCCTGAAGCTGCCTCCATGATTAAGTGCCTCAACTAATATCCATGTTTTATCCAACACATATACCTTACTAAGCTGTAGTTCCACTGGGCTCTTTAAGGAGCTAAATATGTGGAATAGGGCATCAAGTTGAATATTTAGAGGAATTCAGGAATATAAACTCTATCCTTGTATGGCACTGGTAGAAAATTTTTTAAAAATCACAGTATGGACATGACCTAATTTCCTCATATTTTTTCCACTTCCCTGTAGTATTGGATTGGCCAGAAAGTTCGTTTGGGGTTTTTCATGTTATGGAAAAACCCGAACGAACTTTTTGGCGAAACCCAATAATAGGAATAGTAACATCAGCACCAGCAACACTACTTAAGGCTTTCTGTGTGCCAGGCCCTTTTTCAATGAGTTATGTAAAGTAACCCACTTAATTCTCACAACAGCCATGTAAGGTAGGTACTATTATCTCCCAACTGACAGATGAGCCAACAAAGTATAGAGAGGTGAAATAACTCGCTCAAGGTCATACAGCCAGTAAGTCAGTTGCAGAGGTGGAATTTGAACCCAGGCAGCCTGGTTCCAGAGTTTGTACTCCAAACAACTGCATGATTCTGTCTCTCACCTCTGTAGGTGCACATATTTTTATAGCCCAGTATTAGAATTCAAAGTGCAGGGAATGGCTTTGTCAGAGCCCCTAGGAGCTGTCCCCAACAGGGGCTTGGATTATGCAGAGTAGCACCAGCTATCACTGGTATCTTAGAGTGTTTGAGAATTTGCAAAGCATTTTCACTTCGACTTGCTCCTTTCTCTGTAAAGACAGTAAAATTCGAAGGTTGTTATTAATGCACAGAATTTACAAAATACCTGTTATATGTCCTCTTCCAGAAGGTGGGATACCAGAAGGTGTCCTCTTCCAGAAGATGGGATACCGTAGTAAATTAGACATGGAACTCGCTCTCCTAGAACTTATCTACTTAAAAGGACTGTGTAGTAATTAGAATGTTAGTAACAACCATTGCTACATGTGAATGCTTCAGAAAGGCAGTGCAGGCAGGCAGGGTGGCAACATCTTGTTCTTTCCTGATTCTAGAAGGCTGGTGAAAATTCACATGCCATGATCTCAAGGCTCTTTAAGCTCTGATTTCATTCATAGGAAGGGGATCTTATAACATTTATATATTATTTACTTTTTTGGTTGTTATTCCATTGCAAAAACATTTTGGTGACTTCCCTCTTCTAGATGTATATGTATACACAGACACACACACACACACACACACACACACACACACACAAACTCTTCCCATAAAGACTTCCAACGGATATCTGAAGTCCATTACTACTTGTCAACCTTTCCGAGCCCTAATTTTTGCTAAAAAAGAATATACATGTGGTAGGACTCTCCAACCCTGAGAACATATGTCTGGAAACTTAGCAGCAGCTGGAAAATTCTCATTCAGGAAGGGGGAAAAAGAAGCCTGCATATTTTTTTTCTTTAGGAAAAGCAAGCCAGCATTCATTTTTAAAGCTCCTACAAGATGGGAATTATTTAAAGTCTGCTGTTGAATTTCAGATGTTTGCCTGTATCAAATGATACTGGAAAAATTCTTTATTTGAAATGTTTGGACATGGAGCAAAGGAAATTTGAAGATGAATGAGAATACCATCCACAGACTCTACAGTCTTTCATATTTTGACATTTGTCTCCTTTTAAAGTTTTTCACTTCATTTTTACTTTTTCCAAATCTGTATCACAGAGTAGTTTATTATATCCAGAAATTTCAAATCCGTGCCACATCAGGTACATCCCAGATTTCAAGTGGCATAAATTCTGTGGTGTCCTACTGTACCGGAAGTCTTTTGAGCTTTATCATGTTTGATAGTGGAGGTCTTGTCCCCTAGAAATGAATGTCAGGGATGTAGTTCACAAACCCTGATTCTGATGGACACTGTCATTTCATATGTTGGCAATCACAGAGGGGATAAATGACAGACTCAGGGTATTTCAGGATGGCTCCAGTTTAAGGAGTTTTTCATTGTTGTATTAGTGAATGAGAGACCAAGCTGCCCCTTTTTCTCTGATATGTGTCAGATGCCATCATGAAGAGTCATGAAGGACAGGCCTTTACCCACCTCATATATCTTTCATAAATATTTTAACCACAGTTTTTTAATTTCATCAACGCCTAATGTCCCTAAAGTAGGCTATTTTGTCCTGTATTCTGAAATAGTTCTGTGATATGGCCTGCCATAAGATAGGATTTGTAGAAGACATTTCTATTTGAGACTTTAAAATGGACTATTTTAATTTCTAAAATACCATTATTTAAACGCTAAGGGGTACACTATGAAGCATAGTCTAATGGGATGATTTCCAGATAGATTTTTTTAAATGTTAATAAATGTTTCACATTCAAAATGTTTAATATTTCAAAAATATTTAATTTTATCAATAAAATGCATATATATATACATATACATATATATATATATACTTTTAAAAATTGAAAGATACAGTAGGCCTACAATGAAATGGACCTCACCCCCAGCACAGAGAAAAGCTTATAATTCTTTTGTATGTTTCTCTGTTTATACTTTTGCTGCTGTAGCTCTAAATATATTTGTGATATTGGCTGTATCATGTGTGTGTTTGTGTACGTGTATAATCACCATTTGTTGATTTGTCAAATTTAGATATTAATATATTGACTTACTATTATGATAAATAAGGATCTAGATTATTTGTACTACTACTGTCCCACTCTCAATATAGTATCTTTTTTTTTTTTTTTTTTTTTTTTTTTTTTTAGTAAGCGGGCCTCCCACTGCTGTGGCCCCTCCGGCTGCGGAGCACAGGCTCCAGACGCGCAGGCCCAGCGGCCATGGCTCACGGGCCCAGCCGCTCTGCAGCATGGGGGATCCTCCCAGACCGGGGCACGAACCCGCGTCCCCTGCATCGGCAGGCGGACTCCCAGCCACTGCGCCACCAGGGAAGCCCTATACTACCATTTTTAGTTCTTCTTTTGTTACCTACATATTTTTAAATAATATATTTATTCCTATATTTCTATCTTATTAACTACAGGCAGTATCTAATGAATTCTTACCTTATAAGATGAGATTATTACCGTTTCCGTAACTTCTCCCTTTAATATTTTCTAGTTTTGCGCACTTGTGCTTTTAATTTTACACTACTAAGGTTGATATCATTTATATTCTCTTTTTAATCATATTAAGACTTCAGCATTTTGTCAGTAGATTGACTCTAAAGGTTAAAAACCTCAACAAAAATTATTATGAGTACGTAAGCATTATTATTCACTGCTGACTGAAGTAATATACTGTGATTACATTGCCTTATTTTTTGTAGCTATTTGTTTTTCCTAGAGTTTCTAATTGTTTTTATTTTTCTTTCCATAATCTGTCTTTATGGCATCCTTAAGTACTTTCAGCTTCTTTGCAATACTCCCTTTTCCTAGATACTTCCTGCTGTCCCAGACTGGAGCAACTGTTATCTAGGCATCTTGTCTTCCATTAATCTTCCTGGGATCCATGTCTTCATCTTTCTCACTTTAATCCCATGTACTGCTGAAGCGTACATACCCTCTACATTTTCTACCTAGTCTGTAAGGAAGACTAGTCTCTTCTCTCCCATTTATTTATTTATTTATTCAATCATCATTTATAGGATTCTGAACTCATACTATTTTTTTTTCCTTTGGGTTATATGGTCTGGTACTATAATTATTTGTTTTGTTTCTCAAATTTTTCCAGTTTTGGCCATTGGAAGTTCTTTCAGGTTGGCACCTGTGCCTTTTGACATGCCCAATATTAGTTTGTTGTTTCTATCATTATTTTTTTTTTTTTTTATTTTTTGCGGTACGCGGGCCTCTCACTGTTGCGGCCTCTCCCATTGCGGAGCACAGGCTCCGGACGCGCAGGCTCAGCGGCCATGGCTCACGGGCCCAGCCGCTCCGCGGCACGTGGGATCTTCCCGGACCGGGGCACGAACCCGTGTCCCCTGCATCGGCAGGCGGACTCTCAACTACTGCGCCACCAGGGAAGCCCACTATCATTATTTTTTAACACTCCATGCTTCCTGGCGCTATATAAGGTGCTCCAAACTCATCCACAGTAGCTGTTTAAACTAACCCACAGAGTGGAGAAATCAGTAATCTCATAAATATGTATTTAATGTTCAATGAGTATGCTAGCTGCTATGGGGAACAATGAAGTTTAAGGTATAATTTCTGCTTTCAAGAATTCTATAATCTATTTTCAGAGGTAAAATAAACTAATGAAAGATATGGAAAATACAAGGCAGTACAAGATTAAATTAGTAAGGACTGGAGAAGCTCACAGAAGAGGAAAAAAATAACATTAATCTGAATATATCAAGAAAGGAAACCTAGAGAGGTGGATCTAGTTTAGTCAAGTGAAGTGGAAAGGAAAAAAATAAGTGCAGGAACTGTCATTTTAGGGTGTGAGAAGTAGTAAGAGACAAAAGCATCTTAGGTGAAGTTGACAGAATTTCTTGTTTAGTACGACAAAGATCAACTACAACTGTTACAAGAAGAAATAGAAAATAAGACTAGCTCTGTATTTGTTGAATTAATTGATTGACTTAAACATTCCCACAGCAACAACCAAAAAAAAAGAAAAAACCCTCCAGATCCAGATGGTATTACTAATGAATTCCTTCAAATATTTGAGGAAGAAATAATATTAATCTTAGGTAAATACAGAAAATAGAGTAGTACACTTCCTAAGTCATTTTCTGAGATCTGTACTACTTTAATACCAAGTTCTGATAAGGACTCTATTAAAGAAATACACACTGATATCTGTCATGACCATGGACACAAAAATACTTAACCCACAGTTAGGAACAGAATGCAGTGATATATAAAAAGAATGATAGTTGCAGGATACAAAATTAATAATACATAATCACTGTGTTGTGCACAGGAAGCCAGACAAAAAGTACCTTAGAATGTATGATTCTATATATATGAAGTTCAAGTATAGGCACAGATATCAATGGTGATAGAAACCAGAACTCCTCATTTGGAAGGGCTTGACTGGAAAGGAGCTTTCTGGAGTGATGAAAATGCTCTTTATCTTAACTATTGTGTTGGTTACATTTGACAGAGCTCACTGAAATGTACCCTTAAAATCTGTATATTGTACTGTATGTAAATTACATCCCAGTTGAAAAAATTGAGGACGTAGTCTTTGATATTCCATACTGATCTTTGAGGATTTATCAGACCTTGAGTTTTCAATATTCATAATCATAGGAAGGAATGTGACTTTTCTAAATCTTAAAGCCGCTTTGATTATTGCTTTCTACTCTCCTGGGCATGGAGACACACAGCAGTTTTCCCCCCCTTGAATTTCCACATTCTGTCAGTGTTCTTACAATTTTTGCCAAACCCAGGCTTAAAATTTTCTTATAATCTTCGACTGTTTCTTCTCTTTTATCATGAATTCCATCTAATTCATGGAATTTCCTGTATTCTCTGCTTTTTCTTCCATCTGGGCCTTCCTTTATATTTTCACGCCTATCTCTCTAATTCACTCTGTTAGCAGTAGTCCTCTCCTTTTTTTTTTTCTTATTCTGCACACTGATGCCACATTTATCTTCAGAAACACACTCCTAGTCAACATCCACCTGAAACAAAAACACTTCCAATAGCTCTAAGCCAGTCACCAAAACTTCACATGTGTTTTTCTGGAATTCACACTCTAGTCTTATTCTCCAGCTCCATAAAATCTCCACTCCAGTCTCCAAATGGGTCTCAGTTCTCCTCATCTTTACTTTTTTGCTCACTAGTAAAGGGATATATGTGTCACCTTAAAAATTTCACACTGATTTGTACCTCTTGTGAAGGTACCTGTACTTTTGTAGGCAGTAAGAATCTTAGTTGGGGAATTGTTCCATTGGTTTTTGTTTTGTTTCGTGTTTGGTTTTTTTGTTTTTATTTATTTTTTGGTTATAGGAAGACACTGCTGCCAAAGCTTTATCACTGACTAGTTTATTTAACAAATATGTATTGGGCACCTGCCATATACCAGGCACAGTACTGGGAGCTGTAGGTTTGGCTGCAAGCATGGTGAACATGGTGCCTACCTTGACAGAGCTTGAAGGCCCTAGTTAGAGAGGAATTTAAAAAGTAAGTGCTGTGGAGGGGGAGGAGTCTCATATTAGCTATGTATTGCTGCTTAACAAATTACCCTGAAACTTAGCAGATTCCCCAGAGAAACAGAACAGGGTGTTTGTGTGTGTGTGTGTGTGTGTGTGTGTGTGTGTGTGTGTGTGTGTG